>NC_036449.1:19402067-19718317 GCF_002775205.1 Xiphophorus maculatus | reverse complement strand
ACCGCTGCTGTATGACATTTTCCACGACCCTTCGGAGTCCCGACAACTGACCCCTGAGACTGAGCCTCGATACGCTGAAATCCTCCAGCAGATTGCCAAAGCCGTAGAGAAACATAAGAGCACCTTTCCAAGTAAAGAGGGATCGGATGATGTTCAAGTTCAGACCAACACAATTCATAACCAAATGAGCTGGGAAAAGATTTTGTGGAGACCCTGGCTGCAGCCATGCTGTGGGACCTTCCCTTTTTGTGGGTGCAAGGAAGACAAAAACATTTATAAATAGGTTTCAAGTTAGTGAAGTTTTTCCTTGTTGACATATGTCTGCAGGTTTACTGTGTGATCGTTTAACAAAGGATGGAAATAATAATAATTCTTATTTTACTGTTATTTGACAAAAGTGAACCATGTATTTGGAATTTGAGAATTTCAGGGTGTGCAATTATTCTGTATGGAAGCTTATTGATTTGATCAATAAGCTTCCTTGTTCCATGTTGTTTTTCCTATCAATTTGTTTTAGAAATAATGTGATTATGACCATGTTTCTATCAGTAAGATAAATTAAGAAAGATAATAATATAATTAAAAAAGAGTAATTTAAATGTGAAACAAAATGTAAACAGAATAAGTCAAATTGCGTTGATATGAACGAAGCAATTTAAAATACTGTGCTGAACAGTCAGTTTTTATACTGTGTAAATCATTTAGTTTATCCAGAGAAACTCCTTTTAGTTTGTATTTTGTGGAGTACTTATTCGTTATCCAGCAACCCAGAACAGGAACATTTAGTTTATATACTTCACCCAGAACAGGAATCAAACATATTAGTTAGAACAAAAAGATCCAGAGAAACTCCTATTAGTTTGTACAGAGAAACTCTTATACTTATTCTGCTTAACAACCCAGAACAAGAACATGTAGTTTTAAACTGCATTCAGCACAGATGAAGAATTAGAACAAAATCCAGAGAAACGTCTATCTCTGGATTCTCTATAGGATCTCCACATATATTGTGGAGTACTTATTCTTATTTATTAGAGAATTCTATTCCTAATAGTTCATAATTGTGAAGTACTTTTATTGGTTTTTTTGCTTCTGTTTTTTGTTTGTTTGTATTTCTTCTAATTCATGTAAAGCGCTTTGAACTACATTGTTGCTGAAAAGGTGCTGTATAAATAAAATTACCTTACCTAAAAGGATATTTTCCCACATTTTGTTGCAAGTCAGGCTCATCCTCATTGTTCAGAATGTTTTTTTAATGCTCATGAAATAAAAACTGCATTTTATACTTGTTTGTAAATTTATAAAAGAATAAATAAAAAACAGTGCAATGTACTCTTGTGTTTATTACCTAGTTTTAGCTAACCCTAAAAGTTCTCAAGTTAAGACAACTCTATTTGTTTTCCTCTGCTGAAGCTGTTAAGCATAAACCAGGCTGAGTAAGAATAGCTATCAACTCTTCTGATAGATGCTCTACTGAACTGACACCTGTAAGAATATGGATGTCTTTTTTTCCAAAAGTCAACCCTGTGTTGTGCTGATAACATATTTGACCAGTTAAAAACATTCTGGTTTAGAGGGTCTAGAATACCAGCAATGTCTTTGTGATGTATGTTCTTTTCTCTCCAGAAAAGTGTTATTTCTATAATGTGAAATACTAAAGATAAGTCATTGCTATGATGACTTTGTCTTTGCTGGGAACATTTATAATGAAGGATTACTTGGTGGTTTGATTTCTCTAAGGCATGCTGCTTGAAGTTCTGCTTAAAACTTGATATCTGGTTCTTTTTCCGGGGCTCATAGATCTTTACTAGAGAGCAGGTCATTTTAGATCCTGATATATTATGAACATGAGCACTGGAGATTTTTGAAGTTTCTTTAGCACTTAAATATTTTAAAGTGATGTTTTATTACAACATTATGTTTAATGCCAGATTGTTTGTGCTAAGCCATTTTACAAAAAAGCATAGGTCCTGCCAAGCATTTTGTGAAATGAAAGTAGTTAACTCCTTGCACCATTAGGGGGCAAAGTCAGACTGTGGTTAAAACGATGAATGGTTCTACAGTGTCTTGAGGTAGGAAAAGAAAATGCCAAAATGAGACTGGAATTCTGTCTGATGATGAATATGATAACAAAATAAGCATTGGTTTGCATCTTTTTTGCAAGAAAAATAATTCACATTCAGCCACTGTAGAACAATGCTGCATTTTCCAGCATTCTAAGTTTTCTATTTGGTGTTCTCTATTTGTTCTGCACCATTTTCTTTATGCTCCTTCCTCACCGTCTCTTTTGACCTCTGACTTCATAACCTTCTCCTCTTTTCTGCAGCGGACACCATAATACTTTTATCTCTTCTTTTCACTCGCAACCCGTCATTAAGATCAAGTGCACAAAGTCTGCTTTACTGAATTAAACCAGTGCCAGGCGGGGGGATTGAAGGGGAACTGACCTACTTTGACATGCTTTAATAATAAAACACTATGAAATACAGTGTGAACTCCTTCATCATAGGTGTCATCACCATTTGTTATCACCCTTATCATCATCATCATTGTTTCCCCTCCAGCCATGGCAGGCAGTCCCAACATCAAAGTTAGCAAGAGCAGCATCTGATAATTTCCCTTCCTCCTCTTTTTACTGTTCTTCAAACTCATTTTTGCTTCTCCTCCTAATTTTTGTCCTTCCCCTGCAGAAAGTGCTCATGTCGTAAGTGAGGAGACAAATTTCATCATCATCATCATCACCACCGTAATTGCTGCCATCACAGATGTAGTGTTTATTCCCGCCCCCCACCTGCCTTCCCCCAGCAGTGTCCCGTACATCAAACACTGTGCGAGTTCATTACAGTAGCCACTCCATTATGTCCCTAACTGTAAATCATGCAGTCAAGCATACATAACGACATTTGGCTGTACATCAGAGTTAATGATGGCTGGTGGGGTAGAATGTTTCTGGCCATAGATCATGTCACACAGGAGGGCTACTGTGTGCACATGTAAAGCATGGTCATGTGCATGGGGCCCAGACAAGCGCACATTCATGAACGAGCATTCATGCACATTCATGTGCACAGTATATCATTCTGAGCAGTTCGGTGGTTTTCTGTAAAGGTCAGTGTTTCACAGGGTGCCGTAAAGCATTTTTAGAACCCAGTGTTTGTCATATGTTTGTCAAGTGTTTGTCATAACACACCACCTTGGAAATGGAGGACTGAGGCATGAGCGCGTAAACATGCTGGAGATTTATTTCCTGGACCTCAAATAAAGATAGCAGTGAGGCTGGTGATGCACTGTTTTCATATTTTGTTTTTCTTTTGATATTCATGCGGCTGTGGCCTATGTATGAAAAATACAAGAAGATGAGGTAATTATAGACCAAAGATGCCTTTTTTAAAAATTGGTTGTGGAAATAATGTTTCTCATGTTTGCAGCTGGATGTCTTTGCCATTGAAATTAAATGGCAATGTCAAGGATTTATAATGTTGTTATGGCATATAAACACACACAAATATAATGTGACAGCTATGCCATCAATCAGATTACATACTCTTTTGAGATCTTACAAATGAACATCTCAACTTTCAACCTTCTGTGAAGTATATTCACAGTCTGATGGTGCCTCATTTCTGTGTGTTTTTACCATCTGGGAACCACACAAATTGGAGAAACTAATTCATGAAACAACACTACACAAGTTAATTAGCGATCATTTATTTTTCACAGCTTGAACTGATTGCACTTTCATGTTTTATGATCAAAAGAACAGTGTGAAAACAGCTTAAAATGTAAGCCAGTTAAGTAGTTGAGCACAAGGAAGTGTAGCAAGATATTAAGCAACATTAAGCTACTTTTAATTCGAGATTTTAACCCAAACAGTCTCACCGCTTATCAATAATAAGCCTAAATAGTGAGTTCTTTACCTCACCGAGGAGCTATGTCAAATACATTAAAGCATGAGTAGATTTCTGTGCATTTCTCAAGATTAGAATAGATTTAGAATCCACATTAAAATCAATTTTCCTTATAAAACCAAAAACTACATTTTATGCCAATCAAGCTGAGATTCACTCAGGTGAGATTCTGTCTCCAATTAGACATGAGAAACACAAAAGTCTACTCCAATAGATTACAGGGAAACTTTATAAATTGGAAATTATGGCTCAAAATTGTATTACCTGAACTTTATAAAAGTGTGTCTGTACAGAGAAAGATCATGCATTAAAAGATTATTTGAACTCCTGGAGCTTACTTCACACATTTGCAGGGAATGTCATGGATTTACAGTACATCAATATCCCTGTGCTGTATTTTTTTAAAGTGACATCTTAGTAATTATCACACTTATAGCTAGACTTATAGCTAGACTTTGCATTTTTGTCATAGGTTGTTTGGACTCTTTGTTTCTTTATTTTTTTTTTTTTTTGCATTGATTATTTTCATTTGTTTTAACTCATTCCAGTTTATTCATTCTGTTAGTTCAGATTCATTTTAGGTGATGGGTATATTTTTGCTAGATTTAGTATTTATTTCTGTTATTGTTTACTGCAGCCTCCACAGTAAGTGCTCACCCATTAAATCAATGAAAACATTTACACTTTCTCTGACTTATAAAAGTCAGAGAATCACCAGGAACTTATGAAGTTGTCATCAAAATAAATAGGTTTCATGTTTGTATGGTCTACGTTTTTTGTTAGAGGACAAAGTTAAATATGACCAAAATTTATAGCCAATCACAACTGATCAGCTTTCAATGATAGAACTGCCACAAGAGAACAAGAAATAGCACATTAGCTGAAGTGCCTGGATCTCTCCTGGTGCATTGTTCTGGCTCCCCTGCTTCTCTTCTTGGCTGATGGGGAAATCTGGGCACAAATGACTGTTAAAATAAACCCCAAGGTCAGATGAGGCATGGTGTTAGTCCCAGTACAGCTCTCTGAACAAGCTGGGTGTTTCCTTATTTTTGAGTAATAGTCAAATTGACGCTATCAATATTCAACATGCAAAGTTACAACTAATCACAGATTATTTTTAAGCTTTCTGATTTTCTGAAATACATTATAAAGAAAGTACACAAATATAAAAGAAGTGGACAAGGTTTTAAAATACAAAGTATTTTACAGGAATTCTTACTTGGTCAATTAGCCTAATAAAAAGACCAATTTTGTTAAAATCAGAATTAGCTTTTTTCACTAATCCTAAGTGCACAAACAAGGAATTTGACTTTGGTTCCACTTTGCTTTCAAGTAAGTATTCTGTACTCCTTGTATTGCTGTATTAGATACAGACTCTGCTGGACCTTCTTCTGAGCAGTGTCTATGTGTGAGGACTATCTCAGGTCCTGAAAAAGGATGTGTTCTAGGAACTGGAAGTGATCCACAGTAGACAGTAGTAGAAGATGGTGAGGCGAGGGAGTGTGTGTGGTATTCTCCACTGTCTTGAGTGAGTTAAGTTCCAGGTGGTTCTGACAGAACCAGTGGACCATCTGGTCAACTTCCAGAATCCAGACTAGTCATTGTCCTGGTTCAGATCAATTTCAGTAGTGTCATCTGCGACCTTCAGAAGTTTTGCAGATAGGTTTTCTGAGGTGCAGTCATGTGTATACAGACAAAAGCGGCATGAGGAGAGTGGTGCTGATGGTTCTTGTGCTGGAAGAGGATGTTCTCCAGCCTCACCTGCTGCTGTAGGTCAACACTGTGACATGGGTGAGCTTCTGGTGCAGGGTAACTGGGTTGATGGTGTTGAAAGCTGAGCTCAAGTCCACAAAGAGAATCCTGGCTAACATCCCTGGGTGGTTGAGGTGGTGCAGGAACATGGAGTTGATTATGTGAGATAGACAGAACCCAACAGAAGGAGCTAGTGAAGAACAAAGAGACCGGGCAGCTTAGCATAGTGAGAAGGAGTGCAAATGAACTGATTAGAGGTAACTGACTGCAGCTGGGGAAGGGAGCTAGTGAAACTAGATGAGGAAATGCCAGGCAGCTGGGAAAGAGAAGCAAATGGCAAATTATTAAAGCCTAATTTACACTGCATCCAGCTCCACTGCACACTTCCCAGGCGGTCATTTTGGAGCACCCATTTGCACTGCTTGTGTTCGATCTCAGTTCCACTTCGCTGTGAACTACAGAGCTCCTACAAGATCCATGTAGCGATAAATAGTGATAAATAAGCATGAGTGGTGTCATAAAATGCTGTAGTTCTTAACTTCCAAAATTAATATTTTCCATTCATTCCTCTCCCATTTTCTCTGCCTTGACTGGCACTAATGCTGTGACCTGAGAAGAAACTTCACATACTAGGTTTCAGAATTAAAACCACATGTTTTATGTGTAGGCATAACCACAGTTGATGCTGACAGCATATGTATAAATATAGCCATATGTTCATTTATATAGCTGGCATTTTGAGCAACTATAGGGAGAATTATTTTGAAAATACAGATGGTGTGCTTGTGCACTTGGTTCTAATTTTGGCGGATGGCTCTGTAGATGTTGCCGTGCGGACACAGTGTAAATGTTTTCATTGATTTAATGGGTGAGCACTTACTGTGGAGGCTGCAGTAAACAATAACAGAAATAAATACTAAATCTAGCAAAATATACCCATCACCTAAAATGAATCTGAACTAACAAAATGAATAAACTGGAATGAGTTAAAACAAATGAAAATAATCAATACAAAAAAAATAAGGAAACAAAGAGTCCAAACAACCTATGACAAAAATGCAAAGTCTAGCTATAAGTCTAACTATAAGTGTGATAATTACTAAGATGTCACTTAAAAAATAATACAGCACAGGTACTGTAAATCCATGACATTCCCTGCAAATGTGTGAAGTAAGCTCTGGGAGTTTAAATGATCTTTTAATGCAGGAACTTTCTCTGTACAGATACATAAACTATTTCTCAAACATATGATTTTTGTTGTGTCTAAAATGCAATTCAAAGGCTAATCTTAAAAACCTTAGGAGTGGGGAGTGAAACTGCTTTAGACCAAGCAACCATGCAAGGTTGTTATGTGTGTGAGTGTGTGTAAAGATGTCATGTCTGTGGTTTTACATGGGTTTGTGTTGTGTACTGCACAGTTTAAATTACCTCTCAAGGCACCAGGCAGGAAACAGAGTGGCATTCACAAGCAAGCACACCCATATATATATATATATACACATATATTATCTCTCCAATGTAATTATGCTGACAAACACTTTCAGAGATTAGCCCAGTCATATAAGCAACATTCAGCTGTGAAGTCAATCAAACAGACATAAACCTGGTCACAATTACATTTTCTGTTCTCCTTTAGTGAGAGAACGTATTTGAGGACGTGAAGTTTGATTGGAGCCAGATAAGGAAGATACTACACACATACAACAATTACAGTTCACTACACTTAGAGATGCACACACAGCACAACCTCTCTTCCTGTCCTTAGGCCTCACAAACTGACAAAAATTGGCTCCAAAGCTATCATATATTTTTTTTGCTCAGCTCTCAGAAGTAACTGCTCTGAGGTTTCTTGTTGCAGAGACACACTTTGACTTTGAGGCAAAGCAAAAAAATTGCAGCAATGAGCTAAACTACTTCCAGTTTCTTGGACGTCTCAGGGTGGTGTGTATAATTTAAACCAATTATAGGTTTTCAAAGAGCTACCTTTCCCCACATCACACTTTAAACTGCAGACTCACACTAAATCACATCCAGGCGGCATCTGTGTGGTTTATCTCGACATAGAAATACGACAGAAATGTCAGTATAGGCTGTAGGAGATAATAAAATTTGACCTGCATTTGTTTGAGGTAACAGTTAGAGTCTGCAAATTCCTGTGTTGAATTCTATTTGTTTTGAAATTTAAATGACACTTTGGTTAAAGCAAATTTAGTTGGAAAAATAGTTCATAGCAATACTTAATACAGTTTGTATGGTAAATTAACTGACGTGACTTTTGTAGAACCTACAAGTTGCATTCACAAAACTTGTAGCTTACTTTCACAAAATGTATTATGTTTCCCTCCTGGAGATTCTGTGTTATTTTCAAGAATTTACAGGTTACTCTGCAACTTACAGGTGCATTTGTGGAACTAATACAAAACATTTTGAATACTGGCTCTCATAGTCATTTTGATATAGGCTGGTCCTCAGAGTAGGTCTTATGTAAGTTCTGTAGTAGTATTTTTATTCTAGAAAGTCCATTTTTACTTGCAAATTCTGAAAATAACCCGTAGGTTCTGTTTAAATTTTAAAGAGTAAACTGCAAGTTCTACAAAAGTAACCTGCAATTTGAGGGTGAAGTAAGTATATTATATGTTCTCTATAAATAAACTGAAAGCACACAGTTCTACTACATAACATGGAGGTTTTGCAAATGTAAATTCTAAAAATTAAACTGGAAGTTTGTGAAAAAAAATGTAGGTTTGAAATAAATTCTGGAAAGTAACCTTTCTGTCCATGTAAGTTCATGAAAATAAAGTTTTGTAGAGTAACCTGTAAGCAATGTGAAATTTGGTGAAACTTTGTGGGGAGTAAACAATATTATGGTGCACATTCTGGATATGTCCTAATAATAAACTATACATTTTATAAAAGATCTGAAGATTTGAGAAAGTACAACTGTAAGCTATCAAGACTAAGTTGTAGCTTCTGGGTAAAAATAAATAATAGAAAAAAAATAAATGAGGGTAAAAATCATAAAAAATATGAATCAAATACTAGAATGAATTTTGATTAGTTTCTTTTATCACATATACTATATCTTCCCAAGTAAACCCACAAATTGATTTCAACATGCATATGAAGGCTTTCAAACAATATGCAAATGCAAACAAAATGGTATTGAAATATCAAAAAACCCTGTGTCTAGATATCCATTTTATAACTCACCATGGCAGGGTCTAAGCTGGTGAATAACAGAGGTAACAGGGGGTATAAGAATGAATAATGGAAAAAATGAGCTGATAGTGAAGGAGGGGTGGGAGACATGTGACAGTTTTACAGAAAATGTAGAAATAGCTGTAAGATATGTGACCAAAAACATACAGACTTCCTAGTTTTTTTGTCATAGTTGTCAAAAAGAGATGGAATATAAAATATAAGATAACCATAAAATAAAGAATGACAACAGCTGTTGTATTATGAGTCAGAGATTGACAAAAAATAGAACATGTTATGGAAGAGACAGACTGCAATGATTAGCAGTAAAGAAAATCTGCAGAGAAAGAAGCTAAAATAGGGATGGGAGAGAGACAATAATTTTCAAATCTTTACAGCACTTCCCCATCCCCTCATCCACCCCTACCCACCTCCTCAGGACTCACTTCCAGGGTGAATGATAAAAACCTGGAATAATTAATGTGGCACAAATGAGGAGTTGATGTTGTATTTCTCTGGAAATATACAGTAGATGTGCTCTTTAAAAATGTGCTCAATGTGTGAAAGAAGCACAAAGAGAAAGCATGAAATGGAAATGGTAAAAAAGAAAAAAAATAGACAGAATACTCTACACAGTCTGAAGTGTTCTGTTGTATATCCTTTTGCAGACTATTAAAATAAGATATTGCAGTTGGACAGTTGGTTTTAGTTCTTTAGTTGTTAGTTTATTTAGTAAGATATTTCCAGCTAACACTATGGATTATGATTTCATAAAGCCCACTGCCATGATATCAAACTCTAGCAATTTAAATCTAGCTCATTTAATGTTTTGGCTGTTAATATATGTGCACTGTTCTACTTACATTCTGGCATTCACTTTGATTTTAGCCTAAATCAAATTAGTTGAGTGGTAATCTCTTAACTTTCTATTCTGAGACCAAAAGTAATGAATTCTATCTTTTCTGCATAAAGCTAGAAATAATTTTGACCCATCCAGTGACTGATAATATGGACACAGGCACTAAGGTCATGAGGTCATGTGGAGACACAAAAGTGAAAAGGTGTTTGTGTATCAGCAGCATATTTTGCAAATTTAGTAGACCTAGAGTTTGTTTACATTTACATCTCAGTTTTCTTTAAGCTTCAAGCTCCTCTTCAGAAAAGCAATGTACTTGTTTTCCCAATACAATCTCAGTGCTTTAATTCATAAATATATTAATAAACCTAAAGTTCTAAATTCAATAAAGTTGTTTGTTAACTTAATGGTCTAAATGGAGGGTTTGACAGAATAAAACTCAACTAGACTACCTGTGATTTTAATTTGTATTCCTTCCTTCATTTATTTTATTTTAGATTCCACTGGACTTTCAATAACTTTTACACTGAGTAAATCAGAAGAAGGTTTTGGCAGAGTGGAAGACACTCAAATAATTTCTACCAAGTTCCAAAGGGAGTATTTCTTGTTGATTGGGCTGATCAGATATTTGTTCTGAATTTTGCCTCATTTGTTAAACCTTCCCAGAAGACCTCTGTTCTTATATTACTAGAATAAAACCTTTTGGGACCATACAGACTTGTTATGGCATTGTTCACCTGTAAGTTAAGTTGTTTGAGTTGGAGCAATAAAAGGGCAGATAGAAGATATGGCTACATGTGAAGAAATACAGATAAGCCTTAACATGTTGAACGGAGGGGAAAAAAAAGAGGCAGCTTTCTTGAATGATGAATGAAGAGTGATAGAATTATTTGTCATGGCTCGGGAGATGACGAGAGAGGAGCAAAATGAACCAAGGGTTGAGTGAAAGAGAGATGGAGTTAGGAGAGAAAGATGGAGAGGGGTGCAGAGGGCATAATAATGACAAAATGACAAGAGGATGATCGAAGCATGGGTCATGTTTACCCACAGGAGAGGGAGGCTGAGAGACTCTGCAGGCTGGATAGTGACAGCAGGCTGAAGGGTTACTGTTTACGGGGAGAGGAGAGATTGAGGGATATCGATGTGGGGAGGAAAAAGAGAGATGAAGAACGACAGTTCAGGATGGAAAGAGGGCTTCTGGCCCTGAAAGGAGAAGCGGCTGATGAAGCTGAGGAATGATGAAAGCCGAAAGGGGACAATGAAATCTCAGAGGGAAGAGATATATTTGAAAATAATTGAAAAAAAAAAGAAAAACAAAAAACAAAGTGGAATCAGATCTAATCAGAATAAAAAGTCCACTGCAAAAGGAGCGCTTCTTTGATGGTTCAGATTGATGTGTGACATCTAAGGGTCTTCATACTCAAACAGGAAGAGTTTAACTGTTTTGGGTGAGGGGGTGGGGGATTCAGAAGGAAGAAGCAGTGAAGAAAGCAACTAGAATTTGTTTGAAAATGTAAAATTTTAATCTTGAGCAGAGAGACACATCATCTGTAAAGTTGGATGGAGGTGTAGATAGCCAATCCTGAAAGAAAATGTATTAGGCTGCTAAAGTCCTTCACCTGAAGTACAGTACACCTTTAAGAATGACAACAGCCCTTGCAAACCATAGCTATAAAAGTATAGTTTAGATCAACTAAAATTCTGTGACAAACTTGAAACATTCTTATATCTTTTTCCAATCTGACTAACGTTGAGCTATTTTGCAAAAATGGAAAATTTCAGTTTCTATGTGTGCAAAACTGGGAGAGACATACTGCAAGAATTGCAGCTTTAATTGTAGTCAATGAATTGTGTTTGTACGGCTAAATGCATGACTCTCTTCAGATTTCAGGAAATTGAACCATCATTTTCTTTACATTACACAATTATATCCATTTTATATCACGTAAAATATCTATGCAATCATCAAACATCAGAGTTTGTAGTTGTGGTAAGACAATGTGAAAGGAATTGTTTTGCATGACACTGTGTTCAAGTTGGTAATCATCCAGAAATAAAGAACACGTCGGATCATGAGAGCAGGCCTTTTTAAGTACTGTCGATTCAAACTTACTGGCATATTGTCTGTTACATCACACTTCTGCAATTTTACCTTGAGGGAAAATTAAAACTTGTCCAAGAAGTGTCTCTGCATGCAACCCTGGAACTGTTAGGGTAAAAAATGAAATGCCTACAATCAACAAAGTCACAACATTCAACATGTAGGTGCAAAATATCTTTCTACTCCAAAGAGTGTTGCAAGTAAGCTATAGCTTGCCAATGATGAAATGCTGATCACATGTGCACACAATTTGAAAATTGACATACAGATCTCCTGAGGAAGGCAAATAACACAGAGGCTGCAGTCCAAAACACCTGCAGATTGTATCCATAAACAGACAAACCAGCTTATTTTAGCAAACAAAAAACATCTAAATGCACTGGCAGTTGCATATAGTTAGCATTTGCTAATTATCAGAAGGTGCAAATTGCTTACAGCACAGGGTTCATTTATTTCCTGCACAGATAAACACTGATTACAATTTGTCAAGTTTTACAAGTCAGTAGAACTTGACTATATGCCTTGGGGGGAAAAAAGAAGATATTTAATAAACTTTTTTCACAATTGTCAGAAAAAAAAAATCTGTCCAAATTTGAGCGACATTCAGATGCTTCAGTGTTTATCACAGCTCAGGACAGCATACAAGAGTGGGGTGATTATTTTGTCATTAGAGCCTAATGCGTCGAGATAAACAAAATGAGAGAAAAATTTACAGCTCAATAATCCAGCCGGTGCTAATCACAGACTGCTTACCAATTCTCGATTTCCAAAAGGTCGCTATTTTGAAAAAATGAACCCCTGTGAACATAAATCCTACTTGACTGAAAGAATCATTACCGGACTTTCTGTAATTCCTTTGGGAAATTAAAGAAATGTACACTGTTTTATCTTCACCTTTCTTTTTAATAAATGCAGTGATTTAAAAAACATACAGGAGGTTGTTTTACTTCAAATTGGAGATCTTTGCAACACCATTTCTGGAAAAAAACCCGAAAAAGTACATATGGTGTGTGTTTGTGCTTCATTCAGTATTTGTATGTAACTTCTGAAGATGGTACAGTCAGGTCTGTATGGTGAATGAGTGAAACCAATGAAGAAGCCCCTACTGCTTTTCCTTGTGTGGCAGCATTTTGGGTAGTTCGTAAAAAAAAAAAAAAAAGTAACTGCGACTAAGTGATAAGTTAAGATAAAAACCCTGAAGTTAAAACTGAAATAAATGAATGTTTTGCACCTTTCTTGGTGTTTCTGGGACACATATGATTAGCCCTCGTTTAAAATCCAAAATGTCATCTTGACTAATTTTCCTGTACCTAAAATCATTTTTACAGTTTCATCATAGTTTCATTACAGTTTTACATTTTCATTATAATAATGCTTATTCATTCTTTGCTTTACACTGGATTTTACAGAGACTATAAAAACTCATTTCTGGATTTAAATGATATATTGAAGTAGGTCCTATAGCACAACTCTACACTGTAAGCCAAAGTTTGGAGGTAAGAATAAACAAAATGTCAAGTTTTGAGTTTGTCTCAGAGGAGAAGTCTGTGTGAGAAAGAGATGAGCGAGCAAGATAAACATGGAGAAACCGCTGAGTCAGCCTGATGGGAAAAAATGGTTATAATGAGGAAGCAGCAAGCAGCGAGTGGGAGAAGATGAAAAATACAATACAAAATTTAGAAAGACAAAGACAAGACAGAAAAAAAATCTAAAAGATAAGAGGCATAAATAAGGAAAAATATAAATAGAGCGATGAAGACAGCAGCCGAAACAAAGCTGCACTTTAACTGAATTTGTTGAAATGTCACATGACAGCCTATTTAGAAATTTCTTTTTTAGGATTGGAGCTTGACAGTGATGACAGTAGGTGAACAGTTCAGACTGCTGACTACTTCATGAAGTAGAACCATCTGAAAAAAAAAATCCTTTTTTTTCTCCTCTTCTATTTTACCCACTCCCACTTCATCTTACTTGCTGACTGACATCGTTGACATCCTCTTATTTATGAAAATGTGCCAAATGACATAATTTTTTTCCTGTCAGAAGATGGAACAACCTCACCCTAAGCATCGTGAGCATAATTTATTTGCAGAGGTAAAGTTAAAGCCTCCAGCAGTGCTGAGGACTATGGCATACCTGCTTAAAGAACAATGCTGGATAAACGATGAGTTCAGAAACTTCACATAACTTGTCTTTAGTTCTTTTACCAACAGTACAATAAAAAGTACCAATAATTTACAAGCTTATTTCATGGACATGTTTCCACTGGCTCCTGCTCCACCTCAGGCAGTCTCTTCTTACATTAGAAAAGATTTCACTGCTGTTTTCAACAACTAACACTGAAAAATAATTGAGCAGTTCTCTGAAAACAATTTTAATCTCATTGCCAAAAATATAGTTGTGTAATTTCATGCTAAAAAATAGTTGGAAAATTACATCTGTAATTTCAGGGGGCGGGGCGGAAATATCCCACAGTAATGAAATATGTTTTCATCGCAATCACACAACTTTTGCCTCCCCAGCTGTTTGTGCATTGTACAGGGTTGTTTGTTAAATAGGCAGTACTTAGTTTTCTTCTTTAAAATTTAACAAAGTTCAAATATACATTGGGTAAGTTCTTTGACTATTCCTTCTTGCCCAATCACTCCAGATTTCCCAATGCATACAGAGAAACAGAGAAACTTAAGGCTATTTTTCTGAAACAGATTATGCAGTTACAGCCAAAGATTAATCCATGTAGTGTTTTTTAACACATCTTTTACAAGGGCCAATAAAATTGTCCACATCTGTAAGCATGTCTTTATGCATTTCTTATTAGGTAGAATCATGGGCGTAGGTTTGGGTATGGACGGTCGTGACATGTCACGACCAATATTCAAGGGATATAAAATAGTCCCGACCAATTTTTGCCATATTAATAAAAAAAAAAACATATGTATTTTTTAACAAAAACAAAATAAATAAATGAAAATCTACATTGATTAGTTTAATATTTCAATATACTACGCAGTGGTAGCATTCATTTTAAAATTCGCTGTTCTGAACTATGACGACCCATGCCGCTATTGGCTCAAAGAACGTGAATCTACGTTCTTTGATTAGCTGCACCAGGCAGCGGCCAGCTGGCCACACGCGGAACGGAAGCTTGGTCCATGGTGCTGACAGTGAACGCGTCTCCTTCTGAGTTTGACATTTATTATGAGTCTCCGAGACCATGTCGCCACCAAAAAAGAAAAGGACGACAGACATTAGAAGTTATTTCGCTACCTCGGCTGTAAGTACAGTGAGTGGACCCATAAGTTAGATATCTATCACGCAATAATATCTCAACAATTGGATCTTTTTCCTGAAGTGCAAGAAGTCATTTTTTGTTCTTATCTGCAATTGTGTTTGTTGTATAATCAGTAGATCCAGAGGATATTTCTTTTGATCTTACTTGTAATGTTTGCTGAATTTTGAAAAGGAAAAAGTAAAGTGTTCTTGAACTGATCTGCTGAGCATGACTGTATCTGGTTGTATACACAAGATGCATGATCAAGTTATGGTTATGGTTAGGGGGAGGGGGTTATTAAGCCAATGTTGTGCCCCCCCCACTGGTCAAAAATGGTCGGGTTGGGGAGGTTTGGGGGGGCGCAGTAAGTTGTAAGGTCCCACCAAAACTTAGACCAAACCTAAGCCCTTGGGTAGAATGTCTTTTATTTTTACCTGGAAAACACATATCCTATATGGCACCCACCAAGACAAGATCACTTTCCTACATATTGTTTAGCTATTGCAATAGATTGCACAAATAGCCTAGGGAATATTTTGAACAATAGAGTTCTTTGTTCCTGTGTTGCGACCAAGAGGTGAAACATATTGTGGAAATAAGCCACCCTGCTTCTCCTGCATCTTACTGACTCTTGCAATTTGTGTGTTGCAAGAGTTGCATCAACATATGCATTACAATAATCTGCTACAAATCAAAAAAACAAAACATTCACTTGCCAGTGCTGTCTTTAATGAAAAACATTTCTGCTATTACGACTCAATAATCAAAGGTTAAAGTGAAGCTTTTGCCTGTGACTCACATGAGAAGTCTATAATCAGAGCAGATGGCAGAGGCAGCATTTGAATGTTTTAGCTTTAAATGCTCAGGAATACTGAACGTGCGCTGCATATTTGAGGCAGCAGCAGCCAGTGAATCTCTGTCAGTCCGGTTAAATTCAGCTGACAGGATGACTCCTGAGTTTGGGTCTAAATATAAGGTGAGAGCTTAAGGGGATATTTTCTCTCCTCTCCAGTCCTCTTACTTTCACATTTTGGGTCTCACTTCTGTGTCGCCCACCTCTCTTTCTCTGTTTAACTGACAGTCTCATTTTCTCTCTTCTGTTGTTTCTTTACTCAATTTGTTCTTATGTCTCCTTTTGTCCTGTAATTTATCTGTCTTCTGCTTTTTGTATAAATCCTCAATTACTCCTGGGACTATGGGGGTGTTGTTTCACAAGAGACAGTTTACTTTGAGAAAAAGCATCCTTTTATGATCTCATGAAGATCTGCAAAGGGCTCTTGGCTTGTCTTACTTTTGCAGAAAGAAAAAAAAAATCACCACATAGGAAAAATGACATGTCTGAATCTAGTTCACAGGATTTGTAAACTTTCCAAGTACTAAATCCAAGCCTCTTCAGAGTCAAAACAGCAGTGTTCTCAGTTCTTTAAGCTCATCATGATGTGGAATTTAATTTTAATTTAAACTTTTCCAGATTGCATAGAAAAACTGAGTTAACTGACCTAACTTTGAAGGACATTGTTGCATTCTGTAATCACTAGTCCTTTTTCACAGTTTTTCATGCAAAAAACAAACATGGCTTGCTTTCAAATGCACTCGCTCTGATTGTACACACACGACTGATCACAATGCACCAGTTGTGAGATGAGTCAGACCACCTCCGGTTTTTGTGACTCAGAAACTTCTCTTATATCTTCGATGGCTTTGTCTGCTCTCTCTTTGTACTGTCTACCTTGCACATGACTACACACAGGCACCAAAAAATAAAAAAAAATCCTAGGTCACATAATATGGTAACATGCACATACAATAAAACAATTTTCACTTCAAAATATTTACAGAAAATTAGGATCATGAGTGGTATACACACCACTCAGAATATTATTTTAACCACAAATGTATTGAAAAAGCAGAAAATAACATCCATTATGCTACAGCATTTTCTTTTGCTTAGTCATGTGAGCTTGCCATGTAAACTGCTCTCCTCCTCTTGTGCCTGTTTCCTTACTAAGCAAAGATGGAGCTCCTGTGAGCATCTGCAAAAACAGTAAAAACAAAAGAAATGTCATGGGAAGCAGACTTGCGACTAGTCTCTGTTGTTGAAAACACTTGGTACTTGTATTTTCCCCTCTGCTGTTTTGTACATTTTCAGTTTTGATCACATCCTACTGATAAACATTAACCACCACTGAAAGTTCACTCTGAGATATTTTGCTTTGGTGATGGATTACCATCTTTCATATTTAAAAAATAGTTAGCTATGGCAAACACCCCTCCGCTAGACAAATACTATCCAGTTAGAAAAAGTGTGCTGCAATAAGTACTGAAAATATATATCTAGTATGAATAAGAAAATACAGCTCATACACATCTTTTAGTTATTATGAATTTACATTAAAGGTAGTCACACCTTCTAAAAATCAGTTAATCAAACACATTTGTAAATTATGGAAGCTTTATTTTTCCAATAAGTTTACAGCAAAAATCCACAACAACTACGGCCCATAAAAGTTTCATGAGCTTTCAAAGCGATGGCTGGATGGGGATACACCACAAAAACTCAAAACCTTAATAGGAGATCTCACAAGTAGCTTTAAAGGACAAAACCCCCTAAATTATGATATAAAGGAAGACAAAAACAATGATAAAAAATCACAAAAAAATATTTACATATAGTACGTCTGCCAAATAATTTTAAAACCTTGTCTATGAACCAGTCTGTTAATTAACAGAAGAGGCCAGGAGCCTTTTCAGAATTTGTGAACACATTTCCGAAGAAACCATCTTGTCACAGGAGCAGAAAACTAAGACTTTATACAGTCTGTAAACGCAAATTGAGATGTTTTATTTGATTAATAAATCTTATTTCTTGTATCTGATTTCTCTGCAGCCAAACCAGAAAAGGATCACATGCACACACAACACATTTGGCAAATTACACAAAATAATGTCAAAGCAAAAGAAAGATTAATGGATATGATTACTTGAGGTTCTTCTTACTCAAATCTTGCAGTGCTCATGCACAAGCTTTTCAACACAACAGCCAAGTACCACAGCTTCATCTGGAAATATTTACAAGCTCCCTTTAATGTTGTACTGTATATGTCATAAGGTACATAAGTAACTACTTTCCTGCAGGTCAGTTCAGAAGAACCTGTCAACTCAGCGGCTCTAATATAGATGGATCACCACATTTAAGCTAAAACAGACACAGAGGATAAAGAGGTAAATCTCAAGCTCTTCCTGTAAGTCACTATACTATGGGAGAATCTCAATATATATATGTAGGCTGTGACAGGGAATAAAAGGACATAACCATGGCTGGGGATTGATATTATCCGGTCTTTATTCAGAGTGTGACTTGGTGCTCCCTGTCTTCTCATTTTCCCCCAGTTGACACTCTCTCTTCCTTATTGCTCCGCTTTATTCTGTCTCCCAGCCTGAATCACATCCCAGAAGAAGAGATTACATTAGCAAGGTCTCCTTTACTTTTTTCTCAGAGGAAAGGAGCATAATTACTGCGCCTAGGCCTCTGCCAGACTTCCTCAGTGCTCTTTGTGTTTTAAGAAACTTAATTTTCACAGCTGAGCCAATGAAATTGAGCAAAATAATTAAAATGGTACAGTAAAGTTTTCACATGACATTATAGAACAAAAATCTCACATATTTAACTGTGATATGAAGATACTTGGTAATTTTTTGACAAGCTTAGAATTTATTTTTTTAACCTTTTAACCCTCTAGATCTTGACATTTGAAAGTGGAACGTCACATAATGATGGTTTTTGTCCCTTCAATGCATGGAAAGTGCAAAATAAATCAGTACTGGACATGAAAGTTTTCAACAAGGCTTTAGGGATATAGGGCAATAAATTCAGTTTTATGCATCCCTCCTGCTTTTCTAAGACTTAAGAGTTTTTATGTTTTTTCTGATACTAACCACTTTTCTGTCATGAAGGGTTTTTTTTATAGTTCACATTGTGAGATGTGAGTTGTTTTCATTTTAATAAAATAGTCCATGCTTAATCAGTTTGGACACAGAATATGTGAACGTCAGTTTCTAAGTCTTACAAGAAATCTAAACTAAACTTGAACTTGTTTATTCTAACAAATGAACATGTGTTGTTTTGAACCATTTGCTTGTATTTATAGCTGACTTTGTAGTTGTTGGAATAGCTGTGATAACTTTTGAAGTTAAACATTTTCCTAGTCTCAAGTCTTTTGCTTCTTCTCAATGATTTATGTGTACTTAGCTCCTTCCATCCCCACAGCATTATGCAACCACCACTGTGTTTTATAGTGAAGATGGTGTATTAGGGTGATGCGAAGTGATATTTTTCTGCCACACAAAATGTTGTCTAGAAAGTTCAATTTTGTTTTCCTCTGACCAGAATACCTTTTTATGTTCCTCCTATATTTATGGCCAAATTTAAACAAGGTTTCTTAAATTTTCTTTAAACAATGGCTTTCTTCTCACCACTCTTTCTGTCATAAAGCTTAGATTTATAGAAGCCTCAACCAATAGTCATGCTGTTGATTTTCACCTGATCTGCAGATATCTGCAGCTCCTTCACACATACAGTAACCTCTTGGCTGTTCTCAGATTAATGTCTCTGGCATGTCAGCATAGATAGACATACCTGTATATATAGATATTGGTAGGTTTGTTGTTGTTCTGTCCTGTTTCCATTTTCAAACATTGTACTGAACACTAATCCATCAGATGGACTGACACACCCTAAGAAAGACGCACACATGCTCACACATACTCCCAGAAAGAGAAGCCAAATGAGGACCAACCATCTGAGTTCCTCAGCTTTATGATAATAACTGCTTCTTCCAATTAGATGCTTCTGCCCCTGTAATATTTGCCACCCTGTTTCCATCCTCTCTAATTGTCTCCCTCAGCCACTCTTGCTCCTTTTCTCTTTTCTTGAGACTCGCTATCAGCCTGGAACCTGCCTCTGACACAAAACAGATGTTTCTCCATTCCCTCCTTTACTTTCTTTATCTCTTCCTGCCCTTCCGCCTTCCGCCTCCCCATTCTTGTGCCTAATCTGAACCACCTCTCCTCTGGTTAACACTATATTTTAACTCCCCTTTTTTTCTGTTTTTTCTTTTTGTTTTGTAGCCTAATGTCTCATTCTGTTTGTGTTTCACACTACATTTGCAATTCGGTGTTACAAAGCATAACATAATGATTCGCAGAGGACTTAGTCATGAGATAAGTATTATTTGACTCTCTTTGTCAGAGAGGCATCATGCATTAACAAACACACATAAATCAATGCTGTCTATGTGTCTCTTTTTCAGTGAGTTTATAAGGCATTTTATGGCTTGATTCTGTTTCCACATTTATTCATTGCAATTTTTTTATTGTGTGCAATGTTCTTGCAACTTCCTAACCCCACCCAATTTCCTGACAGAGGTTCAGTTTGTCTTAACATTTTATTCAACAGATGTTTGTCTTAACATCTATCTTTAAAACCATCACATTTATTTCTTATACAATTTACTGACATCTGTCTATTTGCTTGCTTTGTTGATACCCTTCATTCATGGCTTCCTAGACTCCCCTTTTTCCAATTATGGTATCCTCCACTAATCCTCTTCATTTCTTATCACCTGAGGCAAGCCCACCTGCTGCACAGTTGAGTAAAAGTCTTATTATCGCTGCCACCTGAAGAGCATGTGCCAGCATTGGTGAGCAGCTGTGAGTATTTGTTTGCTTGCTTGGGTGCAAAGTGCATCGTGCAAGTTCCTCTTGTCATTTCAGAAATGTATTCCTCCCACCACTGCTCTGTGGTGTACAGTTACACCATTCATGTTGAGGGCAACATGACAATTTAAGCGAAAAAAAACATAAAATTCCCTGTTTTGAGTCATTGCCTAAGTTTGTTGCAGGCCTTCAATGGGCCCCAGCGCAACAGTTATTTGTTTTAAACAACCACAGTTCTCATACAAAGATGATTTTATCCACCCTGAAGAGATTTCAATACTTTCTTCTTTAAATCACTGACAAACAATGTGAACAGAAACAATCCCTTCTGCAATTTTCCCAAGCACCCCTCCCTCTATAAATCCAGGAGTTTCTGTCCACCTCAGTCAGTTTATTGGTTATTGCAAAGACATTTCCTTTGAATGTCTTTGCGTCCTTGAGGCCTTTCTTACAACTGGGAGTTGCCAGATCCACATTGTCAAATCTGATTGAGCAAAGCACTGATTGATTCACGCCAAGTCGACACATTGTCTTCATAATTTTGGGGATAAACAGGTTTGACTAATTTAGCAATAAAAACACTAAAGTTAAAGTAGGAGAGTGAATTCTTTAGCAAAACTGCCTCGCCCAAAGGAGAATGCTAGTTTCATAGCCAACTATTTCTCCACCCCCACCCCCCCCCACACACACACCCACGCACACCCACACCCCCCCACACACACACACACGCACACACACACACACGCCAACACACAAGAAAAAAGAAATACAAAAATCAGTAAATAAGGCAATTTTGAGCATAGTGCTCTAGAAACGTTGGTAATACAAACTTGTTTGGGTTTTATATATTTGCAAATCTGGTCAAGAGACAAAGTAGGATGTTAGAATTATTATGTTTTGTTATCTTTCTTACATTAGTAGTTTTATATTACCAGTGTAGCCCCCCCCCCCGTGTTTTGTTAAGATCACTCGCCCACATTCCATTCACTCCCCTTCTCTGCTAATAAAAAGACAAGTTCTGCAGCAGGATGGCAGAACGCAAGGAGATCGGCTTGTAGGAGCTGATCCTCTGTTCCTTCTCAATTCTTGCAAGAATTTGGTTGAAAACTCAGTAATGTTGTCTGTGGTTCTTTTCTAGAGGTTGAGAAAATACCTATCATAGGATAGTTCCAGAACTGAAGTCTGTTGGCAGAATAAAACTTTATTTTTTCAGCTGCTTAGTAATAATAATGTAGATGTACATAAAATCAGACTTAGCATACATCCACGTGCCACTTTATCAGTTTCACTATGCAAGTACTAGATTAAACACTCCTTAGCCTTCAAAACTGTGTCTCGAATGTGTTGATATCTGGACCTGTTATATTTTTTTAGATAATGGCAATGAGGACAGAACAGTTATGACAAAGGAGACAAAGAACTCTTTAGGCAAACTCATAGCAAATAATATATTCATCTTTCATTGATCTAATGTTTCCAGAATGTAGGTGGAAACCTCAGACCTACAACAAACCTATTACATACATACACCATAAAGACAGAATTTGAACCCATGACTTTCTTTCTGTGAGGCAACAGAGCTAATTATTACACCACTTTATGTAGCAGTAATTATGTGCAAAATACAAAACAAGGCATCAGATTTTGAATACTATATATTTAATTTTCACAGCTACTGAAATCCTCAATTCATGACTATATAAAAGTTCTTCTTTAGGACTGGAACAGTTATTAGTCCACAGTTGTATTATGCATAATTTTGTTTACTCAGTATTGTAATCTTCCATCTGTCTGATGGGAGTCTGGTCCAAACCACATAACCAATGAGTGTTTGAAAGAATATGTGACGCACTGAACTAAGTTTGAATTTTCAGTTCCTGGCTGAAATAAAAGAGTGACTCAAGAGACTCAAACATTGCTATATGTGAAGCAAAAGGCAAATGTTCAAATGTTGCCATATATTTCAGTCAAAGCAACTGACAAAACATTGTAACTTGTAATCATTTACAGATAGAAAAACGTTGAGACCTGCCTAGATAGATATTACTGCAAATAATAGCGCTACAAATCTACAGGATCTTTGGATGCTATATGTGTGTGCACTGTATGTGTTTGTGAGAGTCGTGAACCAGTTTCCAGTTCCAGTAAAAGTAGGCCAGCCAGTTAGTACATGAGTCAGGCCTGTCCCTTGAGAAAGGAGACTCCCTGATGTGACATCATCATTAACAGCTGATCCACACACTGCCCCTCTTGAGCCCTGCATCGAACTGAGTATCACATAAACATAATGAAACCATTCAAATGGACACATTGCAGCATATGCTGCACACACCCAAAGTTTTCAGCGTTAATACTGTGATGGATACTGTAACCATTTGGTTCCCCTGACGGTGAGGTCACTGACTTCAGATTGTTCTAATGAAACTGACACGAACTGTGCTGAACTCAGTAATACTTCCTTAGTTCTGTCTATGAATGCATTATTGGATGTTTTTTGGTGTTTTTTTTTTAACTTGCGCATTCAGCATTGCATGGTTTACATATTTATCACCTTTAAAATGAACTCTTTGTTCAATGACTGGGCAATTTTTATCATCATCATCATCATCATCATCATCATCATCATCATCATCATCATCATCATCATCATCATCATCATCATCATCACCATCAATCACTTCATTTTGGTAAATTATCCACATTAAACACAGGAAACAACAAAAGAAAAAAAAACAACAATAAACAAACAATTTTTCACCAAAGCATGACTGTAGTTCTACACATACAGACTGTGTCTCAGGAAACGTCTTCATTTTTTCAGTGTTTATTAAAATGTTACTAAAAAATGCAAAACAATCTTTAATCACCACAGCATGAAGACTAGGTCAACCTCTTGAGACAAAGTTTATGATGAAAAGAAAAATAGCAACAATACCTTCTGTATAAAATGCAGGAACAAGTGACTAAAAAGTAAAAACCAAAAAAAATCATTCACATTGCCCTGCCCAAATATTAGGTAACCTTAATATATCTGAGCATTGTTGAAAAGTCAGTCTTCCTAAGTATTGTTGCCGACCATATCAAATGTGCCCATCTTCCGGTAGATACTTCAAGCAGAATAATGGATCATATTTTGTTTTTTTTAATATGACAGTGGTTTTACTTTACTCCAGTGAGCTTAATAGTCATTATATCTCAATCCAATAGCAAACTTTTGTGATATGGTACTATGGAGGATCCGCATTATGAGTGTGATGTGGGTGAGAAGCGGTTATTAATGTCTAAATATCCTTAAACATTTTCAGCATTGATGAACTAACCTGTTCTGATTTTTGAACTCTTTTGATGCCCTTTTTAATATTAAATTTGACAGGATGTATGGGCTAAAAATCCATTCATGCATAGACTCATAGGGCTAAAGGAAATAAGCACTGGCTTCACCTAAGAAAGCCTCAACAGGATTTCCTCAAAAAGCCCTGCCTTTTTGTATTACATTTAGTTGTGCTCCACAACGCGGCCTGATTGTTTCACATGTCCTCCATCCCCCTCTAACAGCTAGATAAACATTCATGTGAGTTCAGTTTTCAGCTCCAAATTGCCCCATGGTGCGAGTAGGTGTGTGTGGTTTGTGTCCCTCACTGTTATCCTTGTGATGGACAGGCGACCTGTGCACAGTGCATGCTATCTCTTAAACATTTATTTCTGCACTAGGCCACACCAAACGACTGTGCTCCACGTCCCTGAACATGATTAAGGAGGAGGGGGTTGGAAGTGGTTGGGGGTGTGGGAGGGGTGGACTGATGCCAGCTGTCATTGGGTGACAGGCAGCACACAACCTGACAGGTCCCTACGTACCACAGGGCAACAAAGAGATCCACAGGATGATCAACCATTCATCCACAAACTCACTCCTAAAGTCAATTTAGAGCAATCAGTTAACACAGAAGCCATGTTTTTGAAGTATAAAAAGAAAAACAGAGAGAGCATGCAGATGACATGGTGCAATATGATATGAAGAAACAAAGTCAGCTAATGCTTCATTTTTTTGAGCTTCTAAAAGGGGGATTGGAATATGTAGAGCTGACTTGGACTCATGAAGGCACACATCTTTGTAAATTATTAGGATGTATTTTACTAACAATCTTGAACCGCTAATGGGTTTAAAGAACAGCATAACCTGCTGTGTGAGATTTGTTTTACTACTTATGACATTAAAATGCTTTACGCTGACATTTCCTTATTAGGCCTTTAAGTGGAAGAGGTAGATGCGTGTTATTATTGTGATCTCTGTATGTTTCTGAGTATTAGTTGTGTGTGCTTACAATGTATCTTCGCTAAAAGCTCATAATTTCATTTGCCATCTGTATTCCCATCAAAGCACGGCTGAGAAATTTTTTTGACAACAGCTGACTATAGTCAGAGCTACAAACTAAAGTCTTGCTCCAAACACATTCTCCTCCCACACATTCAAGCTTAATTTCATGTCATCGTGTTGACTCATTATTACAGAGGTGGATATCTAATAACATAAAGCCAAGAAAAATATTTTCTTGTTATCTGCAAAGAAGTGCAGGAAGAAACAAATCATACCCATGGGTAAAATAATATATGACCATAAAATGATGTGCAATTTACGCACACAAAATACTTGATAAGTGTGGTTACAGATGAGTGTTGCTGCAATGCTCTTTTGGCAATAAAGTGTTCAGAGTTTGTTTGCCTGAGATGATTTAAAACATTCTGGTAATGCATAAATTATGAATCTAAAGTCATGGGCTGAAGATATTTACAAAGCCTATGAAAAAGTGTTCACCTTCTAAATGAATCAATGACAATTATACAAAATATAAAATAAGTGATCTATATGCACCCCTTATAAAGTAACTGACATTATTTAATAGATGTCCAGGCAGTCGGGGTGGTAGTCTCACAATGAGTGGAATGGAGATCACCTGAATGCAGTGAGTGTGTCTCAAGTGATTGTGAAAGAGAAACGTGTCTGGAAGGTCCATTCATTGGTCAATCAGTATTTGTGGCGACCATGACAGCATAAATATAAAAAAAAACAAGCCGACAATTCAGAGAAAAGGTTGATTTTAAGAAATATATATAAGTCAAGGGATGAACACCCAAAAAAATAAATTAAATCTGTCATTAAGAAATAGATGTATTGCACCAATAGACGCAATAAAGACTATTGGTCTATTGGAGATTTATCAAAAACCTTTGCTAATCTCCAGTTCTAAACATATTTAGTTCTAAATATATTTAGATTGTTCCTACTCACTTATTCTTTCCCAAGATGTCATTCCTATCTCCTAACTTGATAAGAAAACATGGAAGTTACAAAAGTGTGGATGTTCTTTGTTGTCCACAAAGTATGAACTGAACTGTGCAAGACAGCTTTCGGGTTTCTGGGTCTGGATTAATTCATAGGCTAAGCTTCAACTTCAAACCCTTGTTACATTGAGGGAGTCTAAAAAGATGGTGACATCTTTGCAGATTTTTGTGAGCAAATTTCAGTGTGTGTTGTTGATTTTTATTGTAATTGTGCTGCTGCTGTTTTGGTGAGGTGTTTCTTGTAAAAGAAATATCTAATTTCAATTAGACTAAACTGTTTAAAGAAATAAATAAACATTGACAAGGCTGGTTTTGGAAATTGCACAAATTTGAATAAGTCACTAAAGCATTTCATAATATGAAGTGACTTTAACAAATTCCCTGATGCATGAGGTCTCTCTTTCACTGTGATTGTCTTTGGAAAGGGTACAAAACATTTTGCTTGTTATGAAACGTAAATAAATTAAGTACACAAAAATATGTAAATCCTATACTAAAATTATGCACAAGTTTTATGGCTAATTCTGTGTGTAGCGGATAAAATCACAGCCATTACATCATCCTAAGGGATTTTCAGTTGAGTTTAATCAAGGACTCTATTAGTGATCATCTAAAACAGAGCGATCTGAGCTCTAAATCGATGCTTGGAATCCATTTAAAAGGTACTCAGTTCTGAGTTACACAAGTTGATTTACATACATTCAGTGTATGTTGTTATCAATATGATAGAGCAGGAAAAGTCCCCCCAAAATTAAGATGGAGTAAGAAAGTCTTTTCCTTTTTTTAAAAAAACATTAAAACCAATGATGTTGTTTAAGGGGACTGAGTGGGTGTTCAGATATCTTCTGAAGATAAATTACATCTGACAGTCAGTAATGCAACAGTTTCTTTAGTAATTAAATTTTATTTATGGATTATCACTCTTAAAAAAGTACTGAGAGAAAATACTTTATTATAAAGTGCTGATGGATGACTAAATTCTATCTTTTCTCTGTGATTCATTCATGAAAGTTGGGTGGACCATGACATGTGTCCTGTTGATGTGCCAGACTTAGCAGGCGTGAATAATGTCTGGCTGATGATGTGAAACAGATTAATCTGAGCAGATATAGCATCATTGTATGTTTTGTGCAAACTGCTATGTGTACTTTTTCATTTTCTTGACAGATTCACTGACAATATCATTTTGTAACATTAGTTGTCTTGTCAAGCTCTACACTGAAGGAGAGTAATGTTCTGAAGACCTGAACCTGGCTTTAAATTTACAAAATCGATGTCTTGTCACAGGGTGTTAGATCAAAAGAATAAATTAAAATCAAATAAATTCACTTAATTGACCAGATTTGGAAGGTAGTTAGCGAACATGTGCAGATACTTCTAGTAATGCTGAAAGTGCTTTTACTGACAGATGGTTTGCTGCTGATGTGGAGTCAACATGACACATGTGACAGGAACTCAAAGCTTCTTGTGGCTGAAGTCATGCCTATTGGCACACATTTCCAGGCAAGTTGGTTCAGCCAGGATTGTACTCATTCCTTATCCTGTCATGTCAGAGGCTGAGGGGGAAGCAAATTGGATGCAAAAGCAAACATGTTATGTCCTTTAACATTTGCAAAGTGGAAAGAGTCATTATTTCACAACCAAGCTGAATCAAAGAGTGAATGAAAGAAATCTGCAATAAAGTCAGTTTACAAAATGAATTAGAACATTATGAAGATGATAATTTAAATCACATTGTCTCATTCAAACTAGGCCACAAAACAACATTCTTGTGTTGCCTCCCCGATCTGCAGTCCCTTCAACACCTCCTACATACACAATTCATATAAACTGTCTAATTTACTGGGTGGTGTGTTGCAATGATTCTAATTAGCAGCGTGTTTAATCTGCATGTGAAAAACTTGACATCAATGAGCTTCATCTCCGGAGAGCGTATAATTGTTTTGCTTTTCAGCATTTCAGTTAATCAACAACACTCATTGTCTTGGCATCAGCAGGTTCAATGAAAGTACTTTAATTTGAGCTGATTGCAAGACACTTTGTCCAGAGATAGGGAGATGTGGAAGTTATTAGAGACTTTGCATAAAGCACTTCTAGGTAGAGTTACAAACGGACTGCCACTTATTCCCCTCAGTGCAATTAAAAAAGGAGAGGCAGAAGTACCTCACAACAACAGAACTCAGCAGGAGCTTTCTCAGTACACAGTTCAAATAATATCACAGCGTAATTGTGTTTGGTGTTTGACTTGTGTGCAAAGTTATGCAAATTTGTGGAAATAATGATAAAGCTCCACCTTCCTACACACCTAATTGTGTGAATCCAGCGTGGAAACACTAACAAAGATCTTTTAGACATATTAAGGCTCTGTGACATAAGCATTCCAGCTTAAAAATACAACATATTCTGCACATACCATATATGCCACTTCTACGGAATTTATATAACTACTAAAAAGTGACAGCAATGAACTACTAATAATGCTACCAAATGTTACACTGACTATGCAGACGTTAGGTCTGCACCGATGACGTTTCACTTACTTTGATTAGTTGCCAGGAGAGAAAAGTTTGGCCAATTCAGCTATTGTTCATTTTACTCCAACACACAAAGACATTTGGGAACATTTATCCTCCAATGGTCTTATGATGATGAAATTGGAAAACCAGTAAAAAGAGACAAATAACATCAGAGCAAAAGTAACTTAGTGCTTATGCACACTACTTGTTCATCTTATATGGAGCAAGGTTTGATGTTTCACAAAACAGTCTTTATTTGTTTACATTTGTTTACATTCAGTTAAACTTGGTTTATACTGTATATATATATATATATATATATATATATATATATATATATATATATATATATATATATATATATATATATATATATATATATATATATATATTAATAAACCACTGAATGCAGCAGTGATGTGAAGCATACTGCAACTGGACTCTAGAGTCCTGGAGTGATAAATCATGCCCCTCTACCTGGCAATCCCATGCACAGTTGTACAATTCAGGATGAGGCTCTTGCAAGGAGACCAGCAATCTTCTGACTGCATTTCATCAAGTGTGAAGTTTGGCGTAAAGGGAATGGTATTTATCAGAAGTCTTGCTCTGCTCCTTACTTCCAGTGAAAATAACTCTTACTGTTTCAGCATTTGAAGACAATTTTATTCTTCTGACTTTATGAGAACAGTTTGGGAATGGCCCTTTTCTGTCCCAACATGATTGAGCACCAATGCACAAATCAAGTTCCATAAAAATGTGGAATAAGCAGTTTAGTGAGGAAATACTTGACTGGCCTCAACCCAAGGGAACACCTTTGGAATGAATGACAACAGAATCTCTGGGCATGGTCTTTTTGGCCATCATAATTGCCAACAGAGTTTTTAAAAAATGCGATTGCTGAACCTTAAAGACAGCCTAGATGAGTTAAACCTGTCATTACTGCAAAAAGTAAATGATTGTAATCATTAACAGCTATTTTAGATAGAGATAGTCTTAAATAGAACCTGTTTGATATCTTGAAGTAGGCTAAAGGATCTACAAATTGTAACTCACTGCAGTCTGATATAAAGAAATGCAAGAACAGGTTATTAACAAAGTCACTAATATGACAAAGTATGGAAAGGTCTACAAATCCAGTTTCTGTATATAGCTCCTTTACATAGCATGCACTGTACATATCAGGCATGATTAATTGAAAGTGTTGGTATTTACTGTAATTAGAAGATAAAAACCAGGCGAGAAATCATGCAGTGTGGAAGGGGTGTAGCAAGGGCTGCAGAGTTTTATTACATTTCCTAAAGAGGAGAACATGATGTCATGAACATGTGTCTCATCTACTGTACAGAACCTGTTTCCTGGCCAGACAGCTGAGCCAAGCATCGGGAGTTTATGTTCTCATAATTTCTCCAGAAAAGGTTTGAGTCCTCCCACTTGCCCTCATACAAGGTGTTTTCTTTTCTCACTCAGTCACACAAACACTTCACAATATCTGTGACCAAAACTGTAAAACCACAGAGGGTAAACAGTTTGTTTTGTTTTATTTTTTTAATAAAATGAATCCTGTTAAAAACAAAGCAGGAATCCATAGCTGGATAGTAAGACACCCAACACACATATTTAAACCATTATCTCCCATTTAGTACAAAAATATGTTACATAAAGTGAGTCTTTACAAAACAAATAATTTAATGTAATGATGGAAACATTAAAGAAAATAATTGAGAAAAGACCAACTGCTGACTTTGTGCACAAACTTACTGCAAGTTATTAAAATATACACATAATTAAATATATGTATTTAAATCAAAACAATAGTCCATTAGACAAGCTTTGTACCAAATCCCGTTCCCAACTGACAACATTTTGAAAGTCCTGAAGAGGTTTTTGTAAATTTTAGCTCTTCACGCTGAATACTCCACCATCAGATTTGTTCAAGATTGCCATCACAACAGCCCCTGTGTGTTACTTTTTGCTACATCTGCACCATGGCAACAAACCCAGGTAGTTCAACATATCGTCAGCAAATAAAAATTTAATACCAAGCAGCTAAATGTCAAGCTAACCTATCAGATCTATGTTTTGTTTTTATTTTTTGTACTATTCTGTGACATTTGAAATAATAATAAAAAAATTTACATAAGATCAAACAGGGTCTTAGAATAACAGATCATTTGGCATTAAACTGCAAACAGAGAGAAGACAAGAGAAAAAAAAAGCCTTATAGTTTAGTTTATTCAGTGACTATCATAAAGCTTTAGATAACTAGCTGAGCTTCAGATTAGACAGTTTAGGCCACAGCTATACTTCTGCAGTATTTGATTTCTCTTTTTTTTTTTAAAGATTGGCATCTGCTTCCCGGAAAGAGTCAGAGCATGGCTACAGAAAGGTAAGGGTCTCAAAGTTAGACACCTGTCAAAGTACTACATATCTGCCTTACACTTAAATAGAATAAGAAAATGTATTCTTATAAAATAATGCTTCAGCATTTCTTTCCTAGCTGCTTGACACTGTACTGAAAAAATATCATCTCCAGCTAATCCAAACACCCACATAATGTTTGGATACATTGAAAAATCCTTCTGCTTATGCTTAGCAAATTAGAGGTGTCATCCTTAGCACATAAATTCATCAGCGTTATGAAATTTGTCCCAGTGCTATTCAACTGACACAATAGCAATCTAATAAAAATGTACTTAATTTCATGCCGCACTATACAGATGCTTCATCTGTTTTGATAAAAGTTCACTAACATCAGAATGCTAAATGTCACAGTGAATCTAGTCTAAAATGATTTCTCAATAAATTAAATGATAATTATTTGAACTGAATTAAATAAGGAATTTAACTTTAATCTAAAAATCATTAAGTATGAAAAAAAATTATCAGTGACTTCACAGGTGAAGTAAAGTAAATGTAAAAAGTGCACATACTTTGATTGAAATCCAAGTTAAGGTAATCATTTCAAAACCTCTATCTATTAAAGTGACATGTTTCATATTCAATAAAAAAACAAATACTTTTAGAGGGAAATAATACAAATAAAAAGTTGCAATTACTCAGATTTCTTAAATGTGAACACTCTTAGATGAATCTGTATTTTATCATGTTTTGAAAAGGGCCATGGATAAGAAACGTCTTCATTATTTATGAAATGTCTGAATACAGATTGGAAAAATATTACTTAGCAAATAGCATGGTCCAACAAAATAAGAGTAAATGTTTTTGAATCAAAAGGTGAAACTTAGGATATGGACACTTACAAAACAAAGTGTTTTTTGATATTTTCTGTCTTGTATTTTTCCCCAAAAGAATATCTGGACATCTCACATTACAGTTGTAAAACATTTTTAAAAAGTGTTTTTTATGCTTTCGTTTTTCACAGAACAAACGAAAGCATAAAACTCACCATTTTAACAAGGGTCTGATCACTTTTAAGGACCAACGTGCCCTATCCTGATGCAGTAGAAGACTTTAAATTTTACACCATTGATTCTAACAGACTCACACTTCACAGTTACACATATGTGTTACCTCAGTGAAATACCAGGAGTTGATGTTCTAATTGAAATAATTACTTCTAGAAATGCCGACATACCCCGCAAAAAAAAAAAAAAAAAAGCAAAAAGTCCAATTATTTTTCACAAAACCTGAAGGAAAATATCTCAGTTGATTAAAAGTACATATTTGGATATTTTTGAAATCACTGCCATATTAAACTGAGTTTTAAAAATTACATTGATATTTAATGTTAATTCTTGATGGCAGGTCTTCTGTAAGTTTCTCTGGTTTAACACAAGTAAATTGACTGAACTGTTTGGTGCCAGAGCTTTGTAGAACTTGATGATACACTGAAGAGGTGAGTCAGCCTTTAGAGTTACATGTTTTAGAGTAGAGACACATCAAAAACATGCAGAATGTTTACCTTTAATGACTGGAATTTCACTCTAGCTATTTTTTGCGTGCTATAAATGTGTCAAGTTCCGGTATGAAACATTCCGTGATTTGCAACTCTATGCACCAGAAGTAAATATGATGGATGTTTTCTGTTCTTGAGTTACAGCAGTATGTCAGGAACAGTGCTTTGCAGTTCCTTTGGGCACCAGGGAAATACAAATATTTATTTCATTAAAGGCTGCGTCTCTGTTTCTCTGCATCAAGTTTGAAAGGGTTAGTGTTTATATAGTTGCTTTGTCTTGTTACATAACATGCAGATAGGTTGCCTTGCTGTCCACTCCGATTACATTTTTGGCGATGCATCTGTAAAATCCTGTGTCCCTATGTGTCGGGTTTTGTATCACCAATGAACCCTGAGGACTCAGGTAGAGGTTGCCATAAATACGAGGCTGACCCATTACTCTCAGTTGTGTCAGGTCTGGTGTTTCCCAACTAACTGTTGCTCGCGGGGTGGCTATGGCCATGCAGGGCAGCTCCACAGCAACACCGCCTCTAGTGTAGGTGACAGGGGAGGGACCGATTGTGATGCGTGGAGGGTAGGCGATGACAATGACAGGAACTGTGGTGACTGAGACTGAGGAAGAGTCATGACTGGAAAACCTGCAGATGTAGCTGCCTCGATCAAACACAGAAACTTGTTTGATTATTAATGTTCCATCTTCTTGCACCACATAACGCCCTAGATCACCACTGTCACCTCTGGATAGTATCTTGCCACTAGGCATTGTCCATGAAACAGAGCCCCTGGTTGTAGAGGCAGGACAATGCAGTCGGAGAGTCTCTCCATTAATGGTGCTCACTAGAGGGGAGGTGCTGGTGCTTACTGTGGGTTTGGAGACTGAGCCAGACGGTGAAGAGTTTATAGAGTGAGACCTGTCTGGCATACCAAGGCCCCTCTGTGAATGCTGCAGAAGCGATACTGTCCTTGTGGGTAATGACTGAGTTGCATCTAAATTTTCCTTCTGCTGTATATTTTCCACTTCTCTGCCTTGTTGGGATTTCACATCCACCACTGGTTCTGACACTTCAAGCTGGACCCGCATTAAAGTGTCACCTCTTTCAGTTTTTGCAACACAAACCAAATTTCCACCGTCACTCACACGTACATCTTGAAACTCCAAAGAGCCGTTCCGATGCACAGTGAGTCGGCTGCCGTAGTAAGGAGCCGGCAGCATGCCATTTCCAGGCAGAAGCCAGACCAAACGAATTGGAGGATAACCTTGGTATGGGCATGGCAAAGTGACAGCCTGGCCTTTAACTGCTTGGTGCTTTGCTATTTTCCCCCCACCCAGATGTGTATCTGAATTACTACTTGAAGAAACACTATTTCTTCTGTTATCATTACCTCCCCCTGCATGACTGTTCCTGTTGAAAACATGTCCTCTTTGAGTGCTTGTACCAGCTCCATTATCTGACAAACTACCACTAATACTTTGGCCATTTGTTGAAATACGAGTTAACCTGCTGTTGTCTCTGCTGGTAATAGCATCATTACTTTTCTTTCCTGCAATGACTTCATTATTATTCATCTCAGGATTTCTTTCAGTACTTTCTCCTCTACCTGTGCTTTGGCTGTGATCTACATTACCACTTCTACTCTTAATGCTAGGTGTGTTTCTATTTAATCCAGTACTGTCTATCTTAATGCCTGTATTCTGTGCCTCATTTGCCCCAGCCATTATCCCAGTATTACCCCGTCGTGTTGAAAATCCTCCAACAGGACTTTTAAACTCATGTTGGCTGTAACTTCTTAGCATAGGATTCGAGCCACTGAATACGGAGTTGAGATTGGTATTAGGAACTATGTTTACTTTTCTACTATGGTTATCACTATAGCTGTTATTGCTTCTGCTTTTGTTTGCAGTTACAACATTAGATCCAAGATTGATTTTTCTTGCAGTAATGACTCTGTGATTGCCATCAGATTTCTTTACACTCCAACCTTGTCCTTTTTCCACCTGTGCTATAACTCCAGAGCTAGAAGTCTCCACTTCCAAGGTCACCACCATGCTCCTTATCCCAGCTGAGTTGCTTGCTCGACAAGTGTAATTTCCAGAGTCAATCTTTTGGGCGGAACTCACTTCCAGGGTTCCATCGGAAATGGCCACAACTCGCTGAGAAGAGAGGCCTGATCCCAAGTTCTGTGGTATAATAATGAATGATGGAGAAAACCAGGTAACTGTTGGGGCAGGATCTCCTGTGGTCCTGCAGGGAATTGTAGCAGTTTCTCCCTGCTGCACTTTGATGAAATTGTGGCCTCTGTCATTAGTGAACTTTGGTGGGGTCGTCTTCATGGCCTTCACTATGACCTGAAAAAATTTATGTCTTACAATCACATTTATATCAACAAAGACAACTTTGTAATAACAATCAGGTGATGAAATCATTTTTTCTGCAGAATAAATAGTGTTACATACCTTCATGGAATCTTGGCCTGCCTGGTTCTCTGCATAGCAGATATACTCGCCTTCATCTCCTTCACCAACTGCTGGAATCAGTAACGTCCCATTGTCAAAAACAGTATGATGCCGTCTTTGACCCCTATTGTCCTCTTGAAATAGCTCACTCTTCACAGTGGTTCCATTTGGTAACTTCCAATGCACAGCTGGATGAGGCAATCCAGAGGCCTGGCAGTCTACCTGTATGAAATCCATAAGTATATTTTTCCACATCATTATTGGATGCAATAACACTGTATGTTACATAACTGGATGTTTTCTGTTTATCTAATCGGTTATCAACTGAATTGCTCTTAAAGGATCTTTCTAGGAGCTCATAACTACCTCTATTGAAATATAGGGCACCACATTTTCATAATCATATAAAATCTCATTTATTGCGTTAAATATTTAAGGCCTCAGTGAAAAATAATCTCATGAAAGTTTATGTGTGCATTACTGTCCCCTTAAGGCAGCTGTCTGTGATTCACAGAAGCCAGTTATATAACATGTCCAGTTTTCATTTCTTTAAATAAGAAAATCTTTAGTCTTCAGATTCAGCCCTATTTTCACCTCATGATATACAGTTCTCTGTAAGATAATTTTTTAGAACTTTATAAATGATCACCAGTCATATGTAACAATGAGCTAATATGCTGAGACACATTTTTGTTCATTAGTCCAAAAAATACACAGAAGTTCAACTGAAACAAAGAAGAGTATAATACTTATTTTTTTCATTACATAAAAGATAATGATCTATGGCTTTATTTTTACCTTTAGAGGTTTTCCAAATGACACCATCTGATTGATTGAGTGTTTTGGGTCAATCCTGGGAGACTGAGTAACCACAGACACACGCAGAATTCGATAATCATCAGCAACCTTGTTGCGTGCAATACACAAGTAGTCTCCACTGTCCTTCTCCGTTACTGCCCGCACTGACAGCGTGCCATTAGGATGCACCTTTACACGTTGGTCAAAACTTAAAGTCAAACACAAACAAAAGGCCAGAAAGTTATATTATATACAGGCTACATTGAAATAATTAACAAAGATTTGATCACACACTTAGCAAATGTACCTGTAGTGCATGTCCACAAGCTTTCTGGTGGGGGTCCTCCATAGAATGGTTGGGGGAGGGTTTCCACTTACAGAGCAGTAAAGATTCAAAGTCCCCTCATAGTTAACAGTAGTAGCAGAGGGTGATGTAGAGACAATGTGGGCTTTAGTGAAGGGGGAGACAGGCTGAGGCTGCAAAACAGTTGAGATTTTTCCACTAGTATGGGAAGAAGAAGCAACTCTTGTGCTGTTTCCTCTGGGTGATACTTTGGTGTTATTTGTTGGCACCGTAGAAGGTGAGAAAACAGAGAAGGGATTTGCTATTTTGATGTCAGGAAAGTGTGATGGGTAAGGTTTTACAGTTTTATTGATTTCGAGAGATGAGCTAGAGGAAGAGTTAAAAGGGCTTGAGCTGATCGACAAGTTCTTAGATCTGTCAGAGGGATTTACAGGAGAGAATTTACTTGGACTGAATGCAGTTGAGGTTTGGCTTGGGATTACCGATGTTCTGACTTTGTTGAAAAAAGATGAATTGGATGTTTTTTTGGCTTTTGCTTCCCCATCTATAACCGCTATTGTCACTGTCCTCTTAGTAGTCCCTACAGCATTACTAGCAGTACACTCATAATTCCCTGTATCCTTTGACCCCACATTGTGAATATGGAGTGTCCCATTTGACAGGACAAAGATATTTCCATTAAGAAACTGAGATGGTCGAACAAGCGTCCCATCTGGAATTTGCCAACGCAGAATTGGTGTTGGGGCCCCTCGGGCAGAGCAGTGAGCATAAACAGGCCAACCTACAGAGAAAAGCAGGCGTTCCTCCCTGGGTTGCTGAATAACCGGGGGGAGCAAGGACACATGGAGACGCACTGAGGCGCTGGCTGCACCAGCTGAGTTGGGTGCCACACATCGATAGACTCCTTGGTCAGTGGGTAATGTTACCGAGATGTGAAGGGTCCCATTTGTGTCCATATGGATTCGATTAGAAAAGGTGCCAGAGGAGGTTAAGGTAGAACGATTAGGCAGAACCCAGGACAGCAAAGGGGCTGGAACGCCATCTGCTTGGCACTCCAGGTGAACCTGGCCACCCCGATGAATGGTAACTTCCTTGTAAGGCATATGAGGCGGGCGTGTCCAGATTTCTAGTGTGGTGAGCAACCTGTAAGAAAGAAGAAGAAGAGACACATACACAATAAAGAAATGTTAACATACACATTCTACACTTCTGCACTCTCTAAATGTGCACTGGATTCTCGGAAGTATCTAAAGATATAAATGTTTATTTGACTCAGTGAGGAAAAAAGTAAAAGCTGATTCATGACCTCATGTAGATAGAGCTGTGTTTGCTGGATGAGTATAAATCAGTTTCTCATTATGTTTGCAGTAACAAATAATGAATATAGTTTATTTCCAAAACATCCCATTCCTTTGAATTGTTGTCACCTTGTCACTACAAATTTTGATTTATTGCACTGGGTTTTTGTGTAATAGGCCAATACAAATTAGTGTATAATTGTGAAGCAAAGGGAAATGCTGTGTGTTTTCAAAGCCTATTTTTTTTTAAATGATCTGAAAAGTGTGGCATGCTTTTGTTTTCAGCCCATCTGAGTTAATACTTTGTACAGTGTCCAGTCATTGTAATTACAACTGCAAGTCATCTGGGTAAAATGTGGTTTTGCACATTTAAGAATTTTCCTAATTCTTCTTCACAAAATAGCTCAAGATCAGTCAAACCAGACAATCCGTGAAGAGCTATGTTTAAGTTATTCCACAAATTCTCAAACGGAATACGTTTCTCTGGAGCTTTCTACAGGAATACGGTCCAAGTGAATTGGAATAATGAGTTATTTTGGATTAATTTTAACAACTATTGTTTTTGTGTGAATTTCTGGTGTGTTCCTCAGTTCTTATGACACTGTTTGTTCATTTATGTAACAAAGTTAAAATATATTTATAATAAGAATAAATAATGTAAAGACTTCTGAAAGTAATTGGTAGCAATAGAGTTTATGTTGTGGTATTTGAGTAAAAGACGTTACACATAAATGTACAAAACAATATGGTTTTTAGATATTATTTTTAATAAATGTTAAAAACTGCAGTTTCCCTCCCACATTAAAATGATTTATTACTTCGTGTTGTTCTATTGTGCAAAATCTCAAGTTGTAACATGACAACATGTAAAAAAGTTTAAGGAGCCTTAACCACTGTTGGAGGGACTGTTGCACTGTTGCTATTTTTTTCTCTTACCATATGCCTCGGTGAATAAAACTGATTATAATGTATGTTGTGTTCTAAATGGTATGCTATCCAGACAAGCTCATCAGTGTTCATTTCTAAAATCAGCATTCCCACCTGTCACGGCCCAGCAAGCTGCTTGCACTGCAGATATATGTTCCTCTGTCCTGTACCTGTACATTCTGGATAACAAGGGTGCCATTTGGCAAGACCTCAAAACGCTGAGCCCTGGAGTGGATTGACGTCACCGCTCCTGAAAGAAAGGCAAAGGGGTGAGGCAGTAAGGCAGAAAGAGAAAACAGTAATGAGAAGGCAGGGGTGGGAAGAACAGAGACAAATTTGGGAAAAAGTTCCAGAGCGAGAAAGGAGAAATATGGGCACAATGAATGGCACAGCTTGAAGTGAAGTCAGTGATGCAGTGCAGAAAATGTTCCATTACTTGCTTGCAGTGTTTTTCCCACATGGCAAGCCAGAGAAAAGCCTATTATGTGCTTGCTAGTGTATAATGTTTGGTGTTAATGGATTTTTTTTTTTTTTACATCACAGTAAAATAAGTTCTTATTTGCTCTGCCATACCAAAACTTGTTGCAGGCTTAAGCAATCAGAAAAGTTTCTATCAAAGAGTGAAATTTTGATATTTTATGTTTTTTTCTTTATAACAGAATCAAATAATACGCCTTGTCTCTAGTTTTAAAACTTCTCCAAGGAATGGAGCATATTTATGTCTGAGTACATGTCCTCTGTTTGGTGTATACCTGTAGCAACCTTAGTCCATGTGATTGAAGGTTTTGGCTCTCCCTGAGCTTCACACACCAGGTTTACAGTGCTGCCTGCCGGTACTGACATGGTGCGGTTGTGAGGGTCTGCGATCCTTGGCCTAGATCTAACAACTGGAACCTGTGCAGTGGATAATTAAGACAAGTTAATCAAATAAATAAAACTTTCAAGCACCAAAATAACACTGTAACACTGGAAATATAGTATCAGTTCACCGGAATTTTGTGGGTCTTGTATGTCAATAAACAATATACAATTCTGTTACAATGCTACTACACAACTGACAGGTTACAAAGACAAGGATTTGTTATAGACAGACAGATAACAAAAATAAAAACATCTAATGGAAAAAAATCAAAGCCTTGTCGATGTCAGAGATTAAAGTATAAAGTCTGGTTTTACATAATCAAAAAGCTACAGTAGGTAAACTTGGAGGCAAACATTGGCAACTTCCCCAAAATAAAAAGAGCTGCAGCATTTCCTCTCAAGGTGTGTCTTTGTGTCTGCTAAATGTCAGTGTGTGCACAGGTGGTAGAGATGCAGTTCAGCTTTGTAAAGTCCTATGTTGGTAATTTAGGCCTTTGCTTTTACCTTTGCTTTGAACTTGATTATGGTGGATATTAATTGAAAGCTCAAGCTACAACCTTTAAAGCGATCGAGTTATACAGGGATTTTTTTACTGCCTGATTGTTTTTTGTTGATGTTTATGGGCCAAAGATGGAGCAAAGATGAGGAGAGGAGCTGCAGCTTTGAACTTTTATACAACAGACGCATTTAATGAACATAATTGTGTGAGTACTATCAAGTAGATAATAATACCATACATTTTGCAGTACACATTATAAATATATACTCCAAAACCTTCCATTAATACATCACATATAAAATCAATATCTGGGAACAACTAATTGTACAGTCAGTAAATTCATTTCAATTTCTTTGTGGTCTTTGAAAGATTTAGTTTTAATTTGATAGACAGCAGACTTCTGGCTATTAATTAAGGATTAAGTATCTAAATCCCATAAGACTGAGCTTTAAAAAACATTATGTTTGTTGACTGCAGATTTTTTTTGCCATGTGTTTTTTGTCTCTTTAGATCAGTATGAGGTTTAAAAATCGGTCAAATAAGGGGGTAGTGATGAACCTCATTTGGATTTTATCAGACGGTCATGTGGGGACAAATTAGATTGTTTTTTGATTTGTTGTGCATTCCAGCTAAGTTTTTGCCCTCAAGGGTTTTCACAGTTGGATATTTTGTGTGTGAGCGTATGTGGAGGGGCGGGGGGGTGCGTGTGTGTGTGTACTTTTTTTTTTCTGGGTCAACACTCTTAAAGAACTGACTTTTAGTTTGTGTTTTACATTAAGAAGTACATAGTTTATTACAATATGCATTGAAAGAATTACTAATCAAATGAAAAACTCAATAATGCAGCAATAAGAAATGTATAAAGATTTGGAATAATTTAACAAATGAACAAAAAATAGAGGTTAGGATAATTGATGCTATTCTTCTCCTGTTATGTAATTTCTGTTTATGCTCCATGACCATGCCTGATACAACCATAAAACAAAAGGAGAAAGCAGATATTACAATATTTTGAAAAAGCACCCATGAACTTGCCCCAAAAGTAGTTAACATTTTGTCTTTTAACACAAAATACATTTAGGTGTATTTTGTTAAAATTTCTGAAACAGCTCAAGATAAAATAATGTGGAAAAAAATAATAAATGTATTTCAAAATGTTTACATAAATAAAATGACATAAATTGTATTTCCTGCCCCTCTGGGACTATGCCTGGACTACTTTTAAGCGCAATTACAGTGGCAAGTCTCGGTTAATATCTTCAACTGGTTTGCACATCTGAAGTCATAAACTCTTGCCCATTCTTGCAGAATGATGCAGAGCTCTGCAGCTCCAATGGGGTAACAAAGACCCTGGGGCTGTTTCTTTGAAATCCTTTCACTGTTTGGCTTGTGTGAATAGGTGAATAGCCATGGCCAGATAGCTTTGCAGATCTGTCACACACTTACCATTTTTGGATAATGGAAAGTGTGTGACACTTTCCACATGTCACAGTGGGACTGTGATATGTTTGTAATATAACCCTGCTTTAAACGTTTCCACATTATCCCTGAGCTGCCTGGTTAGTTTTTCTACTTCATAGTGCCATATGTTCACCAGTATTCTCAATGTATAATTTACTTCCAATTCATATTTTTTAACACCATAAAATAAAATCCTGATCAAGTACATAATAGTTTATAGTTGCAATATGACAATTCAAGTGAAGCAAGAAAACTTACCGTTGGAGAAGCAGGAAGTGACGGGGAAGGCTGATGAAAACTGCTTCTGTGTGAATCTGGAATAGTGTTAGCTCCATGGTTCTTCCAGTCAGTAGGTGATTGACTCCTGTTTTGACCATTCGCAGGGTGGTCAACCTGGCCAGTTGCTTTAGTGTTTCTTGTTATTGCTTTGGTACTTGTCAATTCCAATGTGGTGGTAGTGGAAAAAAAAGTTTTAACTGTAGATTGTTTTGTGGTAGATGGAGGTGTTGTGGTCAGAATACTTTCTGTTGTGGCTGGAAGAGTGGTTTTAGAATCAGTGGATGTAGTAGAAAAAGAGGAAATGGACACTTTAGGGATGGCATTTATTGAAACTGGAGAACTACTTTTGCTGGTAGAAGGATTAGAAGTGGTGCTTAGCCTTGTAATTATTGGCCTGAACGTAGTGTCGGAGGTCAAAGTTGAAGAGATAGTAGAGGAAGTAGTTGGCAAAGTGATTGTAGAAGTCATTGAGGTGGACAGAGCTGAAGTCTGACTGGGAGTGCTGGATACTGGAATGATAATGGGGGTTGAAATAGACATGGTGGGACTTATTATAGCAGCCGTGGTTGTTGTGGGGAGTGTATCCTCATTAGTTGTAGAGGCTGGTGTACTTTTAGTGCTGCTAAAATAACTAGTTCTCTTGGGAGCAGCCGAAGAAGTAGTTATGATTTGTGCTGCACTGGTGGTGGTTAAAGATGCACTGGGGACTGAGGAAGCAGTGAGAGAATGAGTGATTGAAAAGTGGGACTCACCCAAAACATTCATCTCTAACTCCTTGCTGTGTTTGCTCGGGGGTCTCTCAGCATGTTTGCCTAAGGTTGTTTGTGTTGCTGTATGAGCCCATGCAGCATGTGTAAATGTTCTATTATCAGGTTCTGGCACATGTGGCTCTGAAATGATAATGGTAGCATGAGTGGGGGCTGGTGTGCTGTTAAAAGTAGACTCAGTTATTTGTTTCTTGCCTGAATGAATCATCATGTCTGTGTATGTGTGTGGGGTTGTAGAGGAGGGACTGAGTGGAAGTGATTCAAATTTTGAAATAGTAATAAAATGAGGGTCAGAAACAGTTGGGGACACAGGAGTCACAGTCACACCATTTATAATAGTTCTAACATTGTTTCCCAGTGTCAGCATAATAGGTGGAAATGTGGTAGTTGATAAGGGCAACAACTTTGTGATTTTATCTGGACTTGAGTTAAGTGTCTCTGCTCGGTTTACTGAGTTTATCGGGTCGGAGTGAGGATGTGGTGAGGGTACAGGCTGAATCTTTGGCCTGTTAATTCGCCTACGTTGTCCAATCTTCCTGCGGGTGTCCCAGGGTTTTCGAGGTCGGGAGTTTGGAATTGCATTTGGGAAATGTCCCTGTAAAGGATTCTGTGGCCTGGTCTTATTAGAGCTTAGATTTGGTACTTTCTCATCCAACACAATTGATTGCAGAGCTATTACATTTGCCCCTGATAATGAAGTAAGTGTGACACGCTCTGTTTCTGTCACTGGGTTTACTGTTGTTACAGTTTGTTTGTTTTCTTTATCTGTCTGTGTTTTTATGTCAATTTCTAGATTCACATGTGGCTGCTCAGTCACATTATATATCTCTGCAATGGTTTGTGTTGCTTGTATTATCTGTACATCCTTATCAGGAGGTTGAATGGGTTGTGGTTGTTCTTCTTTTACAATAGCATCATCAACTGAAGAACCTTCAGATTCTGTTTTCTCCTGTAGGTCATGAGATATACTTCTGTCTTTACTGTCACCCTTTTCTCCTTGTCTAATTTCTTCATCTTTTTCTTCAAATATAGGTTGAGTTGTTGTTTTTTCTTCTGCATTTGCTTGACTATGACTTGACTTGGTGCTGTTGGTGGTCTTTTGACGAATCTTTGCCAAGAGATCAGCCCATTTCTGAGGGTCTATCCTGTGTTTCTTTGTGGTTACTCTGGGTCTGTTCTGAAAGCGGTGTTTCTTCTGCTTAATTGGTGAAATGGGTCCTCCAATCCTTTTTAGATGTCCCTCTCTAACATGACCATATCTTTGTGACTTATTAATTAGATATTGTCTGTTTGGGCGCTGTTGGAGAGATGTTGGATATCTCCTTTTACCAGTGGGGGTTTTCTCATCCTCTTCATTTTCTTCATCTCCTGATCCTTCATCAATCTGCCTAAAAATGGTGACTGGTATCTTTGTTGACCTGCCAGCAGCTGATTGAGGTCCTCTGGGTAATGAAGTCTCAAGGGTAGAAATATGTTGTGCTTTCAATATCAGCTGCATTGACATGGTGTCACTACCATACTGGTTGACAGCAATGCAGCGGTAATATCCTGTATCCTTCAGAGTTGATGTAAGTAAAGACAAACTTCCATTTGAATATACTTTCAATCCACCTGATACAGCTAATCCTTGCCACACAACATTTCCATCTGGCAAAATCCAACTTGCCAAAGGTTCTGGTGAACCAGATATCCTGCAGGGCAGAGTGACAGCATCTTTAATGGTTCCAGTGACCGGGGGTCCACTTAGCTCACCTGTATATGGAAAGGCAGACTCTTGTACTGCCAGACGTAATTGAAGGACATCGAAATCTCTTCCAGCTCTGGCAACACAATGGTAAAGCCCTCCATCAGAGAGCTGTACTCTTTGTACTAGTAGGCCTGAGGCTGATAGCTGGAACCTTCCATCTAAACTGCTGGAAGGATTATTGAGTTTAGATCCATCTGGAAGAATCCATTGCACACTGGGATTACTAGAACTAAGAACAGGACAAGATAGCTGTATGTTCGTGCCTGCTATTCCTACTGCTGTAACTGCTGTGTTAGTGTGATTAGTTAAAATCATTACCCATGGGTGAGAAGTAGGGGAAGACAGTGAGGGATTAAAAGTTGGATCAGGATGAGCAGAAACTCTTGTTGAATAGATAAGTTGGACTTTATGACTGTTAGACTGTGCTCTGTCAAGCTGAATACTAATTGCTGATTGTAGTAACCATTCTGGTCTGGCTTTGACAGAGGCTTTGATCCCAGTGTGATAATATCCATATGTTTCTGGTGCCTGTCTGTAGCGGTAGGCCAATGCCGGAGCTTTACTTAACATGATCTCCCTCTCAAGGCGAGCTGCAGTTTCACTGTAGTAAGCCAAAATCCTCCAAAGTTTCTCATAGCTTTGTCCCAGAATAGGGCAGTCAAGAGAGAGAGACAAAGCGAGCGGGAGAGGAGAAGAGGAACTCCAGGAGAGATCTGGAGGAGGAGCAATGTCTGGGGAATTGGTTGAGTGAGTAATTTTACAACTTATATCAATGTTGTATCCTTGTTGGTCAGAAAGACCCAGAGTGACATTGCCTAAAGGCTCTCTGAACTTCTCACTTGGTTGGATTTTGCTATGGTCTGATTCCAAAGGTGTTTCTTTTCCAGGAAAGCTGATGATCGGTGACATACAATGTAGAGTCGTTTGATCAAGCAAATTCTGGCCCTGGAGAGACAGGGGTGAGGCACAAACTGGACACTGAGGACCACCAGGACATTTCAATAAGCCTAATGACAGAGAGAGTGAAAGAGAGCAAGAGAAAGAGAGAGAGAAAGAATGTTGTCAAAGCAAATCTCTCATATTAATAGATATATTCTTTTGTTGTCATTGTATTTAAATATAATGAAATGTGACGCTTTAGTAATTTGCACATATTTTTTTGAAAATTAAGTCATTGATTAGTCACACCAGTTTATTTCAAGCATCCATTACCCCTTTTTGTTTCTTGCTAATTTACTGTGGTTGTTTCATCTCGCGAATCACAATGCATCACTTTTTAATCACAGCACAATCATTACCCTATATATCAGCTGCCACACGTCAGCACTGTCATCATGTATTAGTCATGGCAGGTTAAGCCTGGCATATCAATGGCACACATTTCATGGTTCAGCTTTCTTTCACATTTTAATAAAGCCAACAAGACAGACTGCAAAAATAAGGTAGTGCCAAACAAGGACGTATGTGTGACAAAACGATGGTCAAGAGCATCTGTGTAAATTAGATCTGTCAAAAAGTAGGTTTACCCACATCTAATGGATTGGTCACAAATTTTTAGCCAGTTAAAAAAGCTTTTTCTAAACTACAGTTTGTCTATTCAAAGATACAGCAATAAATATCATACAATAAAGGATGATAAGAAGAAGTATAGAGAAAGAAAATATTTTTTTCTAGACTTAGCAGTCACCTGGGTGAGCAAGACTCCATGAGAGAAACCAATTCATTCTACAGTCACAGCTCCAAGGATTAGCCTGCAGGACCAGAGTCTCCAGCAGAGGTGCCGTTGTCACACTCTTTTCAGGCAGGATAGTTAGACTATTGTTGGAAAGGTCTAGATGTCTGAAAAAAAAAAGACACTGGCTCAAACATTGTGAAAGAACAAATTAGGTAAGTCTCCATAATCATTAACTTTCTGTGCATATATGATTCTGTTCCTTCTTTTATTTGATTGTGCAAATAAAATCCAGCATGCAAATGTTCACATTTTTTCATGTAATTGATGAGGAATTGTCTCAAGCACCACCAGGGCTGTGAACTGTTACACATTTTTGTTGTCAAATCTCACCTCAAAGTAGAAAAATAATATGTATTCAGGATGGACAGCGTGCACAGAGCGTGAGGGTGCAGCTGATGCAGCCTGTTGCCTTGTAGACGAAGCAGCCTGAGGCTAGGCAGCTGGAGCAGAGCCCGGGGGTGGATGTGTTGGAGCAGGTTGTGATCCAAGTAAAGCCGTAGCAGTGATGTCAGGCCAGAGAAGGTCAAAGATGAAGAGATCTCTCTCAGCTTGTTATAGCTCAACTTGAGTATCTGCAATGGGGGGAAGAAAAAAGGGGTGAAGTGAGGAGTACAAATTAGAAAAACAGACATCAAGGCTGATTGAAAAAGTAAGTCTTATGCAAGGGATCTAAGTGTTTCAGTGGCAGCCACTTGCTTGGAAATTGAATTTAGAACAATTATGAAACAGCATAAGGATTTGAATAATAACTCTTCTTGGAATTTATGAAGATTTTAGAACATAAGGTATTTCTTACAGCTCTCCATTTCCCAGTTTATATCTAAAAAACAGTCCACAGCACACAATATGCTATGAACATAGGACAGAAGCAGGGAGAACTAAAAGGATTATTTTTGCTCTGGTGGGGTGCATTGCTCCAAAGCAGTTAAGCTTTTGATCCAGAATATCACACTGTAGGGAATCTATTAAAATTTAATACACATATGAAGAATTTACCCCACTTTTATGCATACAAAATTATTATTATTATTATTATTATTATTATTAATTATTGTTGTTGTTGTTGTTGTTCCTCTGCCCTCCAGGGAAGCTACTTAGCTGGAACACTTCCAGCTGCTGACAGATTTAGCACGTGACAATGTCAGCACATGGAAATATGGGTCCTATTATCCCAGTAAGGAAAATATATCAGCATCTGTCTCGAAGATGAAGGGTACAATTGCCTGTGTAATATCAGTTCCCTCAAGGACTCCAAACGCTGCCCTAGGGTTGCTTCTAAAGTGTCCAGCATGTTTCTTGTCACTGAAAGGGCAAGGAATCATGATACATAAATTATGCATTAGTTTGAAAGAAATTGGAAATAAATGGAGATAGGAAAATGGAATCTTGTGGACTGTTGCAGCATTTTGACAAACATCTCAAATATTGTTAATTCCTTCCTAACTCAAGTTATCAAAAATGATAAGATCCTTTCTGACAAGGAGTTTGTGTTCATCTGTCATAGTCAGAGATCAATGAAGACTTTATCCTGCAAGTAGAGTGCAAATACAGTTTTGAGAGCTTAACTTCCAGCAAATAAAAAAGAAATTGAAACAGACTTCTTTCATGAATGATTGAGCTCCTTCTTCTCTTTCTCCTAAGTTAAGTGTCATTATCCAGCCAGTGTTTAGCCAAATTGCACTCACACAGTACACAGCACAGAAGGGTAGCCAATCCCCACTGCCCAGACATAAGAAATTTCTTTCAGTAGCCACCTTAACAAGTTTCCTATTGCTTATTTTTAAGTGCTAGCTGCTGAGATGTTAATTCTGTCAGTTATTTTGTAGACATCGGTTACAATGCTACCAATTGCCTGCACATTTTACTGAAAAGTTGTTTTAAAAAAAAAACTATTAACAGAAAGGACTTTATATTGGCTGCTTCTTTGGGTACCATTTGGTACTGTATCTTGTTGCATTACCTGAAGCGATTTCATCTCTTTAAACACTCCATCTGGAAGATGTTGGAGGTTATTGCTGTGGAGCATCAGAAGCTCTACTCTCCTTAACCCAACCAGAGATTTGTCATGAAGTCTGCTGATACTATTAAACCTGCAAAAGCAAAAAGGCATCATTGATATTCTGAGGCATATGTATTTATATATATATATAGTTTTTAGTATTTAGTCAGCTTCTGTACCCTTGTTTCATTGAAAGTCTTGAATCACTCTTATCCTCACATCTCCCCTGAAGTCAGTTTACCAAGGGAAATGCAACAAACAACTAAATCACTGAACAACATAGCCTGCAGGCTTGTGGAGTTATTCAAACCTCTAACAATGAAATTATTTGGAGGGTTTGGAAGGCATTTTAAAAGGAGTCAGTATTCCTTAAGGCAGATCCAGAGTTACACTGAAGGTACGCTGAAGTGAAAATATCTTCCTGTAATTATACTATTTCTTGTGTCCGGCACATAGAGTCTCTTTGCCAACAATATGTTGCTGCTATTCAGTCTAAAAAAACCCTTTGAGATACCTTTTAAAATATTTGAAAATTTTAGCTCAAGAATTCCTTTGTCCAGGAAAGTCTCATTGCAAGCAAAAAGTGAAGAAATCCCTCAAGAGTTACCTCTGGTTATGAGACCTTTTTCTAATTCTATTGCAGTACAAACTAAATTCAGTTCAGTTTATGTATAGTGCGCCAATTTGTAACAAATGTCGCCTCAAGGAACATTTGTTTACAAAAAAGTAAGTTCCATCACACATACATGCCACTTTATCCTAGATATCAAATGGTACACTGAACTCAATTAATTATCCAAATTGGTTGAAACAATTCTTTATCTAAGGAAACCCAGCAGATTGAGTCACTAACTAGCAGCATTCACTGCTATTCACTCCTAAATAGAAACCACTTATCTTGGCATGTGTTATGCATATCTTACGACTACTAAAAGATTTTATATTGCATTATAGTTTGGAAAAATCGACACTGTATTCTACTGCATCAGAATATGACCATTGTGTTGGAGAGAATTCTAATAATTAAAAACTAAACTGTGCGTTCACATACCCTAAATTAATCCGTCTTGTATGCGCAGGCAGGCCAGGTGGGATGATGAGTAGTGATCGGAAGGTGCAGTGAACTTCATTGGCCTGGTAGCAGTTACAGCTCCTGGGGCAGGACTGGCCGCTGGACATCTCAAGTGTGAGCACCAGAAGTGCAAGCAATGCCAACAGCGCAGACCCAGTCTGATGCATCTTCACCCACAGGGAGAGAAGCTAAACTGAGATTATCACCGCCAACATGAAATAGGATGTCAAGTTTAATGTAGACAGACAAGTGCACCACAACCTGCAGTTCAGATGGGAATCATTGTGTACTAGACACACTCACATTTAAAAAGTTCAACACTTTACAACAACAAAAAATCAAAAAGTGATTTATTGCTGTGCATCATACAATATATATATATATATATATATATATATATATATATTTCTTTATTATTATTTATTTATTTATTTATTTATTTATTTATTTATTTATTTATTTATTTATTTATTTATTTTTAAGCTAAACATGGTAGTTGTTATATTAAAATTAAAATATGATAACTGGGAAAATATTTGCAGATGTACAACACAATAAATTCCATGAGTAAAAATGTTAACGTTTAAGTACGATGAAACCCTTAATCTTTCATCTTCCCCCGTTACACCGTACCCTTTAACATTTGGAGTCTGGGCAAGATTTACATAGGAAGTTACCAGGAAAGTTAACTTGTAATAATGAAATTTATTTTAAAAAATGAAATGTCATTTGAAGGAGAAGCTTTCAATTTATATGCATTTAAACCCTAAATGCTGGTCATGAGCTTTGGATGGTGACCAAAATGATGATGATGATGGTGCTAGATAGAGTTCATTTTAATGTCAGTCACTTACAGAAGGAGAATGAGACACAATAAGTCACAGAAACTTCGCTGCGCTTTCTTATCTAATCACACACAAGCGCTGAAATTTACACCACATCAACGTAAACTGAACACATAATTGAGACTTTTCGTCTTGTTCAAATCTTACAGAGACATGTTTTTAGAATATGTTATGAATCCAAAGTGATAAAAAAAAACATACCTTAAACTTCTCTGGTCCGGAGGCATAAATTATTGTAAGGAATTATTCATTTTCTACATCAAATGATGATTTCAATCCATCCGTGTACTTCGGCGAAGTAATCCTCACTTTTCCACCTTCATTCATCCATTTGTCACCACAGTGTTCGCAAAGAATGCGGGGGGAAATCCTTCAAGTAAGCACTTTTTAAAACTTAAAAATTCCCACAAAACCACCCCTACCTAAATCAAACAGGTCTTCTTGTATGTCACGGAAGGAAAAAAAGAGCGTTGCACACGCGGCAGGCGGACAGCAATCGCGTCTTGTCCCTGCGTGCACGCGTTTGTGTGGGGAACAATGAGTGTGTATTTGATCTTGGAAAGTGGGACAGGACAGCAAGTGAAGAGAAAGACGCTCAGGCAGAGGGGTCTATCCGAAGAGGGGCGGAAACTATGAAGTAATAAGTCACTGTGCTGCAAGCTGCTTCTTCTGCTGTACAGAAATTACATTTTTTAAATGAACTTTTTAAAAAATTATAATCAAATACAAATATTATATCTTATTATTCTGAGTAAAAAAGGGATATAATTTCTTATTTTGGTGAAAGTTTTAGCTCCCATTTGCCTCTCTGTTGCTGATAGTGACAGAGAGGCGATTTGGACAGCCACCAGGGTTCACCAGGGTGTTCCTCTAGAGGTGACAAGTTGCCAGCCTTTCATGGGGAAACACAGAAACACAATTTTCTCCTAGCCTTAAGAGAGAAATAGAGAAACTGTTTCTCTCTGAATATGACCTCACAGTCAGGTTTATGGACTGTGGGAGCTGGAGTTCCAGAAGAGAATCCACATGAAAGGAGGCTGAACATGCAAACTTGATGCAGAAAGAACAAGCTTAGGTTCAAATCCTAGACTTCCTAGCTGCAAAGCAGCAGTGCTACCAGCTGTTCTGTTGTGCAGACCTTATTATCCTTTTTTATTTTACTTTGAACACTTGATCCATGTAGGTACATTGACCTATTAATTGAGTGGCTTGAAAAATATGTTGGTCTAGTTAACATTTATCATTTTAATTTTGGTGTTTGATAACTGAATCTTCTGGATTAGGAGCCAATACCGCTGACAATATCTCATGCAATGATGCAACATTCTCAGACATGCAGATCGGGACTTCTTATGGGGGAAACCAGAAATAGACCGATGCTCCTCAGCTGTTGTCTCCAGTAAGCAACCCCCAACACTCCCCCTCCCACCCCCACTGTGTTGGAAGGCTTGTGACAGAGTGTGATTGATTCTAGACAGGAGCAGCTTTGCAAGACAATGTAGTGAGATGTTTCAGTTCACTTTATTTCCATCATCTGGTCATAGCATTCTTCTTTTGTATATTTAGTAGCAAAAGTCTTCAACTATTCTCATGCAGCAGCTACATCAAAGAACTGCAGCTTTAGGCGTGAGAATAAGGTCACCCAAATGAAAAGTTTAAAATTTCCTCATCAGTTGCCTCAGTAATGAATGGCTACATTAATCATGTATGACTGTCAAAAGCCTGCAGCTCGGCAGTCAACAAATGAACATCTGCAGACATCTTAGCAAATGTATTGGATGTTTTACAGTCACCAGCAACATTCTCTCTGATATTTTTCAGTACATGATCCAATCTTTGCCACCTTATCACCCTTGTCTCTTCAGGCAGCACTGTTCTGTGAACAGTTATCAGAGCTGAACTCATCCCCCATAGCTGTATTACTGCTCGGGTTCACTTCATTACATTGCTCAATGTTATCGAAACATGGTGGACTGTAATAGATGAATTGCTGCTGGTCTGACTGGAAACAAGTAAGGAATGATGACATTATGTAATATCAATGGCTCATTGGGGAAGATGAATGAATGACTGAATGAAATGAAAAGGCATACTTTGACATATTGATGCCTTTCCCTTGTTGAACAATACACAGCTTTAAATAAATGTTCTCGAGTCTATAAATGACATTCTTGCTTACAGACATTTAAAGCCAAACATTTTAAAGTTATTTTTAGTATAAAATTAATAAAAAATAAACCCTAAATCTAGCATGAAAAAAATTCCAAATCATATTATTCAGTGCAGTGCAGAAGTGTAGGGATCTCAGCATTTATGATTCAGTATTGCTAATTTGTCAATTTCTTTGTTTGTTTTTTATGCACCTTGTTCATCTACTGTCAAATTCATTTCTTTTTGTTTTGTTTTTAGTTGTGAACTGTCTTTTTAATTATTTTATTAATGCAAATTTGTATTCTGCAATAACTGGAATTGTAACATGCAACAAAACTTTAAATTGTAATTTGCTAAAAATAGTTCTACAGATTCAGGGGCAGTGTTACACCTAAAAACAAACACAGTGATGTTCAGAAGTTTATTTACACATATGACTGGTTTGAATGTATTGTGGATTTTGAAACCTTTAAGTATTTATCTGAATGGTTCTGTGTTGAGGGTGGAATGACACAATTTCAGTGATGAATAAAATAAGAATTAGGTGAACAAGTAGAAATGTATTTGAGATTTTCTCTTATCAACACAGATTAAAATTTTATATGCAGGTTCCATTGTATAAATAAACTCTCACTAACATTTTTGTTTGCTTGTTTTTTCCAAAAGATTACCCAAAACAAAATCAAAACTGGTCTTTGAAAGGTCTACATTGGGCCTTCTGAATAGGCTCACCATCAACTTTGCAGAGAAAGGAAAATTCTGTTGTCCATCTTCCCTGTTATTTCCGCCACCCAATAGTATGTGTGTAAAATTGATGCCTGAGTTTTGTTCCTGAAGCAGGGATTTTTTCCATAAAGATAATGTCCTAAAGATGGCTTTTGCACTCCTTGCTGATAACAACCTTGACTATCATTCTTGTTTTTTAGTGTACAGAAATTCATTCTTTTTTTTTCCAGTATTGGATGAACTGATATTTTGCGAACACTCAACAGATTTGTTTTTCAATTCACCTGTACTCTGAGAAATCAGTAGCATTTCAGCTCAAAACTGCTAAATTGCTTCCTCTAACTCAGGTTACATTTTTGGATGCAGTGTCAGACTTTAGTGAGAGATAAATGGATGTTCAATGTACCCATCTAGCCCAGCTGGTGATTTTGATTCTGGTGGCAACAGCTTCTCATGCAGTTCATACTGAGCCAGTATGTTAACCAAATGACTGAAGACACACTGGATAATAATTCTTTTTCTTCATACCTGCTGACAGCCAAAGTGTTAGAGAAATGCATCCTTACTGAGAGAAACATCTGTAAACAATCACATTATTATAGCAGGAAACTAAATATTGAACTAGAGCCCTGTCTTAATCATAAAGAATCAATCATCTTTGGTGTTTTCCAACTGCATTGCATTATAAATAAGATTTTCCATGACCATAATTAGAGTGGGTCAGTGTATATTATAATGAGGGAAATGGCCAGTGCCCTGAAAGTTTTTCAAATGTGATTGTTGTTTTTTTTAAGATCTTTGAAAGTACTCAGCAGAGACTGGAGGACTTGTCAAAAGCACTGCAGTCATCAGTCAGCCTTTCATGGAAGAGCAGTTCAGTGGAAATCACAGAGTAAAAAGACAAATGACAGCCCACTTGGCGTTTCGCAAAATGCATTTGAAGGACTCAGTGCCTGAGGAAAACGATTTTCTGATCTGACGAGCCAAAAACTGAACCGGTAGGCCGAATTTCAAGGGCTGTGTCAAATAAGATATAAGAAGGGCTCATCAGGATGCTGCAATCAAGCTTCAGAGTATTATGGTGGCCCACTTTGAACAAGGGAAAGGTTGATCTTGCAATACACCAAATAATAAAGGTCTCGAGTTGTTATCTAAGCTTAAATCATCTGTGATGTGTGAAATAGACCAAAACGTTTTACATTTCAAGTCTGCCAATTCAACTCTGCAACTAATTAAAGAAATGTATGATCATTTTTAATATAGATAATGTGTGCACAGTTTGTCACTCTGAACTTTAGGCGAAAAAAGACGAACACAAGTTAGGTCAGAACATGCCAGATGCAGCTGTGCTGACCAACAAAATGTAAAGGGTGTAAAGTTCTTCTCTATAATCCCTGTGAGATTTTAAAAAGCACTCTTGGTCATGAGTGCACTCCACCTTTTTGCTTCTGAGGATTTGTTGCAATCTAGGTCAATGACTAGAACGCTGATTCAGGAATTCAGGAAGTAAACAACTCTGTGCCTAGAAGAGACCATCCTGCTGATACATTATTTCAAATCATGCATACATTCTGTTTCATCTGGGGTTGATCTGCTAAAATCTTTGCTTTAATAAAGGCTGAAATAACTAACAACATCTGTTATTTTTTATGTTTTTCTTAAAACAAGATTAGAGTATATGTTGTATCAGTTGGTGTTACCAAAAAAGCTAATGATAGAAGCTACTGTGGCAGGTCTTCTATGTGCTGCTTTAGGTGAATCTCAATCAACAGCAATGTTATGAAGTAATTAATTTGGTTCAACATTTCAATTCAAAAAGAGCTGATACAATGTTTTGATTCACTACGCACAGTAATATATATATATATTTTTAAATTACAGTTTATTTTGAAGATTATGGCTTATAGCTGATGCAAATTCAAAAATCTTTCTCCCAGAAAATTAGAATACAGCAAAACACCACTAGAAATATTTTAATGTTGGTATTTCTACTGTAGATACTGGTATTTAAAAAGTAATTTTCACAGTATTTTTAGGTACTGTAGAGTAAATACACTCAATCTTAGGTTGAAGCTCCTTTTGCCTGAATCAGTTTGCATAGAGTGGAGGTGATCAGCTTGTGGCACAACACAGATTGCTTTATAAGTAGCTTTTATCACATGTGCATGGTTGGGTCTGGTCTCTCATCTTCCACTCGACAAAACCCCAGAGGTTTAGGTTTAGCCAGGTTAATGTTATGGTTATTAAATCAGGTGTTGATTCTTTAATCTGTGTGGGCAGGTGCCAAATCCTGATAGATTAATGAAATTAAATGAAGTGCTCTTAAATTTCCTAATAGACAGCTGCTCTGTTTGTATATTTTATGAAAATGACATTACATCCAGCAACTGAATGTAATTTTGTCCCTGACTAAATTTCAGTTTAGTCACTACTGACCCATATTTTCTCCAGAATATGGGTATGACTTCCAAATATAACTTAAAGTTCAGTATTGTTCCTTTTTTTATTATGTTTATTGAGCATCAACAATACAGACTGAAACCAGGAGAGATTTGATGAATTATGACATTTAAACATCACATTTAAAATCCTCAGTTGACAAGAAAAAAACCCACTGTGATGGACTGAAAAAAAAAGTGTTTCACAAGAGCTTGTTTTAAAGATACTCTCATTGTCAAGGTAACTTAGAAAAAGTGAAAACAGGAACAGAGGTATCAGAAAGGGCACAGTGCCACAGGCTATCCATAAAAAGACCAAGACCTTCAATTACATTTTGGATGACCTCACGGCTTCAAGCGCTCTGGGACTGTGGATCATTAAGGACTGGTTGAAGGACAAGACAGGTTGTCTAACACTTGTGCTGTTTGGACAGACAGCTTCACACAGGGGACACTCACTGGTTGGCAGGTCATTTATTTGTCATCACCTGGAAGTATTTAAATAAGGAGATGGTACAAATGATTCACAGTTTAAAATAGTGCTCTTATTATCTATAAAACAATGCTTTTCCTGGTATAGTAACAGATTAATGTTTCTTAATTCAAATATACATGTTTTTTTTTCCTGCCTCTGTGCCAGCCGATGAGATTCATAGCCTGCATAACTGTCTACCTTGATGAAATCTAACTTTGAAGATAAGCTGAGGCACTGCCTGAAGGCAAATTATGGCACAGGGTCCAGGACCCTGGGGTCTGTTATTGATTTGAGGCTTTCAGCACCCCATGGAGTCAAGGCATTTCCAGAGCATGAGAATTGGGAGCTCGGTGGACAGGCATGACTGGGCGTTATTGACTGATCTACTCATAAGGATCAGAATTTACTATAAGATGGTAATGGTCTTAGAGCCCTGACTTGAAGGTATGGGCTTGGAGTGAGGGTTAAATTTTGATAGATGTTAAGAGCAAAATAAAAAACTGATAAGGACTGGAGACACAAGAAAGGTAGGGTGGGGGTTGCTGTTTGACCTTCCTGGAGGCATACAGTCTGGTAGCCTGCGGTTTCTGTATTTTCCTCATAAGGGGCCTTTAAATCAGCCTGAAAACTTGTTCTGAATGGCCACACTAAACAGGGCAAATAAAGAAGCTTGTGGGAATTTCCTTTTCATTCACACATCAGGTCTGCTTCCTCCTCTCTATTTTCTTCTCACACTTGTCAAGTAGGATAACTCAGTTGCAGTATCATACATCAGCCCAACAAAACAGTTCAGTCCAGAACATAGATGCCTTCTGGGTGTTTCTGTGAGGTTTTACAGGGAAGTTAGGTGGCAAGGCATGTTGAAGTAAACTTGTCACTGTTACTCTTCTGACATTCCAAGCAATGTAGTGACAGCCCTTTAAAGGTCAGCTTATGAACAGGTTAGCTTCCAGTAGACATGGAGCAGAGATGACAGATGGTGTGTATGACCAGCTAACTATAAGTGAAACAAGGGAAAAACTCTGACTTTGATAAATATTCTTACCACTGACACAAGTTTTGCAATGTGTACTAAAATATTGCAGTACAAGGCAGATCATCATGACTTTGTGGAGTCACAGAGTGGTTATTAGAATAAGATAACCTTAGATCAGAAAACAAGAAGGAGTTGAGAGACCTAAAGAGACGGTGAAGAGGTTGGTCCTCAGCGATCTACGCCTCCTGCTGACGTCTTCATTGAATCCACTTCAGTCCGCCTACCAGCTTGGGATTGGGGTAGATGACACCATTACCTACCTCTTGTACTAAGCTTTGACCTATCTGGAGAAGCCTGGATGATGTTCTTTGCTTTCAATACAATCCAACCAGGACTTCTGAGGGACAAACTTGGGCTGTCAGGAGTGGATACTACTTTTACAGTACCAAGGAATTTACTTGAAAATTTAACACAGTGTTACCTTAGTGAAAAATTGTAGTTTTTACATCATAACTACCGTGTTTCAGCAGGTAAAAGTATTTTTAAAAGGACTTTGTTCTTCTTGTAAGCATATACAAAGTGTAGTCATATTCCTTACCTCAGTCATTATTGCCTTGCTGTATTTAGAGATGTGATGACCTTTTTTATCTTTTTTTATCTGGCTTAAATATATTCTGCCATGAGCAACTCGGTCACAGAACAGCTGCCATTGTGTGATTGTAGCAGTTTGGGTGGAAATTACAAATAATTAAAAACAACTGAACAACTTTTGCGTCACCAGCATTAAGTTTCACTGCTGCTCCTGTGCTTCCATGGCGCTGGTTTCACTGAATTAAAAGCTAACATCTCTGTTTATAAAAGCCAGAGGCTGTGATGGGGGCTCTTTTCACTTTTTGCTTTTTTGTTAAAGTAGAGGAATATAATAAAATAAAATGAGTCAGAATTTTAACAGGTTTTCAGAATTCACAAAGTTTGTTCATCAGTTCCCCTGAGTTTTATAACCATTTTATCATTTTCATAGATTTGCTGGAAATTGTCCAATTACCCGAGAAAGACATCAAACCAAGTTTGTATTGTAAATCAAGGGTTAATATTGTTTTTAGAGGCAATAAATGGATTTTCCTTACTGTAGAACGTGATAGGAAGGAATGTATTGCTCCATATATCATGTAACATACAGAGGTACAGCAAGTGGATGGTCAGATTAGTTCAAGCAGTGAAAACAGGAAGAAACATCTGGCCTGGCTTTGTCCAAAAGCAGAAAACAATAACAAATAATTAAATTCCTGTTTCAGTCTTTGTGCCAAGCTAATTCTGAGAACATATGTCTGCTCTAGCCTTTCAGATGAACCCTGCAACACAGGACTCTCGTCACTGTGAAGTGTTTCTTCATTAAAGATTACAAATTCCTCAGTGGTCTGTTTTCTCTGCTTCTAAAATGCCCATTCAGAGATGGGAAGCAGCACTTTTTATTTAATCTTCATCCCAGTCCTGACTGCAGATTCCACAAATGGTCCAATTATTGGAAAAATGTAAGATTTTTCCATTAATGCGGTTTGATAGTGTGTTTTAGTTGTAACTTATTACTACAATTAGCCTTTAGAAGTCATTCATGTGAGTGAACTACAATCTTCATGTCTCAAGAAATCTTCTTAGCTTGCTCACTGAGTGTTATTTCAGTGATTACCAGAGGCAAAGAAAACAAACATCAGATTTCTGAGTAAAGTAAGTGAAAAAGTTCTTGCACAACCCAAAACCATTAAATGGAATTTGAAAAAATATTAAAGCTGGCATGTAGGGATTATGATAACCAGCAGTGTCATAACTGGGATTAAATCTGGTTAAACAGAATAACAATTGGTTATGCTGAAAGCCTCTTGACTACAGTCCAAAAGAGGATTATATTTGCCCCATTAATTGTTTCTGGAAGTAGAAATTTAGAACTTTGTTGATGCTTAAAGGAAAACACTGATTTATGCTACTCAGTTCCTCTGGCGCTGCTCACGGTGAGTTCAGTGCTGAATAATAAGCACTGGATAGATCTCTGTTGAAATGGGGAGCATTTCATTTTGGCTATCTTTGGCTTACTAAGAAGGGATCTTAAGAGACCCCATATTTGCAAACGGTGGAACAAATGTAAGCATTCACATACTCAGCATGACTTTCTTTTCCCAGAAGGAAAGGTTTTCTGTTTAATCAAGGGGGAAAAGGGTTGAAAGAAATTTAAAGCTACAAGTTGAACAAACAAAGTCCACTTTAAATTACTACAATACAGTTTAATGTACTAAGAGTAAACATGTACTAAATGATTTTTAGATTAGCAAAATTATGTAGCCAATTTTCCAACCATGTTTAGTTAGACTTCTTTAATTTTTTTGACTTTTAAGGACAAAAACACTTTTGAGCACGAGTAACAAAACACAAGCAAGCAATAAATGCAAGTACATTTTATAGAGAGTAGAAAAGCAAATAAAAAGGTTTACTGAAGCACTGTTATAAAGGAGGTAACTGCTAGCACAACTGAACATCTACTGTAGCTCCTATGGGGAAGGAGAAAGGAATCATTTAAAACTACCATTTGAAATTGCTTTAAAAATCATAAAACTTTTATAATCCATTTATTTTTTTCTGACTTTGCAACTAGAATTGACCCAAATACTGAATAAAGAATAAATGATGAGGAGAGTGAGTCTGCTTCTAGAATTGTAGAACGAGAGAGGTTTTAGTGAGATTCTAATTGAGGTTGTCATGTTCTGGAACTGCCTCAGTCATGGTGGCAGCATGTTGGAGTAGCTCAGAAAAAATAAGCAAATATGTTCTGATTTACTTCTTTTGTAGATTTTTGTTCATAATTTGGTTAATACACTGTGTGTTTGGACAATTATTTCCTATGGTTTTGGATGCTGTGGAGCTGGAAAGATTTTTGCTCTTACATTTTTACTTTTGAGCACTTATGATGCATAAATGTGAAAAGTGATTAGCATCTAAGAAGCTTAAGCAATACCTAAAATAAAACCCCAAATCCCAGATAATGTATAATGCTTTATGAATGCAGACTAGGACCAAAAAGCAGAAAGAGAAGGAAGAAGTTCAAACCATCTTTCCCACTGATCATTATGGGCAATGGATATATCCCCAACTCCAACATCTCTGTGCAGACAGATGGGAATTTAGAAAGGGCAGGTGAGGTGGGTTAGGGGAGGTGAGATGCTTGCCAGCAGCAGATGGTGTCATTCGGGCCATGTTGCTATGAAGTATTGCTGTGCTGCCCCAATATTGAGCTGTTAACTTGTCATGACAGTCATGTGCTATACTGAACAGATCCTTCTTTGTTTTTTTATATTGGTCTTTGAGAGGCCATGATATTTGCCTTTTATAGGCTTCTCATAGGGTCACTCTACTTTTGCTGGTGATGAATAAATTAATTAAATTTATGTTTTAGTAGAAATATGACCCTTCATCTCTTACAAGAGTTTCTCCTTTGAATTACTGTAGGTCTAGCATGAGTGAGTTAAAGAAAACTGATTAAACTCACTTTTGTGGAAATACTAGCATTCATTTACTTCAAGAGCCTGTGTTCATAATTAGTTACAGACTTTAAGGTTGTCCATTTATCATTCAAGCAGGAGCAACACTTAAGGTAAGCAAAAGAGTAAAAAATGACCTATACTGTGATTGGAATATTTTTGTTGCAATAAACATTTATAGGCAGGGCAAGTTGATAAAGTTCTGCTTTTAGTTCAGATAGGTAAAACATAGAGATAATATTTAATTTCAACTATATTCTCTTGGTCTCACTGACTAAGTCATGACCTTTGCAAGACCTCCTATGGTATCTGGCACCAGCATGTTAGCAACAAACCCTTAAAATGTTGCAAGTTCAGCCTGGGAGTCAAAGCAGCCAAACACACAGGCAACTCAGCTTGCCTGTGTGTTTAAACTCAGCTTGGAGGTACCTGTACATTACTTCAGTGTTTTAGTGTTTCAGAATACACTCTAGAATCAAGAGAAACATCATACTAACATAAAATCATTAGTTGTCCAGTTTGTGGTTATTTTTCTTTTTGTTGTCTATTTCTTGGCTCTGAACTAATAATCAGTGGTATATTTTAAGTATTTTTAGATTGTTTTAATTATTTGAAATAAATATGCCTGCAATGATTTTCTTTAGAGAACGTTAAAGTCTTCAAGAATAGATCTACTTGAAGTGAGATGGTACAAATATAAAGACATACACAAGTACCGGTAGCCAAAACTTAAGAAACTACATGCCCAGATGGCTCAGCTACCGTCTATGTCATTTTTCAGTTAATATATTATTTAACTTAAGCAAGATTTTTCATGAAAGATTTGCAATTTCTGGTACTTTCTTTTGTAGAGGCAATTAATACTTCTCCCACCAGTGGTTACCACTATCAAGATTTACTCTAATGCCTACTCTGTCAGTCTGGTTCTGCCTGTGTGATTTTATGATTTTTTTTATTATTATTTCTGTAGCACTACCAATCCTTCTAAAGAGTCTATCCAGTCTTCTTCCCAAAGTACTGCCATTTTTTTACTGGATATATGTCTATGAAGTCCGACTTTCTGTCATTGTAAAAATAAATCCATCATAACTGACATTTCCATTTTCTAAAATCATCCTTTAGCCCAAAACATAATCATTTTTAATTAATTAAATATAGCAATATTTGAAGTCTGATATTTAAAAAAAAATCAATATGTGAATTTACTGTCAATAACAAGTTATTTAAAAAACTTTCTGGAAGCTTTTTAGCCTTCATAAAACTCTTATTCAGTTTCTGCCAGTATTTAGATAAACAAGTTGGAGAATAAAATCCTTGCAGGGTCATAATTTCCTTGTGCTTCAAAGTGCTGTGCCACTACCAGCATGGATGACAGTTTGTTTTCACTAAATGTGTGGTCCTCTGAGGCCATTTGAGGTTGCCTGCAAAGAGACAGTTTTCTGGGTTAAGGTTCATTTCAAATTAACTGTGTTTTACTGCAATACTTTGAGAAGTGTTCCCTTTAAGAGGGACAAGAAGAGCTCTGCAATTTAAAATAGAAGCATAAAAAGTACAAAGCCAAGGTCACCACTCAGTACCTAATAATTATGTGTGGGTCAGTGGTTTTTTAATGTTTGCATCCATTCAACCTGATAAGACCCAAGATATGAACAGAAAAGGGTCCATTAATAAATGCTTCGAGTCAGAACCAATCTAGAAATTCTGTGCAAGATGCACTGGTCACGACTGTGCCAACTTTAATCCCATGATTCCATTTTATCTTCCTTCGCTCCCAGCAACTGCTTTTTATGAGCTAACCATAATAAAACTGGTTACTTTGTCGTTCAGTAATAGAGATAGTTGGAAGCACCTGGGGCAGAGGCCTACAGAGTCTGCATGAGCATGAGAGAAAGAGAGAGAAAGAAAAGGTAAGAGTTAGACCTCCATGAAACGCTCATTTCTGAAATGAATCTTAGTCATTCTCTTTTTTACTTTCTTCTTTACTCGAACTTATAAAATATTTTCAAACATGTTTGAATCAAACCTGTTTAAGAAATTATTGGATGACTGTTTTTGAAATTAAGAGAAATACATGGCAAAAAAGAAGAAAAAAAAAAGAAATTTATGTTATCAGGTGAATTATTTAATAATGAACAGCAAATGCAATCCTAAACAATTACATTTTTTGGACTAGACCTTTTTGAGCAGAATTTTTGATGTTGCTGAATTTGGCTAGGTGTGACAGGATTTCTATTGTTGGTCAGCAGACAAGCAGCTGAAATTAGGTGTGATTCAATAACTAAAATTTGCAAGAAACTAAAATAACTTGTGAAAATCTCTAAAACAAAATGCAGGCCGCAGGTTTCGCCTTAATGTGATAAAAAGAAGATTTAATGGCTGTATTTGTTTGTTCTCAAAATGAATGAAAAATAATTCACCTTCCCTGCCTTTCATTCATGATAACTCTCAGGCTGCCGAAACTCTTGAGCAATCAATTTGTGTTAAGGAATACAAAGAAAGAAAGACAAAAAGACAGAAAGAAATAAAGAACGGAACCTTTTTTATTATTCTTCCTTCTTTTAACGTATTTTAGCTGATGGCTTTAATTTTGCCTCGTCTCTCACCCTTTCTTTTCCATAATGCCCTAAAATCAACAGATATATGACATCACTAAAAAAGATGTATGAGTGATAAAAGAGGCTTTGGTAGAAACATAGGTGGCTCTGCAGGTAATGTCCTAAAAATCAGACCATGGAGTCTTCATTAAAGTAGTTCCTCTGCAATAGTATCATATCTATAAACTTCTCTCTGATCTCCATTTTTTTTCTACTCGTCCCATTCTCTAGCTCATTCCTCATCTTGTTTCCTTCTTTTCTAATGGTTTGCTGTAAAGAGACCACATGTTATGATCTCTGAACCCATCTCCAGATGTCAGGGGGCAGAAGGGCTGCAGATGCTCTTCATTCCCCATTGACAGTGACAGGGGAAGTAAGACTGAAAGAGATAGGCAAGGAGAGAAGGAGAGAAGGAAAGAAAAAAGATAACATGGAGAAGAGAGAAAAAAAGACAGGAAAAAGACTTATCCTGTCACAATATATTTGCTTGAGGGGGAGACCTATCTATCAGTGTTATGAGTGGCATTTATTTTATTTTTTATTTTTTTGCTATTTATACCCGACTTGCCATCCTCCTCACGGGAAGTACAACTGTCACAGCTGTTTTGTGCACCATTCAAACTCTATTGCATGTCTTCAAATTGTCTAAATATTTCAGTCACTCATGAAAACTCATCATTTTCTCATTAAATGTCACCAAAATGTGTAATTTCACCTCTATATAGCCGCATCACAACCTAGTCCAAGTGTCAATTCCATAGGTAGCTTTTATAAGTCTTTCTAAATGTTCTTTAATACTAACGAGCTAACCAGTTGTTTCTCTTCCCTGTCATGCATCCATTTAGATCAGTTGTGTACATGTGCTACTGATGCTGTAGCATGCGAACTGTTAGGAATATGTATGGGTCCTGAAGATGAGGTCACACTATGCGATTTCTTGCCCAATTGTTTAGAATGTTGTTTTGAACTATTTAAAACACACTGACATTCAATAATTGAGTCAAATTAGCTGACTAACTGTGAAATAATGCAAAAGTCCTAGAAAACTGATCTATCTTTAAAGAGATATGTGTTTTATGACTTGAAGCCCAGAAAAATATTACAATACATCATTAATAAGTCAATTCCTGCACAGAGAAATCTTTGATGTGGATGTTGGCGCCTGCAGAGGAAGAAGAGGAGGAGTGAGTGAGGAATGCTGGATGGGGCAGAAAGAGGAAAAGAGAGAAGAAATGAGGAGTTTAAAGATGAATTGAAGGTTAATGACGAGATTGCCAGCCTCAGGGAACCGTTTATTGGCTGCAGACGTACATGCAAACGTGCACAGACACCTTAACTGCATGGTAAAACCCCAGCAAAAGCATTTGACCTGTGATTTAGCTTATCAGTCACCAATAACACAAGACAATTGCCTCCTTGAGTCACATAAACTCACAAGGCAACACATGCTTTTCCTCTTACAAGGAAATATAAGTATATATGCATTCCATCATTTGTTTATTCATCCATTCATCCATCCACCCAATCAAAATGTTTGCCCAGAAGACCATTGAAGGATAACGTGCTCCTTGCCTGTATTTATGTGCTTTGAGTAAATATAAGATGTCCAAATATAAGTGAATGTATTGAAGAATAGTAAGTGAACGTCATTTTAAATAAAAATAAAATTGCAGTGGTGTTCCAAAGCCAAAAAGTAAAGCTGAAGATTGTTAGGCAAGGGAACGATGCATCCTTTAAACTAGAGGACATCAATCCTGGTCTTCAGGACTCACTGTGCTGCATGTTTTTGATGTTTCCCCACTCAAGAACAACTGCCTCAAATAAGTGCATTATCTATTTTGAATGCCTGCAATTGATGCAGAAGCCTGTTAGTCACCCATCAATGGATGCACGTTGTGCAGCAGCATCGAAAACCTAAAGCATGTAGGACAAGTAGGTCTTGAGGTCCAGGGTTGGGGACCTCTGCTTTAAACTGGTTTACTCAGAGAAAAAAGAACACAAATGCAACACAAATTCCCCAGTACCTCTTACATAAGTCAATCAAACAGATATTGTTTATGGACATAAAGAAAATCCAGTGTAATTCACCTCAACAGTCAGAAACTTGTATCTTATTGGTGTAATTGGCACAACTACAATTAATTGTCTTTTTTTGAATTACACTTATTTTCTGTTTTGATGTACCGTGACTAAATGGTGTTGAATGGCTTCTGATCATCATTGACTCTGCTCATGCATACCAGCTTTCCATAGTTAACTAAAAAAAGACACGTTTCAAGCCAAATAGTTAAATAGGCACAATACGTACAATGTCTGTATTTGTTGTTCTCGTGGGGCAATGGTCTCAGTAAACCTTGACCATCTGGAGTGAAGACAATTTTTTAACTAATTTATCGTTTGCTGTGAGGTGATTAGTGCCACATGCAAGCACCCACACACACATACCCAGGGCCCATGCACACAGCTGTCCTTCACAGTGCACAGTTTCTGAATGACTCTGCTGCCAAAATTGGATACAAACAGACCTAGAGAGTAAATACAGAAACTGCTGAGGTGTAAAAATGGCAATCCAGCCTGTATAAAACCAAACCCTCAGAACCAATGGTGCTCACTAGAGGCACATTCATTGGAACAAAGCTTAGATAAATGTGTCATGTTGACTTAAATAAAAACTAGCTAATTTAACACATTTAGAGAAAATGTTTTTTATATTGTAAGAAATAGAAATCTAAGACAATTTAAAAACAAATAAATATTGTTGAAGTCAGCATCGTTAGAGCTTCCACAAGCAAGTGAACAATAATTATGCTTTATTTGGAAATGCTTCCACTGCTGTCATGCCTCTCTAATTTATTAACTTATTAAATTTTTCCACATGACAACACTAAATTTTTATGTATTTTATATATTTTTTTTGTCATAAAACATGTAATTGAAACAGCGAACATGTGCTCTGGTCAGATAAAAAAAAGTTAGTTTATTGATCTTTATGCCAACTCTTTGGCTTAAAAGTTACATTGCACATCACTTTCAACACACCATCCACACTATGAAACATGTGGTGGCATCATGCTGCCAGAGCAATTTTTGAAGCCAGCTATGGGACAATCCTGGGAGAAAATCTGAAAGAAGCTGCAACAGTCTAGAGTGAAAGTTCCACCAGGGCAACAACACAAAACAATGGTCAGCTAAAATAGCTATGCCATTTTAGACAGTATATCTAAGATGGAGTGGTTTCTGCAGTAAAACAATAACTGACTTCACACCTCTCCATTCAACCAATCAGAGCTTACACCAGACTGTAAAAATGAATGGCTGAAAAATGTGTTTCCATATGTATAAAGTTGGTGGACAAATACAAAAAGTACTTTGCAGTAAAAAATCATTAATTTGTGGGAGCTGATTTCAAAAACACACTTTGCTGATATACAGTAAATTTTGGAAAATAAAACAACTGGTCTTTTCTTTCCTTGTACTTCACAATGATGTGTCACTCTGTTGATTTTTGTTCGTCTTCGGTTGATTGATTGTCAGACTTTTGATCCAGTGCCTTGAGCCAACATCTAAATGACTTCCACTTGTCTGTGTCAACCCCAGCAGGGTGACATGCTGTTTCAAGTTCAGAGATTGGGCCGGGGATTTGGCAAACGGAGCTCAAAGTAATCATGTGATCTGATGGTGACAGCCCATTGAAAGGAAAGTGGATTTGGAAGACAAGCAATTGAATGGCCAAATTGTAGCAGAAGGACATTGAAAGATTCAGTAAGTCAGAAAATGTGCTAAAGAGCTGAAAGGATGAAGACCGCATAAGAAACAATGTAAGGTCAGTGTAATTCTTTAGAAGGATTAGTGCTATCTCCCTCAGAGTTTTGGTCATTAACGCACAGCTCAGCGAATCACACCACAGAAGACATAGGCCTACTGTCTGAGCATGTGCACACTCACATGGATTTATTCTGATCCTGTCATAATCACATCACATCTGAGGCTTTTTTTCATCACTTCTGGCAGGATGTACATAGACTGGCTGTTTGTGTGTCTATCAGCCTGACCATATGCATCTCATCCTAAAAGAACAACATATCTCCTCTTTGTGATCTGTTCACAATCTATGCTTTGAGGAATGTCAAAAGATCAAAAAATTTGATGCTTCATAAATGGAGTGAAAGGGAATGATGCAAATGCAGAACAATTGAAAACAAAAAGGGTAACTGAGATGTAGAGATAAAGAATACAGGCAAAATGAACTCATTTCCAGCTGCTTTTGCAAGCAGAACTTTTATGTTTAACCATTAAAAATAGTAGAAGGCTTTAAATTAAACCATCATGCATATTAATTTTGAAAAACCTTAGAATATGGACTCTTTTCTTGTGGTAAGATCATGGAAGTTTTTGTTATATCTATGAAAACTCAACATTATGTACGGCCAGTTAGCTCAGCTGGTCAGAGCGTGGTGTTAATCATGCCAAGGTCATGAAATCAATCCCCATACTGGCCAATTGAAACATAAAGTCTTCAGAAAATCAACACTTGAAAATACCAGGAGGTCTTGAAATAAACTATTATGCATATTGATTTTGAAAGATATTGGAATATGAGTTCTTTTCTTAAATCTTCATTGTGGTAACATCATGTAAGTTTTCTTCAAACCATGGAAACTCAGCATTCTGTAAAGTAGGTTAGCTCAGCTGGACATGGTGTGGTGCTAATAACACTGAGGTCAGGGGTTCAATCCCTGTACTGAACAATGGAAATTCTTTCAGACAATCAACACTTCAAAATAAAAAAGGGTGGAAAATAAAATCAACACTTCAAAATATCTAGAGGCTTTAAATTAAACCATTATGCATGTTGATTTTGAAAAACATTAAAATTTCACTGCTTTTGTCAAGATCATGTAAGTTTTTCTTACATCAATGAAAACTCAACATTATGTATGGCTGGTTAGCTCAGCTGGTCAGAGTGTGGTGCTAATAAAACCAAGATCATGGGTTCAATCCCCATACTGGCCAATTGAAATCTAAACTCTTCAGAAAATCAACACTTAAGCAGTGTTGTTTTTTATTCCAATATGATATGCTGGGATTTTCAAACAAACATTTATTGGACTTTCAGTGAATGGCAAATATATATATATATATATATATATATATATATATATATATATATATATATATATATATATATATATATATATATATATGAAAAACTAGTGAGCAGCAGTTGTGTGGGCGATAATATCTTCTTGTCCGATTTCAGTAGCGAATGAACACACTGATTTGAGATGACTGAAAGACAACAGCTCACATATCCAAGGTTTGGACAACATCAATATCTGAAAGCCAACAAATAGTCAATAGCCACACAGAGGATCGCCTAGAACAGAAAACAGACACAACAAAACTGAACAGACTGGATAAACATTGCCTGCTCCTATGAGTCTCAAATTCATCTGCAACAATCAGATGGTAGGATCAGAATTAGAGATAGAACATAAAAGCATCGAAATATCCTGCTGTTACTGATGTATGGATGTAGGAGACATTTTCTTGGAAGAAATAATATGTGCACTTTGTATGCAAAATATATGTCATTATATGCATATAAATGGCCTTGATTTTAATGATGGAACAAAATCAAACTCCACATCTGAAAACATCTAATAATGAATGAATTGCATCTGCATCAGGAACAAAGAAATCCTGACATCCCTCAATGAGCTGCAATGAAGAATGGTTAACAAAGAGTACAACATAATGCCTAATGGAGACAAAAATAAACATAAAAGCTTTGGACACTATTTCACACTGTGCACATAAATTCCTGCATATGATGTAGTTTGGTTTCATCATTAGAAAAAAGTATCAAAAGCTGCTCATTAAAAGAAGAAATGAGAAAATGCAGAATCTTACCCTAAATGGTGTCAGATGCTTAATAATGCCTGGCTCTGTCCCAACAGCTTTGGTTTATGAAATGTAATTATGTCCACAGGGTAAAAACTGGACACATTATAAATTGTTGCTGTTACTAGACTGATGCCTGAGCCTATTTACCCCCTACACTTTCTATTTAATTGATTTAACTCAAATTATTTTTTCTACCGTTGATTAGTTCTCACAGTTGATTTTCTTCAGTGTACTATTTAATATAGAAAATCGGTTTGTTCCTGTAAGTCTCTCCGGCTGGAAAAATGATAAATGGGGTATTCTGAATTATAAAATAATGGGAATGGGAAAATTCATAGACAAAAAGTAATAAAGGAAGACTTTATATCACCATTGCAGGATTTAATGTGCTTTCCAGTGAGTTTTCCTTAAGCCACTGACATCACCTGAGGCATTTTGTTGCTTTTGTGGCAAAGTCAGAAAACCCACAGAACAAATTTTAATTTTATTCTTCTCCAATAAATGCTGGTATTCTAGGCGTTATCTGTTGGATTTGTTATACACAATACAGCAGAGTGCAGAATGTCACCTGGTCTGTTCCTCGTGTTGTTAGCTAAGCTGACAAGGTCTGTTTGCTCTGGCCTGCCAGGTTTGTTTGCCGGCTCTTTCTTTCTGTCTGGTCAATTACTCCTTACCCACAGACAGTCTGATACTTGGTCAGAACATTCATGTTTAACCCTTGTTACCAATTTTCTTTTTTCTAATTATATCAATAATTGTAAGAAGCAACGCTAGGAATCTCTTCCCCTAAGGCACATTAACATATGCATCCACTTATTTCAAGTATTTTAACAGTGGCTAAAAATACTTAACAAAAGTCAGAAGGACATTGGAAATAGCCATTAAAAACAAGCAGCACATATTTATGCACACAAATAGGATATAGATTCACCATATTAGGCTCTAAGCATGTATAGAGGCTGTTTCTGGTTGGTAGTGAAAAATGAAAAGCCACAAGCAGGAAATTCTGTGAGATTTCCCAGAGATTTTTGTCTTCATGTGGTGAAGAGCTGGTTGCTTTTGGCCTCAAAGTTGGAAATAGAGTCGAGCTGTTTTACTGGTCAAATACAGGATCTATGCCAGACTTGTCTTGATTTACACCCTACAGGCAGAAAGTAAGATTGCCGTTGATATGTCACAACAAATCAAATAATTTTAGGTCAGATATGAGCTGGTTTAAATGGTGAAAATGTTCCTGCCATTTTGTCTCTGTTTGAAGTGCCCTGTGTTTTGCTTGTCCTGCTGGTTTTCTAAAACTAAGACAGCACACAAACTACCAGCATTAAAGCTCTAACTACTCATTAAGGCTTCAAACAGTCCTGTTTTAAGAACAATAAGAACTTAATTTGGTAGTAATTTCAAACCACTTCACACAGGATTGCTGGGGTGTTTTTCCTCTTCTGTTCAGTTTTCTAACATATTTTCTCTCCCAACTCAGCAAATAGTGGAGCTGTAATCAGAAGCCTCTGTTATTACATTTTTATCCACTGGATGTCCAGTTTGAGCAACCTTTTAACATGCAAAGCAAAACATTAATATTTCTCTTTCTGGGGGATTGATTGAGTCTGCAGTCAGTGGTTGATTGGAAAAAACAAAACAGGATTTCCTCAAACATCATAATTTGACACATGTGACTAGAAATAAAATGTTCATGACTGATAAACTAGAGCATCTTTATGTTTTACCATAATCAGCCATTGTCTAACAAAAATTATTTTGCAAAACTATTTTGCTTAGCACAGCACAACACCTAAGCAAAGTTACCTAAGTAACTCCAATGATTGTGTGCCATATTCACACCCAATCATCAATGGGATTATTCCCCTGCCCCAACCCCCACTCTGCCCCTCACTACAGGGTCTAATATTATTTTTACATAGAAATTAACAAGTAACAATTAACAAGTCTTCCTTACTAGTTGAAATTCAGACCATATTGGCTGAGTTTGGGTTGCAAATTGTAAACTTGGCAATGCAAGCATGCCAGTATATAGCAGCTTATCACTGCTGCCATTTATACATTTTGTGCATGAGGCAGCCATATTGGATCATGGAGTTGAGGTTGATTAGTAACCATTTGCTCTCCAACCTAAAGCTTAATTTTCAGTTGGAATTCTGCAAGACTTGTCCAACTTGTCATTTGGACTTCAATCATCTATAAATCACTCGGATTTTATGCCAAAAAGACTGAAAAAGCTAGAACTATTATTTACTGTTACATTTTCCAAAGATATCTTCTGTCAGTCTCATATGCAAAGAGAAAATGTAAAGATCATTTTCAATCTTTCAAAAAATCATTCCAACAAAAATGAATTGTAAACAACTATACATAATGCACACATTCAAACTAAATGTTCTTGTCATGTTGAGTAGTTTCTATAAACATGTTTTAAGCCAAGAGCTGGTTTTATTATGGAGGCTGAATGATGAGTAGATGCTTTAGAGAAGTTGTCCAGGGAGCATTGTGAAGATGATAAGAAATGTATCAACTACTGACTTTTTGCATGGTTGCAATTAACTCAGGAAAATTACTGTTGATCACTGTGTGGGGCAGGTAAGTGATGGTAAGAAAATTATCTATATTTTCTCTAAGGTTCCTTTTGATGTTGCTGTAGGGGTGCTTGAGTTTTGGTAGGGAAGGGGACAGGTGGTGCAGGACCAGTAGTTAGCTTCACGGTAGAAAGATGAGTTTCCCAGATGAGTTTCCCGCCAGATGTGGCGGTCTGACTAAGGAAGTGGCTTAAAGACCATAGAATTGCTCTGATATAAACTTGCGGGTTCCGTTTTTCTACGGTAAAAGGAAAGAAAAAGTAAACAGGAACTGTGAGAGCTATATCACTGCGACTTAGATGAGGAATCACTGAAGCATTGTGCGTAAGTGCTTTTGGCAAATGTTAGATCAAGAATATAAAAATGTATTCTAAAATGATAATATGTTATAAAACCAATCACTTTTTAAAATTGATTTTTGTACAAATGCAGAGTGTCTTTATCTAATATTGGAATGTGTGAGATTATCACATTTAACTGTAACAAAAAAGCAAAAACAGAGCACATACATTTCTCTGTAAATATATGAATATTTAAAGAGAAAAATAAAAAATAAAAATTTAAAAAATAAATTTTTTCAGACTTTTATTGAGACAAAAAGTGTCTCAGAGTTAGAAATGGACAAGTTTCATTACATCTAACCAATCTGCAAAGAGTAACTATTAGGGTTTGGACTCAAATCCCCAGTAATACCATACCAAACACTTTACCCCACAGGAAGCAAATGACCCAAATAGAATATTTCAACTAAACACAACTGAGCAATTGGGAAATTTGGCTTGTTTTTTTATATGAGATCATCAAGCTCTGCATCCACTGACTCAGAGCCTCCTGCGCGTCTGATAAAGAGCACACTTCCCTTCAATCTGTTCTCAAAGGGTGACCTTTGAGAACGTAGCAGAAAACTCCCTGGAGCCAGAGCATATTCAGCATTCACTAAAGCCCTTACTAAATGTCTGCTGATGAACAAGCCTTGGACCTGTAATCCCCTGGATTACTTCTAGCACAGACATGGGAGTATTACCTCTAAACTACTGGTGCTGAATTTTGTGACATGAATTTGAATTCCAAACAAGAAAACCTATTAATATCAGCAGTTATATTTGTAAATGTATTCAAAAAGCTATCTGAATAAAAGAAAACCATAGTAAACATTAATAGCCTCTTTTGAATTCTGCAAATATCCAATACACATGAAACCTTTATTTAAAACATGAACTGTGCAGACTTCTATCTGTAGAGAAATATTAAACTGCTTTCCACCTGTTGTCTGAGAAACAACGGAAGGAACATCAATCATCCTGCCATGCGGGTTTTAAACCTTGGTACTGTTGAAAATGTAACTCTTTCCCTCTCTCTCTCTCTTCCACCAAATCCTTGCTGCTATGACAACCGCCAGGGAGAGGATGTGTAAAACTCTGGCCTGTGTTTGGGGTTATGTAACTCATCCAGTCTTAAATTCTGTCCCAGCTTTCATTTTGCACCCTGAAAGGATCAACAGCAAAGCTGAGACACAGATCAGATCATCTTTGAGGCTTTCTTAAACTGAAATCCCTTTGGTCATCTAAATATGAAAGACCTACAGCAGACATGAAGTAGGATGACAGGAAATACAGCACGAAAAGTGTGTCAACATCAATGTTTTCCTCAGTAAATATACTTCTAATTGGGCTAACATAAACTTTACACCAGATGTCGGTACCAACCCAAGTAATAAAAATAACAAAAACAATATACTCCATACATTACATAAAACAAGGCTTACCAAAAACACCATGCCAACAATTTAAGCTTTGAACTGGGAACATTGTGTTGTGTGACTCTTTCAGCATAGAGTGCTGGCAGGATTTACATAATCAAAAGAGGAAGAATAAATAAATGTAGCAGGACATTCTTGGTCAAGAGCTAAAAATTAAACAAGGGTGGCCAAGACAACAAATCTGAACATTAATTAAAACTCAAAATGCTTAGGAAGCCCACAGAACTTCTAGACTTTCAAAACACTTTGTGTGGGAGAATTTAAAAAAAATAAGAAATCACATGTACGCCACTAGTTGCCACAAGTGAAATGTATTTACTTTTTAATTTCAGTAAGAATCTTCACATGTTATTCTCTTGTCATTTCATTTTATTGCACATAATATAGGAAAAAAATGTGTGTTATTTATTTTTGTGATGTCTTACATATGCACAAATTATTTGGATTGAACTTGTTGAATTTCATGTCAAGATCTATGTTAAGAAGTATATTTACTGACACAGAGGATATTAGTTACATTCTGATATATTTTGATTGTTCTTAAAAATAAGTATTAGAATTGTGAAATGAAGGCAAGATCAAATAAGATTAACTGTGAGTGAAATGTTTAATAAAAACCTACTTTGTATTTCCCATTCAGGCAGTAAATTTGTTAGAATGTGAAATCACATCTCACTTATGTATCCAGCCTTTGTTGAAAATGAATGAATCCAGTGTTTAGCTATTTGTCCAGACCTGCTGGTAGCAATAACACTGAACATCATTGAACCCAAGGTACCTATAAGACTGTTCCCTATTCTGCATGCATATACCAGTGCATTACATAAGCTAGCACACAAACAAGATTGCTCCCACACCAAGAAATGAACTAAATTATAGGCCGCTGCATAGTAAATGACAGACACTATCAAATGTACACATCCGTCACTGACTGACTGCGCTTCACCTCTTAATCAACTCACCGTCACACACGGCTGCACGGATATTAAACTTCCCCCTCTGGCCTTACTGTGACCACCTACAGATTAATAATTACCGACACACGGAAAATCTTTGAGCCTTAAAGAGGCAACTACAGTGTACACACACAGTCACACCCCCACTGTTAGATGCATGTAAAACATACACATGCAAGCAATTTTGGAGGGTGAGACACTCTGATCGTTCCACACTTAAAGTGTTTAACACTCACAAATCAGACCTTTCCGCATAATCCCATCTGCTTGCGTTTCCTCTGATGTGGCCTGTATGGTTGGGTTTGGTTGTATAATTTCTTGCAAAACAAGTAGAAGCTGTCCAGAGAAATGTGATAGCCCTGTAATTTGATGTTTGGAGATAGCTATACTTTCGCTATCAATAAATAAGCAATCAGTCACAGAGATGATCCCCGAACAGATGCCAAATTGAAATTCAGTGAAAATTTCCAATCAATCTCTTCATCTCTTGCTTTTTAAGCTGTGAAAGAGGTTAAATGTTTAATGCAGTTTATGTCCCAGTGAGATGTCTGTGGAAAATTAATGAAGGGAAAACCTTTTCATGTGGGATTACTGTCTGAAGCCAACATCTTATCTTATCCACGCTTGATTGTCAAATCAAATTTAGAGCCAAAGCACGCTGGAGAGTATATTTTCAATTATCTGAAAAGTGTATTAAAATATGGGTGACCTAGTGCAGAAAACTTAATCACTAGCTCACTGTAAAAAAAAAATGAATGAAGTTGTCTGAGAAAAAACTTATTTATGTGCATAATAAATAGCACATACAGAGATGTAGGGAAAAGTAACATTAAAAATCAAAGACTGTTCAGTTCTTGGACAGTTTTTGACTGCTACCATAACCAGAAATGACTGCATGTATCTGCTATAATCTGTAAAGTGACAACATAATCATGGTGCAAAAGGAAAAGTCTGTTTAATCTATTAAATTTAGTTGTTGGGGCATACAACTTTTACATTTTAAAGTGAAAACAGAAGGCATTATAAATAAGTTTAAATAGAGGAAAGAGAAATAAATCATTAATGCATGGTCCTCACTAAGACTGCCTGTGTTTGCAGAATAGCTCGGCCGCCTGTGTGCTTGTGTACATACACCCAAATGAAGCACCAAGCTCTCAATTTGGAGAGAAAATATTGTGGCTTTTTTCTGCATAAAATAGCTGAAGCCAGCACCCGAAAAACACAGGCTTCATCTTTTGTCCAACCTCCATCCACACACTCCCTTCCCCACCCCAACACACACGCACACAAAAGGCCCCTCTTTTGACATCTGGATAACGTTCCCTTTCAAGTTTGACATAAAAAAAACAGTGTTGCTTAGTTAAGAATTGTACAGTTCAATGCATTTATTCACATCACTGCCAGTGGCAAACTTTTTTTCACATTTATGGTCAATTAGACATACAATTATAATTTCTATTTCCTAGATGCCAAAATAAGGAGGGAGAGATTTTTTATTTTTTTTTTATCACTGTATTCAAAGTTGGTTTAAACTACATGGTTATTTTTGTATTGCACCATTTAAAATTTAATCAAAATTAAAATCTGTTTTCTCTGAAGATTGTCTCTTCTTGGTGGATATTCTACAAGAGGTTTTACTAGAGAATGGAGCCGAGTGGAAATAAGCTGATGTAGATTACAGTAAACTGTGCCAAGAATAAAATGAGCTTTCCATAAATCATATAAATTTGCTGTGAAGTGAAAACTGAGCCTGAGTTTTAGAAAAATGGAAACAAATTGTGAATATTATGAGATGATTGGAAATGATTACATTATAATGATTTTTAGATAGTAATTCCTTTAAGCTGTTGTTCACATGCATTGTTTAGCCGTGTTTATACGTTGCCATAAATTTTGGAGACCTCATAAAATATATGTTTTGTTTTGTGTGAAGCAGCTTATGGAAAACAATTAGATGTCTCTCTGCAGGGATGCACAAGAAAGATATCATTCTGACCTATTTGTGTGTTTCTAGAAGCAATTTATGTCTTCAGAAGGTAAAATATTGCAGTTATATTTTACTTGACAAAACAGATTGCAGCTCAGCTCTAAATTCTGGATCACTGAGTCTGAAAAAACGGATGTTTTATGCAGGCCCCAGATTTCATTAAAGAAGACAAGCTTTTCCTGCAGAAAGAGCTTGTTTGTCTAAGTTTTTTCCCAGTCTTTAATCTCAAACCACCTATAAGTCTGAAACTTACTGAAAAGGAGACAACTGTTTCTGCTTTAAAAGTAAAATACCAGAGCTACATGCTGTTCTTTGGCTGAGGAAAGAGCTACATTCCCAGACTGGATGTTACTTTATTGCCAAAGTGATTGCAAACCCACATATGCTTTCTATCGTGTGACCTAAAGAGTGTTGCATATGGGCATACCAATCATGCTAAAACAGACACAAAGGTCTACACAGAGTCACATGCATGCAGCTACATAAAGAGGCATACTTAAGCTTTATCGGGGACAAAGGCAGTACTTTGAGTACTTTGAGCTGCACTTACAGAGTCACTAACATTAGCGGTAAGACTAAAGCATAGCCTCTGGTCAGATCTGCCCCCCTGAAGTGAGGCAGACAAACAAAACTGCATACACACACTTCCAAACACACTATCTGGCACACAGTCACACGCACACACCTGTTTGTCGTCTTAGGTGTTTCCTGTGCTGGTCTTTACACACCTGCATCCATATCTTCCTGTTCAGACAGAAATTAAGGATGGAATTTGCAAAGTTTGGCAGCACTGGTCAATGAGCATACACCCAAGTTATAACAAAAATAAATAAATAATAAATAAATAAGATTTTTTTAAAAAAATGAATAGAGTGAAGAAACTATGTAACAAACTGGGAAATACAGAATGAAATATTTTTTTTACTTCTTGCAACAGCTGCCCCAAGGGGAAGCAAACTATGCTGTGCGGTCATAAAACAATCTGCTCCTCTTAGGAAAAGCAGACCTGTGCTGAGACAGACAGGAGATTCATAAGTTCAGCTGCATGTTGGTACAACTGAGATTTCCTTCCTATTTCTGGTCCTGTGAATATTTGAAGTGTCCTTGGGTAAGGCAATGAACTCCACATTGCCCCAGATGGTGTGCTGTATGAGCGTAAAGGGGTGAAGGTTAAAGTAATTTATGCATTTAAAGCTGTGAACATGTATTTTCTCCTCACTGGTTTTCTTTTTATGAGTTTTTTTTGTTTGTTTGTTTGTTTGTTTTGGGTTTTTTTGGCAAACTGAACAGATAATCAAATAAATATCAATATCAAAGACAGCCTGAGTAAAATTTAGTTCTCACAATTATTTTATTCATAAAGGGTAAATAAAAATCTGTTGACATGAACCTGACTCCGTTTTGCACAGTAATTCTCCCTAATCTGTAGGTTGTGTTTAGTCATGTTGTCCTTGTTTCATAGTTTTATAATATGAATTAATAAAGACTGACCTAAAAGCTAAAATAGAACGAATCTGTAAAGGAGTCGATGCTTTTTCACTGCATTTAAGTGGCTGGAATGACAGCATTTTCAATGGCAGCATTTTTCTTTAAAACTTCAAACAGGAAAGACTGGGCTGAGTCAAGACTCACCTCAAAAGAGAAATACTCTTAAAACGATTCAGACCATGACTGGTTCAGAAGTGAAGATATTGGTCCTATGAAACCGTCTGCTTAAAAAGATCACAGAAAAGTGAAATGAAGGAAATAGAATAAAACAGACATAAAAATTGAACTTTTGAAAGAATGGAAAATATAGACTAAGTTAGTCTGATTAAAGAGGTCTGAAAGTGATGAGATGTTGTTCCTCATGTGCCTCATTAAAGCTCTCAAGAAAGACTTGAAAATGTAGGAGCTGGGAAAAGGAGGAAATCCAAGATCAAAGAAAAAGGAAGGAACATGAGTTTAACCTTTTAAGAAGAGACTGAAACAGTTTGACCTCTGGCATCTGTAAAGTTAGAGTTACTCAGAAGCATGTTTAATAAACACAGAGTTATTTCCAAAATTTTTGTGCTCTGATATGCTTGTTCTTCAGTGTTTCATTATTGTTTAGATTAAAAGATCAAACTCAGAGACTCAGAAAACTGATGTTTTGGGTTTTTTGTTTGTTTTTGACATCTGAAATTTCGCTTGTTCATGGATTTTTATTTTCTAAAATATTAGGAAACAAAACAGCTTGAGAAGTTGAATGCTACTTGGCATGCTATTAGAGTGCCATTATTATTATTTTTTGTTGCTGATTGATTGGACCTCTAAGAGAGGAGATATATAGGTGACTGCAGACATGGCTTCTTCAGGGCAGTGTGTACAGTAATGCATATCAAGGGATATTTGGTGATTTAACTAAATTGAGCATTACAAGAGTTAATTTCTTTCAGTTATATGCCTCCGATTGTTTTGTACAGTTTTTTTCTTTGTTTTTATTTTTTTACAAGCACCTATTATCACTGTGATGAATTACAGACCAACTAGGCACTCCACAACATTTGCTAGATGTCCAAGATTCTCCTTCTCAGACAGCAGTTTTCCAGACTTCCAAATGCTAAATCACCAGCTGTTTATTCACCTTATGAAATCCAAGATGGAGACTTTGTCATTCCTTCTGTCTTCTTGGGTCAGAAGATCTGTATTTTCTGTCCAGATGTAATGGCATCACTTTTCTGCAACTTCTGGCTCCTTTGCCCTCTGTTTTTCTTTCTTCTTATCCTTTTCCGTTTTAGACATGAAAATATAAATAATTATGAGTAACAAATTAAAAACAACTGCAAAGAAATAGCAGCAAATTAATGATAAATGTGGCAAAGTATACGTACAGCTTTTCTGTGATGCAAAATTACAGCATGGTCAGACGTTCCTTCATTTAGCTCACTTTTCAAGACTTGTAACCTTAATTGAGAGACAAAGAGTACCAGAACTAACATTATGATTTTCCTTAATTTAGAATTTTCTCCAAAGGCTTGTTCACACTCACAGTAAAAGGGAAATCTTCTGACTAAAAGTAAAAGGGAGTTTAACCTATAATTTACTGATACCACAAAGACAGTTACAGTATGTAGGTCAGTAAATTAAGAAGCTACACTGTTATTGCAAAAGGTCTAGATTGGGAAGCTGATAGAAATCTGTTGCTCATGACAATCCATAAGTGTGATTCTGCAACTGTGCTCTCAAAGCACATTTTTGTTTAAAGTGAAAGCTCTGCCTTACAGGAGAAACTGAACTGCAAGCATGACTAAATGCATGAAGGCGATTTAGATCTAAGCCCTGGCCATAGTGAAATTCAATGAAGGATACATCTTTTTGTTGTTGTTGTTTCTCTAATCAAAGAAAATCCTATTGAACATTCTTTATGATATTTACCTACAAGGTCTTAATTGTGTAATCAGCATTGCTCTATTTAATATTTTTGACATCTTTTTAAGTATGACCTTTTAAAAATCCAGTTTGAAACATGAAACCATTATTGCCATTTTCTACATCATTTCTTCAATGCTTATTGATTCAGGTTCCATGTTATTGTTTCCTTCTTGGTCTGAAGTGCTGTGATTACTGACCAACAGTCCAAAGGATACGGCTGCATGACAGCTTAAGTAACAGAAATGTTGAAAAGGAGAAGCCTTTCTCCTCTCACTGTAAACATGTCTGCTATGGAACATCAGCCCCAATACTTATTTTATAATGGCTGCTTGCTGTGAAGGTTATTGTGAGTTCATTTCATACAAACTTCAAGATTTCTGAAAATTGGCAGGAGTCTGTGGGGTCCTTTTTAATGGATGTATTTTTCAAGCCCAAAAATACCTTTACAGAACTTTGAGAATAATGCCAAATGAAGTTTGTCAAAATTGGCACTATATTCCAAATGACTAGAGTATAGATCTCTATTTGGGCAAGTCAGTTCTTCTGAAAAATAATTCTTACTGGCCTCCTGCTGGTATCTTTATTGGAGTGTCATAACTATGTTTCCTTAAAGCAGCCTACGAATAGATTATCAAAAATTGCTTTCAGTCAGCGGTTGTCAAAGCATAAACAAAATGTCTACAAGCCGGTTACAATTGATGCATGGTTTGTACCAAATGTTCTGCGATAAATAGTTCCTTTTCATACTCTGGGTACAAAACAACAAAATGGTGAAGGGGTGAAACAACCTTTAAAAATAAAATAGATTCCTAATAAAAACAGAGAGTGTACAGCGGGTGTCCTGCAACTTTTAGATGTGTCTCTGCTTCAACACAAATGAGTCAAATAATCAGGTCCTTAGCATGACTCTGGAAAACCTGCCTGAAAATTGAGCAGGTAATTTATCCATTTGATTCAGGTGTGTTGGACCTGAATGTTTCAGCAAACAGACTCTTGGTCTGCAAATATTCCTAAAAAGAACAACAATTACATAAATTGTACAGTATTAAAGTAGTTCATTTAACACATTACCTTTTTAATGTAGATATTTAACAGGATTTCAGTATTTTATTATTTTTATGTCTATGGTGTAATAGATGAGGATAAGTACTATTTTATTGTAGAGGGTTTGATAGGGTTCCCTTAAGTAAAATAAGAAGATTTAATTGGTTTCCCAGATAAAACTTTCCAGTTTAACATTCATTATCCTATTAATCCCAGTTTTTACCACTAACAGTTCCCTTCACTCTAAAGCACACCCAAAATCAGAGATGCATGGGCATGTTTTCACTTACCAGGAAACTACTTTAAGGTTTTCTATGTTAGCATTCTGGTGCTGAATTTTCTCACCGCTACAAATCAGATCAGCCTTACCATGAAACCTGATCAGCCGAGAGCAACATTTCTCCAACTAGAGTCAACACGGCTGCAATAACAGCTGAAGCTGATAGAGAGAAAAAAACATAATTTCTTATTTTCTGCAGATACTAAGAAGAAGATATTAGAGTTAACAGCTTGGTGAAGTGGTTACCTATTTTACAATTTTATGTTTTTTTAAGCTTCCTGATTTACATTATTAATATTAACAAGCTTATTTGCTTTGTTTGGTTAATTTGCCTATTATGGACAGATTTTAATGCAGGTTTCTGACTGATGTGGCATACCAAAAAATCCAGATTTGTAATTGCTTTAGTCAGAGCCTTGCAAAAAAATATTCACTCCATTTATGCATTTGATCATTTTCAAAACAACACAACATATTGTATTTTATTTCATGAATTTACTTAAAGCTGAATATTGTGAAGTGGAAGGAAATGGCGGCATGGCTTTTCAATTTTTGTACAAATAAACACATCCCACAGTTCACTGTACTTTGTTAGTCATGTTGAGTGAAACTCTGTCGAGCTTTCCTGTCACTTCTGAAGCAAAACATATATTGTATATTTAATACATTTACAATATGCATTATGCAATATACACTTTTCTCCCTTTTTTTACATGTTATGCAGTTAAATGTTTGAAGTATTTAGTGTTCTGTTTGTAATTTTACATTTATTCTTTACAATAATAATAATAATAATTATTATTATTATTATTATGATAAATGATTTTGCATGCTGGCCTTCTGGCTTATGCAGTTATAGTTTTCTTACAATGGCTTTCATCTTATCGCTCTTTCAGCAACACAAGATTTGTGGAGTTTACGATTAAAAGTTATGCATCCAATTGATTTTCCCACCTGAGCTGTGAATCTCTGCTCCATAATTTCCATAACCGTCTTTCTTCTTTCTCTGTTTATCCGAGTTATACTGTCCCTGCAGGCTTTTTGTTTGACGTTCTGGTAGGTTGCATTTGTGTCAAACCCTTCACCTTCCAATGGTAGTAGACACTGGGTTTTATTTAGGGGTCTCAGATAAAAAGGGGACTGAATACAAGAGCATCTCAAATTTTTCCAGTTTTTACTGTTACAATAATTTAAAAAAAATGTACATAGTTTTTCTTTCATTTTGAAGGTATACACTTAGCTACATTGAACAAATTCTTGTGTATCCAATCATTTGACTGGAATTCTTGAGTGAAAGTTTTCTACTTACTGTAACATTATGTTTTATAAGTCACATTTGGAAAATGAAGTTTTTGTTATTAAGTTACAAGCTCCATGCTCTTGAATTGTCCTTTTTAGTAATAATATGTGTTTTAAGGAGTTTGTACTGAAACCTGACCTGACATTTGCTTGGTTTTCTGTCCCTTCTTTTAGAGGTCTGTATTCGGTCTGCCAAAGGTGTGAATACTGTCAGGTTTCATTATGTTGTGCAGAATAAACAGCTTGAGGCTATTTGGTCAGATTCACTAAGGAAACATAGCAACATCACAAGGTCGAGTGGGATCTTTGCTCCATTATAATCAGCTTAACTGCTTAAGAGTACACTCAGAGTACAAAGAATATTAAAATATATTGCACAAACACTAACATGTTTAAGTGGTTATCTGTGCCTTGCAGCTGTGAGCCCACAACTTACATCACAGCAAAACTCACACCTGGGAATATTCTAAATGTGCACACATCAAAAGCAACAACATGCAAAGACTCACATGGACAAATCTTTTATGTATTTAGTACACATAGCTGTGTAAGTTCCTGTGTTCAGGCATGAAGCAGGCCTGTTAAATTTAGGAATAGCTTGGTCTCAGCAGACTGTGGCTATACATCTGTCATTTGAATCAGAGCAGGGACACGGCACAGTACCTGGAGAGCTGGCCAAGTGATTCTGTTTGCCTCATCTATCTCTACATGACCAGACTGGGTAAGCAGAACCATTTGTCTGGGAGAGCCGTGCCACTTAAAGCACAGAGGCCAGAGTGGCTGCACATCCTGGCTGCATAATGACTCAAGGCTGTGGGTGACAAAGGGTGAAGGGTGAGCAAAGGTATTGCAAGAAAGAAAAACAGCAAATTGAATTAAAGATGACAGGAAATTCAATTTTGGAAAAATAACGTTATTGGTAAATATGAAACCACTAGTAAAACATTTAAAATTTCTGAAAGGAAGTTATTACTCACACAGCTTGTTGTCATACCATTGCTTTCTTGTTATTATCAAGTCATTCGGAGTTACAATGTTTTCTCTAAAAGGGTAGTACTCCATCCAGAGTCAGACTGATTGTGTACAATTAGAGGAAATTCAAGACTATCATTACCTTCCCTAGGAGAAATGTTAATGAGTAAGCCATCAGACAAACACTGAACAGCAATTGCATTCATAGTGTGACTGCAGGAAGATAGTTTCTGCACTTGAAAACAGAACCTTGCTGTTTGCCTACAGGCTATTGGAAATCACAGAACACCGGCTGTCAGAATGGATGCTATTTGGAAGAGATGAGATTAAGGTAACCGTATGCCTGGAGGAAGAAAACCACTGAATTCCAACATCAACCTAACAGCTATAAAACATGGAGGCTGTGGTACCATGGTTTGGGCGAGGCTTTCCAGCTGTACTTCTTGGCATTTTTGCAAAACAATTAAGTGTCAATTATAACAATTATTTCAAACCAAAGACTACAAGCAATTAGAACAGAGGTTGGTAGAGGAGCTTGTTAAATTTGTAAAAAAAAAAATAAAATAAATAAATAAATATATATATATATATATATATATATATATATATATATATATATATATATATATATATATATATATATATATATATATAAAAAATTCCCTTCTCACCCACCGCGGGTGGTTCTTATCCTCTGAGCTCGGGTCCTCTACCAGAGGCCTGGGAGCTTGAGGGTTCTGCGCAGTATCTTGGCTGTGCCAAGGACTGCACATTTCTGGACTGAGATGTCTGATGTTGTTCCTGGGATCTGTTGTAGCCATTGGTCCAGTTTGGGGGTGACTGCCCCGAGGGCCCCGATGACCACAGGCACCACTGTGGTCTTCACCTTCCAGGTCCTCTCCAGTTCCTCCCTGAGGCCCTGGTATTTCTCTAGTTTCTCGTGCTCCTAGAGCTCCTAGGCTGGCTGGATAGCTCAATAGATAAGGCATCGGTATATATATATATATATATATATATATATATATATATATATATATATATAGTAACAAGATAAAAAAAAAACATATATGTGTTTTACAGTGTCTAGAATATACAGTACATATTGACTAACTGAAATGCTGTTGACTGGTTGGGTTTTGATACAAATTAAAAAAAAAATCATAAGTTACTAAAAATAAGTGATGTACAGAAAAAATCTCCTCAGAAATCTCACCTCATCATATTGTCAACTCTGTCAGAAACAGTTATCCAGGTTTTCTTGCTCCTAGATCTCATTGTGTGGTGCTGGCCCAGAATTGAAATAAATCTGTAATTCTATATAAATAATCTATCAAAAATATGTAAAAAAAAACTCAAAAGACTCTGGTTCAGGACCTGAGAAAAACAGTATATACAAGGAACGTAGCATCTTAGAAACAAAGCTCTTCTAAAACAAACACATTTATCTGCTTACTGAGGGTTATGGATCCTTTGTTTTTGATCAAGTTTTAGAGTTATCTAATTTGGTTTTATTTCAGATAGAGATAGATAAAGGACATCAACTTTTTTAAGCGATATTACCAGAATATCGCTTAAAAAAGCTGGAATACTGCACCGTGAAAAAGTATTCACCTCCATACAGATTTCTTCTGATTTTGCTTCTTGTCACTCTGAAATGACCTTTAGAACATGCTTATATTAGACAAAGACAATCCCAGAAAATGCAAAAAAAAAAAAAACATAGTTTCTCAACATAGATTTGATGTATTATGGAGGCCTGAAGGCAGTCATTTTTGTGTCGTGACAGAAGGTTTTCTGAAACTGATAAACAAGCAGCAGACAAAAGCTAACTTTGAGGTCAGCAAAGATTATCCCCAGCAGTGTTTTGAGAAGTGATGTCTTCTATGCCTTAATTAGCTAAGGCTGTGATTCAATAGACCTAATTAGAAGGAATTATTTACAGATGGTCATAAAGTCCCAAAGACAGTTAATGGCCCATCCTTATAAATCGGGGGAACATCTGATTACAACAACATAATGTGTCATATGGGCCACAATCTGGATGCAATAACAATCATGGTTTATTTGAATTGTATTTTTTGTCTTTTTTACATTTTGTTTGATCCTTTAACTTTTGTCTGCAGCTTTGTTAATATCGAAGAGAACTTAGATTTAATAGCCAAGGAAAATGGCAGGAACTGGAACGAAGTCAATCTCATATTGCATAATTGAACCAATAAAAAAGCCCAACCTGTAATAACATGACCAATGGTAATGAGATGTTTCCAGCATTCATTTGGTACACTCAGCTACCCAGCTCATTGTAATGCTGCAAACATACTGGAAAATTAATAAATGAGGCACAGTCAGGATGCAGAGGAGCATTACAGCCTATAAAAACACAAGCCAGATAAACTTTGAGCACAGTGGGCTTCAGTGTGCTACAGGGGGTCACCAATTAGCCTGCTTTTTGTGCTATTGGAAGGGACATGGTGGCATAATGCATGAGATCTAGGAAGGAGCATGGAAGTGAAAAGAAATGACTTCAGCTTTTCCGCCTGCAGCTACTGTGGGGTTGAGGATGACCAGATTTTATTTACACATAATCAGAAAGAGTTTTTACACACATAATAAGAGTTATGTACCGTAATTTCCATTCCATAAGCTGCTACTTTTTTTTTCTTTTACACACTTTGAACCCTGCAATGTGGCTAATATATTGCTTTTTACCAACTGGACTGCTGCGTGATGAAGAGGACAGCTCAAGCTCAAGACCAAGGCAAAAGTGTTATTGCGAGCGACAACGAAAGACAGACTGAGGAATTGTGTGTGAGACCAGGGACGCCTGCAGGATAAAAAAAAAAAAAAACATCAATGCATCTGACTCACACAAGCCACTACATCTCCAACATGCATCATATGCACAAGTATGCTTAATGAATGTGATGCACATGGCACACAAAAACAGTCCTTCTGACCCACAGAACATGGACAAAACAATGCAACCAGACACATACAAATGTCTACATAGTCTATTTGTTGCAAATTACTCTAAATAACAAGAAAGGAAAACAAAGCTTACCTGTCTGAAGTGAACTTTCCTCCTGCAGGTTAGGTCTTGTGTCTGTGACATCCAAAGGACAAGTAGGTGAGGTGACAACATCTTCTTAACGGCTACCCTTTGTGGCAAACATTGTGACAAGATTAACTGTTTATTAAAAGTCTGATTACTCACTTTTGGCTGACTTTACCACACAGTCGCAATTGGCTTATGGAAAAAGCGTCAGCTGCCAAATAAAAAATAGTAAACTAACTAAAACACATTTTTGTTTCAGATGTATGTGGGCCCACCCTCACAGTCAGATACAAATGTGCATACAGGATATTTTGACACATATGATCATTTATATTTTTTTCCCCACAATTTTGTTAATAGGGTAAAGTCAAATAGCAATAATGAAGCATTTTTTTAACTCAAAGGAAAACTTAGAGACAATCCAGAGACAAATTCAACCTATAAATGTAATTTATCTTATTGTTTATTTGTTAGTGGTTGTGGGTTATATTCAGGTGCATCTGGGAATTAGTGTTTTAATGGTTGTGTGAACATGCACAGTTAACAGTGTAGGAAATCAAGTTCCTTGGGTGATTAAAAAAATAACGCATGCATACAGTACAGGTGAGGATGAATAGTCCTTTTTTTACCAGCTATCCAGTCTAAGCGGGTATGCAGTAGTAAATGATGGAGGCTTGACTTTGTGAGAGAGAAAGTTTGATAACAGTTTTAAAGAGGGGACAGTCGGTGCTGAAAAGCCAAATTTCCTTCCTGTCTGAGACATCATAGTCCAAGAATAACACATATATTTTCTCTTTTTTATCTCTGTCTCAGGCTTTAGATGCAGACCTTACTCACTGATCTGACAGAGAGAGAAGTGGATGGATGTTCCCATAAACACAGCCCCTGATCCTACTCTTTTGAAAAGTTCAAAAAGAAACACACATCCTTGCAAAAGTATTCATACCCCTTTAACATTTTACACAACAACAACAAAAAATAGAAAAGTTTTTTTCTATTCATTTTTTTTCTGGGAACATTTATTTACCAGTCTTGGCAAGTCAGTTATCATTTTGGTTTGATCTAAACCATTCATTATACCTCTGGTTGTATGTTTAAAGTTGTTGTCCTGTTTGAAGATGAAACTTCCCTCAGTCTCATGTCTTCTGCAGCCCTAGAATAAGTTTTCTTCAATGCTTGTATTTAGCTTCATTCAGCTTCTCATCATCTCTGACCAGATCCCCTGTTATTGCTGAAGAAAAGCATACCCAGATCATAAATGCTTTCACCACCATGATGGCGTTTTAGTTTTTCATCATACATAGTTCAGTTTGGTTACCTTTTAACAATTAAACAAAATGTTTGCAATGTTCCGTACATGGTTTATGGCAAGCTACAAATGGGAAACCTCAAGTACTTTTTTAAAACAGCTTTCTTATTGTCACTTTTCCATAAAGGGCAGATTAGTGGAATTCAAAACTCGTAGTTGTCAAGTTCACAGACTTTCCCATCAGAGTTGTGGATCTCTGCGGATTCTGTTAGCTGCATTCTTAAAACATGCATTTTTTTGCCCAGCCTGTCAGATTAGATGGACAGGCAAGTCTTGATTTGCAGTTTTGTGAGACCATTTTAGTTTTCAAAATGATAGCGTGAAAAGTGATCCGTAGATGTTCAAGTATTAGTATATTGTTTTAGAACCCAACTCTGTTTTTTTACGCCTCCACAGTTGAATCCCTGAGGTATGTGTTTGCACTTGATTGTACGTAGGGGAACTGGATAAAAGGAGGCTGAATTCATATTCATGCCACACTTTTCCCTCCCCTTCACAATTTAATTGGGCAACCAAATTAAATATCTATACTACACATTAAAGTTTGTGGTTTTCATTTGATAAAATGCAAAAAATGTTCAAGGAGGATGAAAACTTCTTTAAAGCACCCAAAGCAGGAGAAAATAATTAATGAATTCATTTCATGTTTTTTTCCCTCCTATTTACTTGACTAGATAATATTTTTACCACTCAACATAAAAGTTTACCAAAATAAAAATGGGTAAAACATGCAAAAATTATAGGTCACTAGTATGCAGCCTGGCATTTGAAGTGTTATGTTGAAGCTGTGTTAAAGTGTTTTCTCAGGTTTGAAGCTGCTTCCCAGCTCCAACCTCTGTGGTTTAGCACCATTATGGTTTCTTAATTGTTACGCTTTAAGATGGAAAGAAAAAAAAAAGCAAAATCTTCTCTCTAATCCCCTCTTCATCTCATTTACCTCCTTAATAACCAGGAACAATGCTGACCTCAGCTGGACCTGACGAGTTACTGCTGTTGTTTACACTCCGTTATGAAAAGCAGCAGGCAGCATAGATGATTGACTATTGTAGCCGTTCTCCCACAGACAAGAAGACTAACCGAGCGTGCAATCAGAGAGACAGGAACAGGGAGTGGTGAGACAGGGGAGGCAGCAAAAACAATTCAGACATATGGAGAATGGGCTCCTAACAGGTAGGAAACTACAACATAGCAGCAACAGGGAGGTGAGACAGACAGATGATCAACAGGAAGTGAGGCAGATGAGCAATATATGTGCTTAAGTGTCCCACACTTAATTAATTAGGGAATGGAAACACTGCAGGGCTTTTGGCTGCTTGAATCATATAAGATAACCACACCAGCACACCCACACTGCAAGAACAAACAGACCCAGACATGTGCAAAAACAAAGTGTGTGTTAGGACATGAAGGAAGAACTCTATTTCCCCTCTTTGTAAAGTCTTATTCAGAGGGCAGGTGAAGAAAACAGCAACAAAAAAAATAAATAAATAAGTTGTGTGAGGCAAAAAGAACAGCGGTGGGCGGGGATGGGTGTTAAATGGCAAGAGTGGGAAAGGGGTGAATGAAGAGAAGAGAGGAGGCAAAGAGCGGCTCAAAGCAAAGACGGAGTGAGGATCAGTTGGGAGAAAATGAAACCATTTGAGGTAAAGATAGATGGTCGCAAGGAAGGAGAGAAATGGAGTGTGAGATGAAAGAAAAGAGATGGATGCAGAGGGAGAAAGCGTAGGAGGAAGAGGAAGAGGAGGAGGAGGAAGTTGGATTAGATGAAGGAAGGAGATGTGGGGAAAGAGTGTAGTGAAGTGTAGTGGAGAGGAGAGAGAAGTGGAATGAGAGATGAGAAACAGGAAGCTGTGACCTCACATTCTCGGCTGCAATAACGCTTTGAAGATCATCTCAAGGTTGCTAGATAAAGAGGGGACCCATTCAGACCAAAGGGGAGGCGGGTAGGGGGCAGTGCAGCAAAGGTGGGGTGGTTGTTGGGGGAGGGAGAGAGGTTGATAGTGAGCAGACAAGCAGAGAAATAAAAAGCAGGAGAGAAGCAGATGAATAGGAGTGATGAAGACCATGAAGAAAATGATTCAAGATGCCTCTAGGTATGCATTAAGCATGTCGGAGGGGGTGTGTGTGGGAGTGTGTGTGCAAATCCATGCAGCGTATGCATCACTTGTTGGGAGATATGTAAGACTGTGCAGGTTTGTTTACCAGCGTGTACCTGTCTGTGTGTGTATTTTAGCAGTTCTCACTTTTCACAACAAATACTAACGTTGTAAGGACCCACTACACCTCATGGGGCCCAAACCCCAGGGCCCATAAGGAGCAGTGCTGTTTTAGGGTTGGGGGTGAGCTTTAGGACTAAAGTGTGAATTGAGTTTAGGTTAGCTTCAGGGCTACGGTCAGGGTTAGGGTACAGAAATGAATGAAAAATGAATGGAAGTCAATGCAATGTGAATATAGGAAGTGTGTGTCTTTGTGTGTGTATGTATATCTAAGTGTGCAGTTTGGCAGAAGTGATAAAATGCTGGGAGCCTGCCAGCCAATAAACAACCAGGACGGCTGTGTTCCATTCCTTAATGAGTTACTCTTATCAGTAACCCCACGCTTCTCTCCTCTTTACATGCATCCTTTAATTATTCTCTATTACATTATCTTCTTCACTCTTTCTCCTGCATATGTCCTATTATCCTTCGTCTTGCATCCTGCACTTCTTCCTCTCTTGATATTTTCTGGTTCAGCTGCTGCTTTTTTCTTTATCTAGCTGCTCTGCCCGTGCCTACTCACTTCCTTTAAATATTAAAAAAATCACAAGAAAATTACTTTATCGTATTACAAATTGTGAAATGTGACACCAGTAAATATACTTAATTTAAACATGAAATTTGATATGTAATCGTCTTGCGTTAGACTGCTTTTCTTCATATTCCATATTATAACAGTTTTTGGGTATGTTTGACAGCTGCTTAACTGCCCTAAACAGGACAGCTCTGCAGGGACAGCTGAGACTGTAATTACTTTTGGATGTACTGCCATGATATTTTGCTCAGAAAATCATGTTCGCTTGAGAAAGGTTAATGAGTCTGGTGATCTTTTGTCTCAAGACCAAATTGTTGCAAAATTAACATCTGCTTCAGCTGTAATTTCCCTAAGTAATTGTAAGCCAGTTAACACACCAATTCTATTATTTAACTCAAAACGTCACTGGGTGTAAAACACAGCTGCACAGAGAGAACTGTTCTCAAGTCTTCTTTTTTTAAATTTTTCTCTCAATGTGAACCATGTTTAGTTTAAATGTGGATAAACCCAATCTATACATATTTGGTTTTATTAATGCATAATTTATATATAGATTAGCGAGTTAAATATTTGTATCCATGTGAGTATTGAAGACTATTTCCTGCACCCCAACTACACATTTGGCAATTAAAAACAATCTGCAGCAAACACAGCACAGAACAGGAGTTTCAGTCTGGTGATAAAGCTGACTGTTGGTTAGGGTCAAACATACATTTAATCCCTTTCCACTCTTTGTTAAACTGCTGTCATACTTTCCCATCATGCCTTTCTAACATAATAAAAAAACATATAATATGGACAGATTTTGCAAACAGCATGTCCTGTCACATTTTTGATATACGTGTGCTGCTGTTTGTAATAGTATGTGTATACTGAAGTCAAAGGTGAGGATTTTAATCTTTTCTGAATTTACTTTACTTTACTTTACTTTACAGGAATTTACTTTAAACCCTTCCATAATTTTGAGTAGTACTAATGACTCAAAGGCAAGACTGGATCTGCTAGTTGTTGCAGGAAGACAATGGTCTATTAAAAAAAAAAAAAAAAAAAATTTGGGGAAAAATTTTGAGTTGCTTTGCCACAAAACAAACATCACCACAATTGTCAGGAACATTTTTGATGTAGATGATTGTAGCAAGCCAAATCAGAGTTGCAAACAACATTGTTTCAAAAGTGGTAAAATAGTGGTGGTAATTACTACACAGGGTTATTTTGACTGAGTTTAAGACTATTGGCTTAAACTCATTTTAATCTTTCCACTGAAAATATTTCTAAAAAGTATATATTTTTTCATAACTTTCTCAGTTAAATCTGTCAAAATACATTTGGAATAAGGAAATATTTGAAAATGTATAAAATATTCACATCTAACACACTTTTCTAATAGACCCATAGCATAAAATGAGTCTATTTAGAGGTTGAAATTTAAACCTTCAACAGTAAAAACTCCTCTTGAACTCCATCAGTCAATTGAATATTTATTTTTCTCTCTCTACTACAAGTCTGAGCAGATATATCACTTTCTATGAACATAAAATGTCCATTTATTGAGGCAGGAGTGAAATCCAAGACAACCTGCTTTTATGTCAAGAAAGGACCACCCAACTCAACCACCCACCAACAATATCATTTGCCTCATGGATCACAATTTAGCTCTGATTAATCAATCTCAGTAGCAAAGCTCAGTCTTGATAACTTGATAACCAGCCTGACAACATGGAGTAAATAAAAATCTCAAAAAGTAACACATCATTAAAAGGAATTAAACAACATATGGAAAACAAAGCCCTTGACATCTATTAGTCTAGACAGCCTTAAAAAGTCACTTGGAACAACAGCAAACCACCGTGAGGTGCATTTTCTACAAATGGAGAAAACACCTAAGCAACATCTAAACAGATATACTAACAAAAGTGCTTCTGTTTCTAATTGACCTTTGTTTTGTCTGCTGTGGAGCTAATAGTTGGCAAGATAAACAAAGCAAGAGTGTTTTCAGTTCTGAACCATTCCTAACAGGCCTTGACATTAAGCAAAGGAACACCTGGTCATGGATTCAACTCATGCATTCTGACATGGTGCCTTCCACAAATCAAATTAAGTGGAGTTAATGGGATTAGAGGAGGGACACAATGTTGGAGACATCAATCTGGTCTGGAAGTCAGCCATGAGTTTAGTTTGTTGACATCTAACAAGGTCTGCTTGGCCAGCTGACAGTTGGTGATGGTTCATTATGATTTACATTTATGCCTACTAATTGCCTCTGCAGTACTGACTTCAGTCAGATGCAATTCAAACCTATCCAATCTCAGGTAGAGCTTTACATTATATTTGACTTTAATCATTATCACATTTTCAGTCTAGAATATTGCAAAGAACTGCAATATGAGGTCAGCCTATAGATGTGAAGAGCTGTGCCTTCCATCTAGTTTGCTCCACATATTTGACCAGTTGCATTCATTCTGACCATCTTTCTACAATCCTTACATTAAAGTACAGAAAACAGTGAAGCACCTGTACTAATGGATCCAGTGCCTCCTAGTTAAGTGTTTACACCTGTTTGCAGCGTTTCACCATTTGTTGTACTATTACCTTGCATTTGCACCTGTCGGCCACAGTAGTGAACTGTGTTGCAGCAGCATGCTGATGCTGATCTGCAGGGGCTTTATTTGGAAATAAATATCTAAGAAACACAAATAGGACAGACTGCTGTGCCCTAGATATCATTAATTAGCAAGTGTAATGCCTAAAACAGATGTTATGTCACTGCATAGTTAATCTAATACATAAGCTAAGCTTATGTGTGTAGTATTGATTTTCTTAATCTTAAAGAAGTATCAGACTGGGATCCTTCCTCAGTGGGACGTCCTCTAGCATACCTTAGCAACGTAAAAATAAATGTAAACAGATCAGAATTGATATAACATTAGAAGTTATTTGACATAAATAGTTGTGTAATAAACATACCACAGTCAGTTTATAGCATCAAAAGATGAGCAGACCTTTCATTTAAAACACATAAAAAAAATCTCAAGCTGGGGAGAATTTTTTCACTGGTACAAATATGATGATTGTGTAATGAAATGTAAACTTCTGATAAATATTTAAATATTTTTATTTAGAATGTGGGATTAAACTAAATAAATATTCTGCTTTTAGATTTGCTGATGACATCAATGAATTTATGTTTATGAAAATATTCAATACGTTTTAAATCTTATTCTGAATTCTATTATGTTGGACAGAATACTTTTGTTTTTCTTTTAATTTTTGTCTAAAAGATATCAATTTTTATGGATTTAGATGTGAATTTCATTTTGTCATAGAGTCCACAAAATCTACAGTTATATAACCAAGCTCAATGTTCATTCACAAAAAACACGGCCATAAGCTTCTTGTTACATTGCTCATATGTTATTGATCTGCTACGTGCATTTTTTTTTTTTTTTTACCCCTCCAGGGGGTCTTTTGTGTGCTCTAGTGTCCCTTATATGATAGTAGGCTGACAGGAAACAGGGAAGGAGAGGGGGGAAGACACGCGGCAAATGTCGTCGGGTCCGGGAGTCGAACCCGCGACAGCTGCGTCGAGGACTGAAGGCCTCCAAATACGGGCCGCGCTAACCCCTACGCCACCACGGCACGACCCTGCTACGTGCATTTTTGCGAAGAAGTTATGTCCTCTGAAGATTTTCTAATTGCTATAAATAAAAGAACCATCAAGTTACAGAAAGAAAATACCCACAACAAATTAATTTTAAAGTAATCAAATATCTAATTTAAACAGTGCCATACATATTAAAACAGGGACAGTAAAAATGTAAAATGCACAACAATTGTAAAATACTGATATTTTTATTTTTCAAAAATGCAGCAGAAATGTTTTAGGCTCGTCACACGCCATCCGTCTGCTGAGACGGCAAACCCATAAGAAGAAACAAATATTCATCCAAACATCCTTTAAATATTATTTTTGTATCGTTTTGTAAAAGTTCTTTGTTCGCCACAAAGTTTTCAGCAATTTTAAATTTTTCACATATTCAGTTAACAAGTGACTAAAAAAACTCTGAGGAAAACTAATGAGGAAGTTACTTAGAATGAGCAGAGATTATATAGGTCTCAATGTGACAAAGCTGCTTGTGGTCACACATGTTGAGGCTGGGAAGGAGAAGGGATGGAAGGACCGGACTAAAGTTGGATGAAGGAAAAGGGCTGGGAAACAAATGTAGTATAATACATAAATGCTGCAAAACCTTTGCTAGGGCACTTGGTTCAGTTACTGGATTTTAAGTCATTACGGGTCCTATAATCATTTTTGTTAACTGGAGCACTGCAAAAGGCTTTTATATGGTCTCCATGGGAGCTCTTTAAGTTAAATACTTTACTTATGCATGGAAATTGTTTGTAATGGATTTGAGAAATGCTTGATCTCTATTGCTAATGTCGAAGACCAGTAACAACCATAGCCCTCCTACACTCACAGTGAAGTCAACAACAAAAACCTCAGTAATGTCATTATGTCCACAAGATGATGGTCAGAATTTCAGAGATAGATTTCTTTTAATTCAACATTTTTAATTAAAAAAATGATCCTGTTTGAGGATATAAAGGCTTTGGAAGCAGCATGTTTGGAGCCTTGTTTTCCTACAGTGTTACGTTGCTCTCATTATAACCCAAAGCTACTTTATCTTCGCCTCATTAATCAAAGCTTGCTCCAAACCAAGGTCGAGGAAAGTAAACCCAACTTCAAGCTGTAAAAAATTGATTTTAGGGAAGTTTTTTTAATCAGGGCCAGGATTTTTTTTTGTCAGCACTAGGTAGTTTAATCAGGGGAACAACTTGGAAAAACAGCGGCTCTTCGTGAAGTGTAAATATCAAGGGCACAGTGCCTTTCAGAAGTATTTGTACATTTTATGTTAAAACCACAACCCGTAAAATACTTTATTATAACATATCAACACAAAGTTGTTAAAAATTGTAAAATGGAAGACAATTTATGAATTGTTATTATTATTATTATTATTATTTTTTTTTTTTCAAAAAACAACTGCAGATCCACATTTACTCTGGTACGTAAAAATAAAATCTAGTGTGCAAACTTCACCTAAAGTTCCAGGGGTCTCAAACTCCAGTCCTCGATGGCCGCAGTCCTGCAACTTTTAGATGTGACTCTGCTGCACCACACCTGAATAGATTAAATAGATCATTAGCAAGGTTGGGAGAACTGATCTACACAAGGAGGAGGTAATTAAGCCATTTCATTCCAGTGTTTTGTACCTGTGGCACATCTAAAAACTGTAGGACAGCGGCCCTCGAGGACTGGAGTTTGAGACCCCTGACCTAAACTAACAGACAGTGCAAAACAGCATTGATCTGAGAAGCAGCCAATAGTAATATGTAAACTGATATGTAATATATAATTGCATCAAATCATATTGATGTGTTAAAATGATCCAGTCAAAGTCCAGATGTAAATCCAATTGAGAACCTTGGACTTAGAACCTGATGGTTACAAATGGTTCATCAAATTTGAGCTCTTTTGTAAAGAAATATGGACCAAAACGATTCTTTAAAACAAAAAAAGGTTTCTATTTGTGCAGAGCTGACAATGACAAAAGATTTATAGCTGTAAATTCATCAAAAGTTGACAAATCTTCCACTTTCCAATGGTGTACTACTGTGTAAAATGTCATTAAATTAAAAAACAGTTTGTGGTTGTAACATGAAAAAAGCGAAGAAGTTTCATAGATTTAATTACCTTTTAAGGATCTTTTACAAGAAATAATGCCTCATTGAGTTTTTTATACATTCCGTAAAATTCTGGGCCCCTCACCATCATCACCATCTGTCTGTCTTTCAAAAATCTCATTATGAGTTGGGGTTCAGAAAGGAAAATCATGTAAGAACAATCAGGGACAACAGGATAAAGGGTCAAAGGGTTAATGTTTTTTTTTTGTTTGTTTTTTTTGGCTGGTGCTTAATCATCAAACCAATATTGCATTATCTACACAGTACTAGCTCATTGATCAATGTTGAAATAAAAAATGGCAGGATGATGTGTAAATATTCTATAGTTCAGCTGCTGAACAAGTATCTATATGGTCACATGTAAAAAAAAAAAACATCTCTAAAATGATTCTGCATAGCAAATGTAGCTTTTATATCAATGTACTGTGTAAATACTACAGCAGGTGAGATGGAAAGACAACCAGCCTTGATTTAGGACACCTATACAATAATATATTAATATCTGAAATGAAAGCAATAATGTGGTTAAATAAGTCATGTTTTAATGCAAGTAGCAGGTAAATGCTATAAATCATAATATATCTGTATCTTTCCATTATATTTACAAGAGTTTGACACATAGCTGGTTAGAGTGACTCCTCAGTGAGTCTGGCAACGCTTCAGAGGACCGTTCTTCATCTAAATCTAACCTCTGTCTCTTGGCATACTTTCTATGTTGTTTTTTGATATCTATCCTCTTTTCCTCGCTGTCAAATATCACTCAACAAAATCTTTATCTCCCTTACAATCAATTTTTTTTCCTTCAACTGAAATTGTCTTTTAATCTTTCTCTTGTAAATCTTTTTTTTACAACCATCCCTTGCTTTTTTTCTTTTCTTTCCATCTTAGCTTAGTTGGATCCTTGGCAGATAGGGCCTTTGATCTATTTTAATGGAAAAAAAATGCTACATTCACATTTTAACAGGTTGTTCAAGTTGACATTAGCAGTCTGTGTGTGGTACTTCTCGACTCATTTCTACATCGGCGTCTGATATCCTCACTCCCAGGACAGTCACTCAGGTGTGGTAGTAGAGAACCAGAACTGACCCACGCACCATTTATCTTCTTCCTCAGGTGTAGAAAAAGCTGATTTAAAATCCAGAGCAGGTCTTGACATATTGGGTTTCACAGAGTTGTGTCTCTGGGGAACCCAGTTTAACTGCAGTTACCCAACATGCAACACACACACGTCTGCCTTCTCATTCTGACAGAAGTCTCTCTGTGGTTCAATCTGTAACAATCCTGCAGGGTAATTATTAGAGGTATTTCAGTCTGTTTTATGCATGTGTGTGAATGTGTATGTGTGCATGTATAGGCGTGTTGGATTGTGAGCTGTAGATGTGTTTGTCAGTGTCTGGCTGCGGTTATACACGTGTGGTGGAGTGTGTGTGCGTGGAGATGTGTGTGTGGGGCAAGTGTGTATTACTATACGGGCTATGGTGTGTGTATCCCTGGTGAGGGTGGCCCATCCTCATCCCAGCCACCGATCCTGGTGTCATTGGGGTCATTGGTGTTGCAGGAGTAACAGGGTGTGACCCCGGGGTCACGGGCAGCGAGCCCGGGGTCAAGGAGGTCATGAGAGGAACGTCATCTGGAGAGCGGCGCAAGGTTAGGGTATAATCAGGTGGACAGGTGAGTCGCACAGTGTCCAGTGTGCTGTAAATGTCCTGGGTGTCCAAACCGTCCAGGGCATCAAGCGTGTCCAAAGTGTGATGGTGGTGGGCGTTGTTTCGCTCATCCGCTGACGCAACATCACACTCGAGCTGCTTCACCTGAAACATGAATATTAGAAAGTAAGCACAATGAAGATAAAGAAAAGAGAATGAATTGTAGAGATTTTTACAGCATTTTCAGTAATAAATGCAGATTCAGTCAGTGTACAGTACCAAATGATGGAAACATTTTTTGGCTTTTGATGACAGAACAATGGTTCAATTTCAGTGAACCTTAAAAATAAAAATCATTTGCTCAAGTTTAATATTGAAGCTGATTTTTTTTATATGGACAGTATTATTTATTTTTATTTATGTTTAGTTATTAATCAGAAAATAAAGCATTTCATGGCAGGAGGCATTAGTAAAAATATAATGAGAGAGGTCATCTATGTATCATCTTGGCAAACCAGATTATTACTTAACCATTTCATTTTTTTTAATCCAAACACCAAAACACTAAAAGGGATCAAATTAAATAATGATCTTTTTCCCAAAAGACTTTAATTCAAAGTAGATTGCTGAAATGGTAAATATGATAATCAGATATTTATTTTGATTCATATCTGCTAAATCACCTTAATGATATTGCTGGAAATGTATTCATTTTCAAATTCAAATAAATATTAGCCGAGCAAATTTTCATTTATAAGGTTTTAAGAGACAATTGGCACTACAAAAGAATTTATAGGAATGAGTAATAGTCATAATTTTATGAAAAATAATTTTCTTTTTAGAGGCCCCTTAAACTGCTTGTCCTTCCTCTAACATAATTTTAAATACATTTGAAGCTCACAATTAGCTGCCATTGAGATTTATTCATCTCTAAAGGTATCAATAGTGAGGACATCACATTATTAGTTCATATTAGCTCCTATGTTATGGTGCGTTCACAAATTGAAAACAATAATTGGATATGTGTATCTACTGAGCACTAAGCTAGCCAGTAAAGAGGAATAAAGCTATTCTTATTTCATTAGCAGTTTTGCAATTGGTCCATCCATTCAAGCAACATTAGATATCATTTGGTCACTTCATAAAAGCTCTGCTATAAATCAAATGAGCAAACACACACTGTATCTTAATATCACTGGTTTACAGACTATAAAACTTATAAAGTTATTCTAGCACATGCCTAAATTGCATTTGAAACCTGTAAATTAGCATATCAGTCCTCAACTCAAACATGGATCACAATACTGTGTGTAAAAATGATGGAGTTTTTTTTTGGGGGGGGGGGGTTCTCACATAATCTAAAAAAAAAATAACATAACAGACCGTCTAAGCAGGTGTCCTGCTCAGCAATATAGTTGAATTGCAAATGATTAGAAATTGTCTGGCATAAAAAGTATGTAAAAAGCTTCACTCAGTGTAATATTTTCAACCGAAACACAGAAAATGCATTTGAGACATTCAGTGAATGAATTGGAGGCAATTTGCCGCAATTCAAGCCATTGTACATCCACACACGCGCACCCATCCGAAAGCTCTTTTGCATTTTCATACTGATAATATCCTCTGATGACAGGCTGTGAGTCAGAAGAGCGATCTGTCAGCAGCTGTGCTTCCGGCAGGCCAAGAGTTTAGTAAATCTTTCCTCACAACCTCAACCAATTGAATCTCAGTGATTGACTAGTTCTGTATAACTTTTGTTGTTATTAAAGTCCTGTCAAACTCACTAATTCACACAAAAAGAGTTGAGTTATTTATTTAATACAAATAAATAACTTTATGCTGTCAGGGCAGATGTTTAGTAGTTTTAGCGAAACACTGGGTCAAAAAATGTGACCCAAGTTGTTGGATTGGACAAAGGACTAGAATTGTGTTACTTTTGTTACTCTATGTTACTTTTTTGCATTTTTGTCAAGATATTATTTCCACTTTATTCTCATTGTCATTATTTTTTACATTGATCACAAAATACAAGTTAAACTTTTTCTTTTAATAGAGTTTTGATAGAGTTTAATAAAGTTTTAATAGACTTTATGTGGTTGTTTTTTTATTGGTTGGATAATTTATAAATGTAGTCCACTTATTTATGCAGAATTAAACTAAACCCACACCTCAATATTAGTTATTTGTTGCTCTAACAATTTTTGTAGAAAACCTAACACAGGAATCTATAGTAAACTCATAACACAGTCGGTTAAATTAGATCAGCTTTGAGAAGGTGCACATGGGGCTATTTTAGAAATGGACAGAAGATTACTCACCTGTAATGACATCAGCCCCTCCCCCTGCAGGTGGGCTGCAACATCTGCAGGAGTTATGTCTCTTCTAGGAGGAGGCAGCGGACGTGGTCTTCTGTGCTCAAGACGTCTTTTGTCTTTCTTATAAAGCAGAGCCGCGAATGCAAGAATATTGAGAAACAGCAGTGATGCTCCTACTGCTATGGTAACTGAGAGTTCAGTCGAGTAGTCCTCATTTGGGATCCGAACTCCACTTTCCCCTCCGTCCTGACCCAAAGCGGACTCCGGAGGCTGTGGCGTTCCTCCTTGTGAACTTGGATGACGTGTGCTTATAGGAGGCCAACCTTTGGATAGACGCTTGGTATAGGAATAAGGCGTATCATCTTGTGGAGAGGGACTGTGTGTGAAGGAGGAAACAGATTGCAAGAGTTCATTAACATGATGCAAGTGAGGAACAAGCTGGAGCCAGAAGGAGATCTTGGTGGCGCGGTAGTGGTCTCTGACACGCGGCTTGAGGCCAATGTGGAGGTACAGTTGCTCTTTGGGGGTGTATTTAGACCAAGCAACTTCTTCAAAGCGATTGGGCTTTGTGTGGATGAACTTGGTGTCTTGAGGAACTGGCTGGTTTGGATCCCTGAAAAAAGGAAAAATATTGACTGGTAAATCATTGTGAGAACATTCAAAGTGGGCTTTTTTGGTTTTAATAATTAAAATGTCTCATTTTAAATTTTTTGAATCATTTCTTGAATTAAGTGCTTGTATATTATCTAATGTGTCAGAAGCTTCCAATCTTAACTTTCCTTAATTATCTTCCCTTTGAAATTGAAATTACACGTATACATTTTGCCATAAAGTAATAATAACAACTTTAGGGCAGCATTGATTACTTTAATTTAAGTAATATTTAATGATGATCATCCTGGCTTTGAGAAACTTTTTCTTCTATTTTCTCAAGTTTTTCCTTAGTCAGCAGCAAGCTAGAGCCCTATAAGCATTTTCCGATCTTATTATTCTTTCTAGTGAAATGTTGTCCAATGTTGATTTTCTTTTCTTAAAAAAAACATACTTCTGGAGAATATTAAATGCACCACATGTTCTTCTTTGTATGTACAACTGTTTACTCAATGAAAAGGTAAAGGTTAATGTTTCAGGTGAAATTACTTTCATTGAGGACTTACAAAACTGATTTTAGTTTTGATAATGAGATGAGATGATTATAAATATTTACAGGTTATAATACTTACAACCAATGATCACTTGAAAGTAGCTAGTATTCACTAAAATAAGTAGAAATTTAACTGGGACATCTATTTGGTCCTTAAGGATTTGATTGACTGAGATAACTTTTTGAACTCATAAATTTACATTAGATAAAATGATGCAATAAAGATCAAATGGAATTATTTTAATGCATCATGTTCAATCTCGTGTGGTTCAGATGTTTTTTGAAAATCTACCATTTATATTTGTATTTATTCTTTTGAAGTTCTTAAATCTAGCGGAGTCCAAAAAAGCTTCTGAGCTTCTTCTTAGCCAGCCAAATTCCTCTGAGGAAACTGTTTCTCTCAAAGCTGGCCAACAATTTCACACTGACATCCATCCAATCAATATCAAGGTGACATGAAACAAACTACTGGCAAGTAAATTCTCAAAGGATACATTTTGTTTTTGGTGTGAGATTTTTTTTTCCACTGAACATAACTCAAAAATGATTTATGTGTAGATCACTGACTTTTCCTGGTTATGTAATAGTTGGACACGATACAGCACAAACACATAAGACTGAGAGGGCAAGAGTAAGCAAAGATATACATTCAGGTATTTATAGTAAGAAAAATATTCATTTAGTAATAAAAAAATTACTGTTATGAAATATATTATTATCTACAATAATGAAATAAGAAAGGGGGAAAATCCATCTTCCTGAGACATGAACACAGATATCCTCCACTTTCTTTTTTTTTTTTTTGCAATTTGTCAAATTATAACTACAAACTTCAATGAATTGTATTGGGTTTTTTGTGATAAACTAACACAAGTGTTGATTTTGGTGGCCTGAGCACAAATATGTGTCACAGTTTTCAGGATTTATTTGTAAACAATGTTGAAAACCATGTTTATCCCATTGCCCCCCTACTTTACAATTATATGCCATTTTCAGTTGATCTTTGACATAAAATCCTACAATGAACTGTTAGTTTTTCACAAATGTGAAAATAGCAAGTAACATTAATATTTTCACCTGACAACATATTTGCATCAATCAGCATACAGTATTTGCATTAGCAGTCAAACTGTTACAAAATGTACACTAATTTTGAAATTAAAATGTCATTTGCTGATTTTGCTGTATGAGCAGAGCAGAAATGCTGCTATAGTGGGAAGCCCAACCAACACCCAAGCAAGTGCACAAGCTGAGGATTGATACGCCCACGCAGCTCACAAAATATACATCTGGGAGTGTCGCCTCGCCAGTTAAATTGAGCTGTCGCAGAGTTCCATCATCGTCTGTGGCGCTCTCAGCAGAGTGGAATCTCTTTTTCAGAGAAAGTTCCCCATTGATAATTGAAGGGTGGACTGAACTCTTCACATCCCTCTTTTGGTGATTTTTGTTCTGCGACTTGCTATGGTGGTAATGATAATTCAAGCTGTGCTGGAAACTGCAAATCTAATGTGATGTCACTGCTTTAGTGCATCCACATTAGAGATATGTTTCTTTATTTCTTTTTCACACGTCAGAGTTAAATCTCTAAAAGCACTTTTCCTATTCTTTATGTTGTCAGAGAGAGAGAGTGTTTGTTTAGATTAGCAGTTACACTGAAGATGTCTCTATAAATCTAAAAAGATCCTAGTGGAGGGAGCCTCAATTGAATTAATCAATGGTAATTTCTCACTTATGCTGGTCTATGCTCAGCTATTATATTTGTCTCTTAGAGTGTTAGAGTAAAGAGATAAGCAAAAGTCTCATCAGTGCCTGCAAAGGTAATCACACCCTTTCAATGTGTTCACATAATGAACATAACATTCAATGTAAAATGTTAAGGTTTCATGTGGTAGATCAACCAATGCATTACTGCAAATAGTTGTTAATGTGAAAAATGGCTGCAAGATAGCCCAAACTCAATCAGATTGGAAGGAGGGCTATGACACAGATTGGCAATTCATTCTAAATCTCAACATCGATTAGGCCATAGAAAACCAAACCAAAGCCATCTCAGTCTCAAGCCTTTTGTCAACTCTAATCAGCTTCCCTGTCCCTGCTGAAGAAAAACATGCCCACAGCATGGTGCTGCCACCACCATGTTTCATATGGGTAGGATGTTTCCAGTGTGATGTTCACTGCCAGTTTTCAACCACAAAATGTTTTTCCTGTGGGGATTGATGTTCAGGCTTGGTCCCATCTGACAAGAGTACTTTCTTTTTATAAGCGTGCTGTCTTAGGTCTCCCTAACATAACTGCCTGATGGCAGATGGAAATTTTGACAGCATTCTTTATGGCCACTTTCTTCTTGCTAGCTTTTTAATGAAAAGCAGATGCATAAAAGAGGTATTTATGTTAATGGTGGTGGGGTCCTTCTGGACAGATTCTCTGGCTTTTGCCTATAATCCAAAAACATACAACTGCTCTCTATGCAACTGCCTTAAGAGTGAGTTTGTGTACATTGTTGTTTGCCCCATGAATCTCTTTGCAACCTTGTGATGGACTGGTAAACTTCCTAGGGTATACACCGCCTCTCACCCAGTAACTGATGGAAATAAGCACCAGACCGGCCCACAAGTCCCAGTAAGAATGAAAGAACATTGTTACCAAACAGATGAACTGAATAGTATTTTATGAGACATTGAAAGCGTCTGATTCTGTTTTATAACCTAACTATGCTTTATACTTCTCCACAACTGTATCTGTGGCCTGCATGCTGTGCTCCTTGTTCTGCTTGATGCTGTTTGTTCACTATTGTTCTCTAACAAACCACTGAGGCCTTAAGTGACTTCAGCAAATCATTACTTGCTCTGGATTTTATTTAGAGGAATCAAAATAAAATGGATAAATGCAGATTGATTTCTCTCTTTTACATCTTTATTGGTAAAATATTTAGAAAACCATGAATGTGTTTTCTTCCACTTTGCATGTGTACACCTCTTTGCTTTGGTCTACCGCATAAAATGTACATTGTGGTCTATTGTGTTATGTTAACAAAAATAAATAAGGGTTAAGATGTTTGCAGGGCCCTGTATATACTGTCAGATCTGCAAAGTTTAAAAGTGATATTTTTTCTATACTTATATTTCTCTAAGCCACAGGCAGATAATTTCATTTTCAGTTTAATAAATTGAATCCTCTAGCTTTAGGCAGTACTTTTTCATTTAACATTTTGAGTAAGCACTCCATTCTGCAGAAATGATCGAGTAGAGAAAAGAAGAGAGTAGGTTACTTCAAGGCCCTGAAAAAAATGAAAAGGCCTGTCAAGATTTTGACAGAACATCACAGTGCAACCGCTGCCAAAACAATCTGCAGTGCTACTTTCATGATTTTATTTGAATAAGTATCTCCTCATCACCCTAAGATGCTTTGAAGGAAAAACACAGCACCTCACCTGTCAATTCATTGTTTGTTCATATTAACACTGTTTTCTACTTTAAAAATCTGTTTTTGTAGTGGAAACTCCCCTTCAAAATAAAATAATTCCATAATATAAAAAAAATATATGTTATGAATAAAAATGCAATCCTGAATGTCAGTTAGCAATTAGAAAGAAGATATGTATTAGAATATGTGTTATGAATCACTTTGAGTTAGCCCAAAGAATTAAAGCGAGCGTATTAAGAACTGCACAGTGAAGAGGCACAAAGCTGTTTATCTTAATAACAACATTGACTTGAATCTTGGCCGTCTCATTTTAAGCTTGGATGAGATTTGTTCCTGTAAATTCAAGAGTGAGCTGTCCACACTCACACAAACAACACTGTATGTTGCCAAACCCTTGTCTCTGTGAAGTCATACAAAAAAACGAGGAGGAAAAAAATCAATCAGCACACTTTATTTTACATTCGAAAATGTGATTAAATGTCTGGGCCTTCATTCATTAAAATAAGACCTCTTCTCCTCGTAGGCAAGGATTAGATATTGATATCGCAGTAAAGCTAATTAGCTGAAGAGATGCTTTGTTTTTCATGAGTTTTTGCTGCACAAAGAAAATGAAAAACCCTGTCAGTGGGATTTTCCGTCTGATTGATGTTTCACGTCACTGAACCTTTTTCAGCTTACCCGGTCTTGGCGAAGTTGGTCCAGTAAGTCATTACCACTGCACTCAGCATCACGTCGTTCTTGGAGAAGTTACAGTTGAACAGATCAGTGGGACCCACCATGGGCACGCCGAACACGTAGGGCACCTACACACACCAATACACATGCTGGATTAACCTACACAATACATCCAATCCCTGCTTAAAATAAGACAATATGTAAATTGACTTCAAAATAAAGCCTCTAATTCTTTTGAAGATTTAAAAGGATTGTGGTGTAAGTCAGACCTAGAAGACAGTAAATACTTCTTTTTTTAGAGAATATGCGTAAAGCCTTAGAGCAGAACATTTTTAGCATCAGTGAGCTAAAATTTCATAACCACTCAAAAGACTGTATTTGAAGTAGCCTAAAAGAAAATTAGAACTCAGCTCCTTCTCTCTCTTCAGACTTTAGAAGAGCCCACATGAATGAAAAATGTGAATAAAATGTTCAGAATTTCCGTATTGAAAACAACTGCCTACACTGCAAAGCAAATAAAAATAAGGGGGGAGAGATGTGGAATCGCACAGAGCAAATTAAGCACATTAAAACCCTTTTCACCTTTAAGGGTACTTGTACAACTGATGATGCATCCAGCAACTGCTGTTTTCTAAGCTTGGTACTGTTCTCGTTTAGATATTCCTTGCAGTATTTACATCTCTGCTGTAATTAAAACAGGTGATTAGGGTCTTTTTTTGCTTTGTTTTGCCTTTTGCTTAGAATAGCTCTCCGATAATTATAATAACCAACTGTGAAACACAGCTCACATTTGTATTTTTCAAGCAGAATTTTAAATTGATCTCTTTCTTTGCACCTTTTTGCCTGCCTTAGCTTTAATTAGTTGCACATAAAAAGTGAACCCACACCTATAGTAGAAAGTATCAAAACATAGACCAAGGAAAATAATTCAATAGTTTTTTTCACCTTTATTTGACATCTATTTTGTACAGTTCAACTAAAAAAACAAACATCTGTTGGAAGGAAAAATGTACAACTTGATTTGGTTCAATTCTGAGTATTTCTGCTGTGAAGCTTTTTGAACAATTTCCGAAGAGTTCATCAAGAGATGGATTATTTTCTGACATTTCCCAAATGCTCTTGAGTATTATTTCTCCTCTTTTCATTTAGCTTCATAAATTAACTTTTATTTAGCAGGAGTACACTTAACCTGTGTTGCTGTATGCCTTTTAATTTAAAACAGTTTTGAGCAGTTGAGTGTACTTTAAATATTAAAGTTGTACTTGGCACGAGGGTAAAGTTGAGAAAACAGATGTAAATCTATTTACAAAGGCATAGTTGTTGGGTTTTGAGATCATCACAGATCAGGCACTCACCATTAACATGAAAGTTATATTCATTAAGTGCTTTAATTGATCTGCTTAAACAGTTTATTTTTTGTTTTGTTTTATTTTTTGTTTGGACTTGTGAAATGTGTAGCATCAATGCGGGATCAAAATCTCACATACAGACTGACATTTAAACATTCACCTTGCCTGATTTGTATTTGGATGAATGTCCCTCATAAAGCCGTAGATGAAGTGCATCCTTTTTGGAGCCATCAACAACCTTGCAACTTAATTTTGCTAGAGTATTTGGCCACTTCTCTTATCAGAAATGGTAGTTCAGCTTTGAAGCATGGTCCAAACAAGTTTAAGAGGGCTGAAGTTGGCGCCGTTCCAGAGCCTAAAATGTTAGACTGATTTATTCCTTTCAAAACCACTGTTTTTACATGGTTTTGGGATATGTGCTTCGTTGAAACATTCAGTTGTGTCCAACTTTTTGACTCTCTGATTCTAAATGTCATTATTTATATTGCTCAGGGGGCAACCGAGTTACCACTAAAGCTCAAGCTTCCACACACTGGAAGATTCCAAAACACCATGAAGCCACTTAAAAATCACATTTGCCGAGCTACCAGCTCTGAAACCGACACCTTGAAGGGGAAATGAAATTAGCTGCAGTTATTGGATAAGTACCTTTTGGTGATAAAGATTGATTTTTTGGGCCAAAACAACAGAAAGAGAGTCAAGGTAAAACTTTTAAACCCAAGAATACTATACAATCTTTTAAGCACAGTGGCAGCAGCCTCTTGCTGAAGTCTGCACAAATCTGGTGCAACAATGAAGATGGAGGACTACACTTAATTTTTTATCTTCTCCTCCACAGCTTTCATGCTAAAACCTGGATTCAGCGTGGTGGACCAAACAGAAAATTATTAAACAGTTTTTTAAACGAACAAAGCAAGCAAAAATATTAAGCTCTGTAGACCCCTAAACCTCAACGTTATTGGAAATGTAACAACTATCCCTAAAAACCAGAAGAGACTTAGCTTTATTGCAACTAATAATACCATTCTAATCTTACCATAATATGATTTTTTTCATACTGTGTAGAAAATACTTAATCATTTCTAAATTGTGTACCAAAATTATGGAAGTTGTATGTTGTATCATCATTCCATTTTGAAAAATTGTTTTAAATAAATCATTGAAACCCCAAAATGAATCACATTTATGCTCATAGTGAGTGTATCTAAACATCTACATATATATTCTCGTTTTCTTAACATCTAATATCATCTCTTTTGGCAAATCAAAAGCAAATATTAGGAGAAACACAGCAGTCTTACCTCATCACCATGGGCAGAATCAGCCCAGGGTGGCGTGGCATCACTCTGGCAGTGGTGGTAAAAGGAGTAGAAGTAGGTAGGAGACCCATACTGTGCATGGAGATCTGCTGTAGCAATGGCTGGCGCCACCCACTGGTGATCTGTAAACAGTGCTACCAATGTCTTTCGACGAGTTTCTGCGTTGTCGCGGTCTGCCCAGTCAGTGTACATGAACCTTCACAAAACATATTTGAAATCAGCTTGCTGCTTGACTAAACAATATATTTCACCTATACCAAATAATTTGTGCTCCTAAATACATTTTCTGCATGGTCAAGTATTTACATTTAATGCATTAGCTTTCCAAATGTTGGAGTCACAGATGGTTTGTTTAAGTTATTAAAAATAAACAAATGAACTTCAGGTCTTCCCTGCTGCTCATTGAGTACAAAGCTTTCAGCTTGTTAATAGTACTGTAAGCTGGGTGGTCACGCCAGTGCTGGCAAAGCAGTTTTCTAACAGCATTTTATTGCTAAAAGACAGTAAAATAAAGGACGGCATCTACACGGAAGTCCTTGCAAAAAATAATAATAATTAAGATTAGCTTGGCAGAGTATTTTGAAATAGTGAGAGAAGACAACTAAAATGACAGATCAAGTTAAATGGGCCCCACCAAACACACCCAATGTGTGTGCAACCAACAAATAACCAACAACCGCTCGGTGAATCTGGCTAAATGCTAAATTCATTAATCGTGCATGTCTACCGTGACATTATATAGCTGAGTATCTGAAATCTTTAGAGGGTGGTTTTACTGCAGGGAGGAGGGAAGTACAGAGGAGTTGAGAGCAGAATGATGATCAGACCAATGAGTACAACAAATTGACTAATGGATGTTACTGTCCAGAAAGAAATCCAGCGATCACTGTGTTACTTGGCAACACAGAGCTTTGTATGCACAGTAAATCATGGGAGTTTATAGGCTACAGTTGCTGTGCGAACAATATATCTGGGACTGTAATGCTCAAAGATAGTTGTTTTATCTACATGTTTATCATCTGTGAGGGTGGATTTTTATTTATTTCATAGATTATTATTTTTACCTAAAGGCCATTGACACCTGATGGCATTGAAGTGGTTCGTTCTCCTCAGTATGTTAGCAACTTGCAAAATTCAGTTTGTCTGCACTAAATCAAAGTGTAGGGATAAAGATACAATATAATTGGAATTATCTTTAGCCATACTTTGTAAACTATGATTTTATCAACGCATATTGTGTTCATTTGTGAGCATTTGAATTGCAGCTGGCAGACTTTGGTACTTTCCACTCAGACACATTATTCCCCATTAAGAGCTTCAATGTTTTGTAGCATTATTCAAAGAAAAGGTTGTGCTACATAAAATTTACTTTTGTGTTAATCTATGACCATTATTAAGCTTTTAAGCTTTTTCGTTTTTGCAGAAGATCAGCAGATATACAAAGATCAAAGTCAAGACAAAAGACAAAGTTGAGTTCGAACTGCGTAAACCCTGCTTATTTCAGGCACGAAATAAATAGAAATGTTGCTTACAAACCCCCATTGCTTTAATTTTATGCCATTCCTTGAAAAACCTTTATCAACATTCTTTGATCAATAATTATTATTTCTCGAAAAATGGTTGCGACTAGGCCTGTCATAAGCATTGCGTACACCAAGGTTTCAAAACCAAATGTTTTGAACGCCGCCACCTTGAGCAGGCATAAAGAATAAATATGTTTGAACTCATTTCCAGTCATTGTGTTCAAACTAAACGAGTAGTGTCAGCACTCTCATAAAGGTATTGCTATTTTAAAACTACAACTGTAAAGCTATAATCTGCATGTCTGACAAGCAACCAACTGCAGGCTAGATAGTTAATTCTATTATTAATCAGCTGATATCAGCTTGTTATGTTTTTCAATAAAGGATTTAAAGAGAAATGGGTCAGACTAGAATCACCTGATTTTCAGTTTGACTGACCCTGACAGGTGGATTGCCCAATATAACCTCAAAAATCAAGTATTTTTCTCATCAGTGGAGAGTACTGAATTTGGTTTTACCAGATCTTCCATGTGTAAGTTGTTACTTCAGGGAAACCCAAAATTTGATTGTTTTTTATCTACCAGAAGTTTAAAATTAAGTTTGAGAAAGCTGAAAAAGTGAAAGAGGATTGAAACTGCATTTTATGCAGAGGATGAATGTAAGGCTGTTACTTTTACTGAGAGGCTTACTGAGATAACAGGTTTGTTGTAAGTGCTACATCTCAATTGCAATGTTATTGTTTGATGTCTGTTAAGGATTGCTGGATTTGGAAATGTTGGCAGCTATTAGGGTTTTTTTTATGTGTTAATCTTAGCAGAAGAATCTCCACTTTGTAAGAAATATACAGAGACAACTGTTTACATTTAATACTACTAGCCAGACTATTTGAGCTAATTTCTAATTGAAGATGCTAAGGACAAATTCCTATTTCAACTCTAATAATTTTGTCTTTGTTTTAAAATAATGGTAAAACTCTGTTTTACAGCAACCACTCATGAAACATACACTTGCCACTCTGCTCTTAATTATAATTAATGGTGAAAGGCTGGATAAAAATAGTTAAAAAGGGTTTATTTATAGTTTATTAAGACAGTGGTTCTCAAAACTTTTCAACTTCTGACTGACACATAAGCAGCAGAAGAGACCGCTGAGGCAGAGCTAAGGTTCATTGTGCCAGCCTTATGTAAGTCAGTTATACATGGGGTACAGCATCAACAGTGAACACATTGTCTTTCATCTATTTGTAAGAACTGTTTTTTAATCTCTTCTAAAATAGATAGCATAATTATTCTTTCACCATTATACTTTTTGTTATTTTGTGATTTTTTTTTTGCACTCAGTATTGTGAACTTGTTGATTTTTAACCCCAAGTGGGGTCCAGACAGGCCCGACTTCATGAACCAGTACTTTAAGACCATCAAGGAAAACTGGGATTGGTAGGTCAGCTTTACAAAAAAACTTATATCTGTCTTTCAGCCATAAAATCGGTACATCTCTGCTCCTGGCGTTACTGTAAAAAGAGCAACATGGCTTTATTTGGTATTATAGCAACTACTGATGCTATGAGCTATAATTATTAAAATATATTAGTAGCAGATATTTGAAGTTGTCATACCGCAAGAATCTCATATTCATTCATGCATTGTAACCACTAGATAAAAATCAATAAACATAAAAAGAATAGTATTTAAAGCAGTAGCTCATGACTTTTAAACTGCTTCTTTTCTAATACCCTGCATTAGCAAGCTGTGCTGCAGTCAAAACACTAGATTCAGGATCATAAACAGCAACAACAACCGAAGATTCAGTTTGGATTGTAGCTTTCATGTCTACAAATAATACATTCATCACTGCCTTTGCTTATTAAAAATATAAAAGTCTATATTTTCTTGTAAGGAGTTTCTGTTCATTTCAGTTACAATGTCCTTCAGCCACCTTAAGGATCATCACTACCAAGTGCAGCTGCATAATGCTTGCCAAGTACCTATTTCTTCATTCCTCCAACATACAATTATGCATCTGTGGATGAGGATAATGTGGACCCATTTATTGCCCTTTTCCCTTCTTTGTCTATTCGATTAATTCTAAGCAGGAAGGCTGGTAATCATACTTTCAAGAATGTCACATGGATGCTTAAACATACATAGATTTTCACTTTCTTACTCACCGTATGCTCTCTCTTAGTGTATCTCGGCCTTCTGGGTAACCATACAGACTATCCACAAAGTCTGACACGGCAAAGTCAAAGTCCTCGGCTGTGACACCGTCCTCAGAGTCCACAATTCCCTCCACAAACTTCACGCCTTCCCCTTGGTTGACCCCCAGCATCACATCATAGTTCAAAAACTCTCCCTGCTCCATCAGAATCTGAGGGTCATCAGGTATAACGTCGCCATCAATCACCGGGGCAAAAGCAGTGTGATATTTGGCCGGAGTAATGTTCTGCTCCACAAGTTCACGGAAACTCCGGCCCTGGAGGCAGGTGACCAGTTGAGTGCTATCATCAATGCCACAGCCAACCCTCTCGCCGAGCTGCCGGGCATATTTGCTTGGCTGGTAGTTGACAGCCCAACTGGCTAAAGCGCTGCCACTCTGGATAATGGCTCTGTGGAACAGATCTGATACAAAAAAAAAAGAAAAAATTAATAAATGCAAAAAGGCTCATTTTTGTAAATACATTTTTGTACACAAGCCCACCAACACACATGTATACTAATATTTTTTTGGTTAAAAAGTGTAAATAGCCTTGTAATACATTTATCTTTACTGTCCAGCTCTGTCCGGATTTGTGTGTGTGTGTATGAAATGTGTTCATCAATGCCAGAACAAAAGTACAAGACTAAAGAAGAGGCTGATTGTAAACGGGGTTAAATGAGTCCTGGGTTGACATGACATGAAAGGCCACTCAGACAAGTAGAAGCCAGTTCTCCAACAGCAAGTTAGAAAGCCAAATGACAGCAAAATAAGATGCAAAGTTTTGAAGACATGTCATGTGGTCTGATGAACTTACATTAAAGTGTTCTGCCATAATGACTATTGCGAAATTTTGAGAAAAAAGGGGGACATTTGCAAACTTGAGGTCAACATCCCAATTGTGAAGAACGGCAGTGGCAGTAGCATGTGTGGTTGTTTTTCTGCAGCAAGGACTGGTGGACTTCACGAATTAAGTGGCAGTATGAGGAAAAGAACATCATGTGATAAAATTGAAGCAACATCTCAAAATTTCAGCTATGAAGTTAAAGCTTTTAAATGCTTTAAAAGATTAAAACAACTGGAAATGTTTCAAAGGCTGAACAAGGACCAAAGCATAACTTGTAACCACACAACTTGAACAGGAATGCAATGGAGTTGATAATATCCAAATCCCAACATAACTAAAATAAAAGGTATGTGAATTGTATCCAGTCAATTAAGTTTTATTTATGGTCCATTTTTCATGTAATTAAATGTAACATGAAAGAGTTCAAATGACCTTAGAAAATCACACCAAATATGCTAAACTAAGTAAATAAAAAAATAGTGAAACATTAAAATTTTCCTGTACATAAAAAAAAAAAAAAAATCAAGATTTAGCACAGAGTTGTAGCAAAATAAAAGTTGAATTGCAGCAAACAAAGATAAACTTACTTAAAAAGTGATAAATGCATAAAATGTAAAGGCTTAAGTAAAAACCAGAGAAAAGGAGACAAGTTTTTCATTTTATTTGAAAGGCAGCATTTAAGGCTTTTTATTCTTATTTACCTTGGTTCCAAATATGTATGATACATAATGAATGAGTTTTCCTAGAATACACCATCCTCATCAATTTCTGTTTACTATTTTTTACGAGAAAAAAAAATCAAGTGAAAACTAAACATCAGTGAGTAGTGAAATTGTATTGCATGATTTTCTCTTACCTTCAGAGTAGTGGGACAAGGTGAGGAGGCTAACGCATGATGCACCAGCACCAGATCCAAACACGGTGACCCTGCTTGGATCGCCGCCAAAGGATGCAATGTTCTCCTTCACCCAGCGCAGAGCCTGAATCTGATCTAGCAAGCCGTAGTTCCCTTTTGCTGCCTGGTCACCTGTACTGAGAAATCCTGCAGGTAGGCAGAGATAAAAGGAAGTCATATTAACTGCAAAACATATACGGCCATGCTCAGTTGACTAAAATGCGTGTTCCAGTTCATCTCTTCTGTCAGATTAAAAGTACCATTTGAAAATAACTTTTAAGCAGGTTTTAAACATACTTTTGCAGTAAACCCAGATTTCTGAATTAAAATGTTTCTTATTGGTCTGACTTAATATTCTGATTTTAAATGTAATGTTTTTGGCCAATTATAAGCTGGAAAATCATAATAGTTAACGGATACAAAACAAATTGTTTTGAACTTAGTGGGCTTTTCAATAAAATTCTCAGTGATTGAACATGACTGTATGAATGTACAACTTTTACAGTATCTTTTGAAATATTCATGCTGCTTTTACTTTTTCACACACTGCTGTGTAATTTAAAGAAACTAATGGGACTTTATGTAACAGACCAATACAAAGTAGTGCTAAATTGCAGACACATTAATAAAAATATTTAATGTGTGTTATTAGTTGCTCTGAGTTAACTAACTCAGGGCTTATCACGAATGTATGCCACACTTTTCAGATATCATTTGTAAAATATGCCGAACACTGTGTCCTTTTCCTTCCACTTCACAATTATACACATTTTTGTGTTGGTCTTCCCCTGTTATCATATCTCTATAAAACACATTGAGCCTTGTTATTGCATAGTGACAGAATGTGGAAAATTTCATGGAGTATAAATACTTTTTGCAAGGAACTGTATTTATCATAGCTTTAAAAATTAGATGGGGAAAAAAAGATGTGGTGTTCTTATTTGGTCTTAGACTGGACCAAACCACAAAGGTGCAGTCATAGTACTGTGAACTTACACAAGCAGAAAACCACACACGCTTGCCATCACACCCACAGCCGCCTCCTATTCCCTCTTCTACTGACATTATTAAGTAAACACAGAAGATCCTAATGGCTCATTTTGCCACAGTATATCTCATTACTGCAGAAGCTCATTTCTGTGAACCTCCGGCACAAAAAGAGTATAATAACCGTGAAGGCAAGGCTAAAGCAGTGCATTACTTCCCTCCTGTGCATTTTATCAGACGTTTTATTGAAGCAAAAAGGAAAATATCAGGATTATATTAATTCTGAATGGTTACAGGATTATATGCATTCAAGCAATATTTAACTAAAACTGTTTAAGGAGTTCACATTTTCACAGAGGCATATTTCATTTCCAGGTGAATACTGCAGAGTAGGCAAAAAAATCATTGGCATAATAGTGTATTGCATTGTGTAAATGGGCTCACCTCATGCATCCACTCATGACGATGGAAAACAGGGGGAGGAGGAAGGTGATTCTGCTACTCAAAATGAGGAGGATGATGATGATGGTAATGGTGAAGATTGTATTGGAGGTGGCATAAACACACAAAATGGAGGGAGGGGGGGTGAAGACAAAAATAGGTATGTAGAATTGTTCTTTGTTTAGCTCACAATGTTGATCACATCTGCAGCAGCAATTTTCCACAAGGTCAGCCTTAACTCTGCATCTAATAAAAACATTTAATTTCAATGTTTAAAGATGTTTACATTTTTTTAGAAAATGTTCAACTCTGATTCAATACATTTTCAAGAAAACCTGCGCCGCCTGAGGCGACCTGATAGCTAAGCTGTGAGGGCACATGGGCATAAATGCCTTCAAGCAGCGAATCCCAAGACCAATTCCAAGCCTGCTGGACCTTTTACTACATGTCTTTCTCCACATTTCCTGTCTGAACCGCTGTGGGCTAATAAAAAAACCATTATCTGTTTAATTAAAGCTGAGCCAAAGATGTGGTGTTCCATTTAAGAGCAGAACCTCTCATAAAGTCTTCAAATGCTTCCATGCAGCAGAATTAGCATCAGCTTTGTGCTTTTAAAGAACATTTTAATGGATAAACAAACTTGAAACAATGCCCCTGACATTTTGTTATTGTTATAGTTTTTATATAAAATATCAATATCACCGAGGCAATTGAATATTCATCTTGTCCGGTTGACTTAATCACGCTGAGGCCATAGATACTCTGCTCGCATAAACAACTCAATACTCCGGCTCTTAGTACAGCCAAGTAAATGATGCTTTGTGGCATTAAATGTTTTAACCCTCATGTGCCCCTTCCTTAGCTATGTCACACCGATAACTGCAGCTACAAAAAGCCTAAATGGATTTTAAGATAGTCTATTTGTTCAACTCTTTGGCTTTGTAGGGCTGACTAAAATTAGAAAAACCAAAGGGAATTCAACATTTTTTTCTCTTCAGAGAGCAATGAGTTGAAGAGCCATGGAGTTAAAAAGGATCAGATTCAAGTCGATGACAGTAGTGGAAGGAAAAAATGGCTTCAGGGAGGTTTTGTTTCCACAAGGGATGCTGAACATGTTTCCATTCAAACAAGAAGGAATAGCAGGAGAGAAACTGTGCTCTGGGTAAGAAACAAATCACTGATGGTTTGAGCATTTTTATAGCTCATTGAAGGATTAAATAACCCAGATGGTGAAAATTGTATAAATTTGTTCAGAAAAATGAGCTGTTGTGTTGAGATTAAAAAGTTACATGCAGAATCACCTTATACAAAACTGTAATGAATCATTAAGGATCCCTGGATAATAGAGAAATAAGTTGAAAGATAATTATCAACCTGCCAGAATTAATCTTCTGAATCAAGTCGCAAACTATAGGCGTATCTCAATAAATTAGAATATCAATGAAAAGTTAATTTATTTCATTAATTAAATATTAAAAAGTAAGACTTTGGGCGTGCCGTGGTGGCGGAGGGGTTAGCGCGACCTACATTCAGGCAAAAACATAGCCTCGACGCGGCTGTTGCGGGTTCGACTCCCGGACCCGACGACGTTTACCGCATGTCTTCCCCCCTCTCCTTCCCCCTTTCCTGTCAGCCTACTTTGAAAAAGGGACACTAGAGCTCACAAAAAGACCCCTTGTGGGGCAAAAAAAAAAGTAAGACTTTTACATACAATTATTATTCATGGAGTAATATCTTTCAAATGCTGAATTTTGTTCATGTTGATCATTGCAGTTTGCAAAGTTGCTTCTTAAAAACACTGGCTACCACATAAAACTAATAAACATGTATCCCATCATATTACAGTATTTGAAAGTTTAGTGGAAGGAAAAGCTGTGGAAGAAGCAAGAGTTCTAGCAACAGAGAGAGATCTGTGAAACAAATTCAAGAGTCCGGGGGAGATTCACAACAAATCACCCCCAGTGGTTCTGATTCCACTGTTTGGAATCACTGCTACTAGATTCACCACACATAGATGTTTCCAGAACACTGGACATGTCCTGGACTGTTGTACTCTGTGGTGCAATCTTTGTTACCACTTTGCTACTCAATAATGCAATAAAACGTTTTTACTGCATAGAAATGGTGCATGAAGTGATGCAGTTGCAAGGGTCTCATTTTTAAAAGTTATCCCTTTTCCAAAGCCCTTTCACTTTAAATTCAAAATGACAAAGACTATTTATTAACACATTCCATTTGTGAAAGGAAAAATAATTCAAGTACTTCATGAATTGGTCCAATTTTTTCAATTAAGCAGGTGCAATGTCAGTGCATCCATGAATACGCTGTAAAACTATGTAGCCTGCAAACGACTTGTGTTGAGATTAATGTTTTTAATTAATGTAAGACATCAGAGTACACTACATTTCACATTACAATAGTTTTTCTAACAAACTATATTTTTTACTCCAAAAATTGTCCACTCCAATTTAAAAATTGTCTATCCCAATTCAAGCATTCAGCATGCTGAGTTGAGTGAATGGTCATCAGTGCAGGCAAAGAATCTATGTTTTATAGCACTAGATTAGGTAACAATATTGCTATAACATGTTTATAGCAGAGGGAGGAACATTTGTGCAGTGCACATGTTTACATCAGGTCATGGAATTTTAAAACCCCCCAAAATGTGTGGTTGCTTGTCTTACTTGGGAATGACATTACTTACACTATAATTTAATGTGTAGAAATTTGAAGATAAAAATAATTGACCTTTTTCCATTTGTCTTCACATACATGTAAACCAGAAAGGGTAAAGTGTAGGAAATACTTGGAAATTGATTTCTGAACTCTGGTCATACCTGACTTTTTAAGCAAATCTCTGTTTGACGAGCCAAGTAGTGCTACCTCTCTGCCAACCCTCAGCATTACAAAAAGGGAAGGAAAACCCGGCGACCTTGGTATGAACGAGCAAATTAAAGTGGTGCAGATATGGCGTAAGGGCAAGGAATGAAAGGGAATACAGGTTTTCTGTGCACTTGTCCTTTTGGACAAAGAAGCCATTAGAAGTAAATTTGAAATGGTCCAGAGAGATTCCTTTTGAAACTTAATGAAACCTTTAAACCTTGACTAAACAGGTCTTTTTCAGTGAAAATTCTAGAATCCTATTACTACTGAGGTGCAAAAGCTTGACTATGCCAATTAATGACTTTATATATGATCTAATCAGATTTCCTCCACCATCTGAAAAAAACAGACACCCACAAAACAGTTCCAATAAATGGAACAACACTGTTGTATTGCTGCTATGGCAAAGTAGATGTTGGTTAAACTGGCAACACGAAGGGAAATTATTACATAAAATGAATACATTTAAGGGAAATTAAGGTTTATTTTGGAAAAGTATTTTATACAAAACTATACTCATACTACTACTACTACTAAACTTATAGCTACTTGCTAGCTAATAACATAATGTCCTGCACATGGTTACACAAATGATGTATTAAACTGAGATAAGTGATTCTTTTTACCTAAAACTCCAAGGCGATAGTTGAGGGTTATGACAATGACATTGCCGTAGCTTGCGAGCACACTGCCATCCATCATGTTCCCGGTGCCTTCAGAATACGAGCCTCCGTGGACGTAGACCATCACTGGCCGCTGACCTCCCTCTTCATGGATGTCTGAGATAGACAGGCAGATTACCAATGTGTTCAAATCATCAAGGTGACATTAGTTAACCACCAAAAGCCAGAGGGTGCAGTCCTTGATTTGTGTGTGCATGTGCATGGGTTCACATGCATTTATATCAACCAATATGTATGCATGAGTAAGCCTGTGTCCTTCCCATTTTCCTCCACAAGTAAATGCGTAAACCCCTTAGCGACTGACGCAGGTGTCTGCATATTAAGCGTCAGTTCAACCAGCGGCATGTTGAAGGGGAAGAGAAAACAAGGCCCATTTTTAAAAACCTTTATTTATTTATTCAACAAGCCTGAGTATGTGCAGCAACAACTCTCTGCCATGTTTTAATAATTTGTCAAAAGTATCATTCTCTTAGCTCATGTATTCACCATAGGGCATAAACCATAACATGTATTCCCAACCTTAACTGTCCATGCAAATTTAACCGCCCCAGCCCCGTAAACTTACTGCACATCGACAAGTTCACTCACCTTCCTCTGTGGGTACGTAGATGTTGAGGTAGAGACAATCCTCGCTCTGGTGAGTGAGGTAAGTTGCTGCTATATCCAGGTTTGCAGTGAGCCAGGATGGCATCATATCTCCCAGCATGCTCCTCTCATCCAAAGCCTGCGGGCACACTGGAGCAAACTGTGTCACATTCCGTATTCCGGGCCACGGCAGAGGCGGCTCAGGTGCCTGAAAGCGGCGATCCCCAGTTGGTGGCCTTGCATACGGTACTCCCAGGTACTGGATGACAGGCCCCAGAAGGTCCGAGGGCAGAGGGGTCAGGATGCCACGAATGCGGCCCTGCGCCGTGGAAACAACAGGCACTGTCTGCTCAGCCGACAAAGAGGTCGGCTGGAGAGAAAGGGAGAAGCAAAGGGAAAGGAGGAGGGATGGAAATCCAAGTGGGGAGGAGAAGGGGGAGGGAGGGATAGTTCTGCTGGTCCTCAGCTCAGACATGACGGTTTGATTAGGCAGAAAACTAGAGGGATGAGGGGGAGAGTGAGGTGCTGGAGGCAGGTTGAGGGTTATGTCTATGCTGACCCCTCAGAGGTATCCAACTCTAACGCACAGCTGCTGCTCAGCTTGGCCCATAACACACACTGCACGCAGTCCTGTCTCTTGAGAGCAACCTTTTCCCCTTGTGTATGTGTCTGCATGTGAGTCAGTGAGTCTTTGCCTCTGAGTGTGCAGTGACTCAGTCACTGAGTCCCTGTGAGTGTACGTATGTATGTGCTGGAGAGTTTAAGTGAGCGTGTGTGTCCTGGACTGGCAATTTGAGCCTGCATGCATGTCGGTATGTATATACGTGTGTTGATGCATGTGTGTGAATGTGTCGTTATGTAAACAGTGGCATCACTGTTCCTCTGTCACTCTCTCCTTCCGGTCACCCCCATAACATTCCCAGACTGACTCCTGGAAGCAAGAGAAGGGAGGGCAGGAGGAAGGGATAGAGAGAGACAGAAATAAAAGATGAATTTAATTAGTTTCCAGTGAAATACCCTCACACACACACATGCATGTATGATACACACGTCATCAGGCTTTTGCTGAGCTACCTTACTTGCTCTTTTAAAAATAGATATGAAAGTGATAGATGGGGCAAACGAGATGTTGTCCGCTCAGCTTAACTTGGTGTCAGGCTGTCAGGGCTGCTGCTCTGTCACATCCTCACTACAGATTGTTTCACAGATCACAGGACCTTGTTGGGGGAAGGGGTGGTGTATGTGTGTGTGGGGTGGGTGGGTGTCACGTCACACGCTTAATTAAATCCTGAATGCACCACGGGGCTCCTGACCTGTATGTAGCGTAAGGCTGGACACATGTGACACAAACACACACTTGTTTCTCCTCCACACACACACACACACCTTGTTTTTTCCTTGACATCACACACACAACAAGCTGAATCAACTTTCACCCTGTTACCTCTGATTCCTACCCTTTGACCCCATGTTACCAAGGATAGAGCATCCCAATTGTTTATCTGGATAATGGGGAGGTTTAAGGGGCAAGCCTTCACAGCTCTGAAAACTGAGATTTTTCAGAGGCACACTTAGAAATAAAAAGATAGAATATCTCCCAAATTGTTTTTGTTTTTTTTTGTCAGTCATTACATTTATGATGGAGTAATAACCTCTGTAATGTGCTTTTCTTATCAAATGGCAAAGATCAAATTTTCCCTAATTTAGAATGAAACAACCATTAGATGTGTGGTTAAATGTATACCTTTGTATGTTCTATGATATTGTTTTCATTCCTCCACAAGCTATGTCTGCTTGTTATATCTATTACTTTGTTTATATACTAGTGTATAAAGTGTATATTCAGCAGTCATTAAGTAAATTTGAAGATGAGTGTGATAAAGTCTTCTATTTTGGCAGTACATTTTTATAAAAATGTGAATATTGAACATATCAAAGCAGATTTAGTCCATAATACAGTACAAGCAACTGAGATCCAGTTGCTTGAGTTACTGGATCTCAAGCAACTTGGCCTGTGTGCCTTTACACTCTTGTTCAGATTCTCTGAAACCTTGATTTCAAAATAAAATGTAATATTTATTTTTATTTAAAAGGAAGATATTTCACACCTTGGCAACAGTCCAGATTTATTTATATCTCTACTTCAGAAGTGGCTTGACACAAGGAATTGTATAATTGTAACCTGTGACTTGGTGCCTATGCTGTGTGGTGGCTCTTGTGTGTGTGAAGTGACTCCAGTCATGCTCCACTCTTGCGAATCTCCTCCAAAGTGCTGAATGAGCTTTGATTCACAGTCATCTCAAGGCTGTAGTTATCCTTGTTAATTATGTGTTTTTACCTACCACTGTTTTTCCTTCCACTAAACTTTTCATTAAACAGCACCGTGCCAACTGACTTTGACATGGAGGGTATCAACAAATTTTTATTGGACAACTGTCAAGTCAGCAATATTTCCAATGACTGTGTCTAATTCTAGTTTGTTTTTTTTATGTATTATTATTATTATTATTGGGTTTACGCAGTTTTCGATTTTTCAAAAGATACATGTTTTGGTTTTCTAATAGCTGAAGCCTATAATGATCAAATTAACAGTAAAAAACACTTTGAATATATCATTTTGTATGTAATATAAAATATATTTCCACTGAATTTTCCAATTCAGTTGAATTAGAAAAATAAACAAGTTTTATATTACTATTCTGACTTCTTTTTTTTTTGATGCACCTGTATGTTTATGTACAAGTTGATGCATCAGCATCTTGAAAGAGAATCTTATTTTGACCACTACCAAAACTCAGGTGCCAAGAGTTAGAGGGAGGAGAGCAGAACTAAGGGCTGGGGTAACCTCAGTAAATGGGATTCAGCCTGTAGTTCTGGTCACCTTTCGTGCTCACACACACTCCTTTCTCCCTCTGTATCTCAAACACACACACACACACACACACACACACACACACACACACGCACACACACACACACACGCACGCGCACCCCCACAGCTGCTTCCCAGCCGGGTCTCTCTGAGGGCCTGAAGATAGAATATTAACACATCCGCACACCCCCTCTGAGAAATTTCTATACAATCACACACACAGTGATCTCTCACCCGTATACCCCTCTATAAGCTGCAGTCGTGTCAGAATATAGCTATGATCATCACTATCTCCTCTCTTCCTGGGTCGTATTGGTGCTGTCCAAGGTGCTAGTTAACATTCCAGTGGTGATCACACACACGCTGATGAATAACGCTCCATTTATCAAGGCAGACCCGCCGCCTGCCACCCTCCCCCTTGGTTTATTTTCATATGGAAAGAACTGATAAAAGCAGCAACCAAAAAAAAAAAAAAGAGGATGGGGAGGAAATGATTGCCAGTGAGGCAGAATATCCCGTCTGAATCTCTATCAGCAATGAAGCTGACTACGGCAAAAAAAAAAAAAAAAAAAAGAAAAAGAAAAGAAAGGAAGAAAGAAAGAAAGAAAGAAAAACACACACTCTACTGCTTTTTTCACCCGTTCTTTCTTTCACACACACACAGACGCACCCCATACCAAAATGCACAAAAACTCAATCTGCATTCCCGCTGCAGTAAATGAACAAAAAAAAGAAAAAAGAAAGAAAAGAATCCCCAAATGACAGATGCACCGTACCCAGCCGGGGTGAGCGGAGTGAGATCCCGCGGTGCATGTTCTCCTCTTCCAGTCCACCGCAATGATCGCCTCGTGTTTTCGCTGCTGCGGCTGATCCGACGTGCCCGGGATGGGATATGGGGAGATATTCCTACGCTGCTGCTGTTCCTGCTGCTCCTGCTGCTCCTGCTGGTAAATGTGGTGGTGGTGGTGGTGGTGGTAGCGCGTCTCCCGGGTGAAAATAACCCATATAAGAAAGAAAAGAAAAAGAGGTGGTGGGGGGGGAGGATCAGCCCTCCAGTCCCTTTCAGTCCGCTGAAACGTGAAAGCGGTGGTGGGGGGGAAAGAACAGATAGTTGGAATGTAGGTATTTCTTCCGTGAACACAGGGCCCAGGACGTTTAAATGATCAATCTCCTTCTCTCTCTCTTTCTCCCTCTCCCTTCCCTTCTTTCTTTCTCCTCCCCCATCTCCCTCTCTCTGCCTTTCTTTCTTTCTCTATTTTCTCCTCCTAGATGTGATTGGACAGTGTGGCAGGCAGCAGCTACTGATCCAATGATATGCACCTAGCTCTGCTAGACTGGGGGAGAAAAAAAAGAAAGAGGGGAGTAGGGGAGGCACACTATTGAAGAACATTTGTGGGTAAGCACGCATGGCTTCACACACACCTGTAGAGCATGACTAAATCACTATTGCTGTCAAATGTGGGGATTTATACACCTGCTTGCACACGCCACCTCTCATACACACAAATAATGCTGAAGTACACAGTGACCTCTTCAGGACCAGAACAGGAGAGTCTGTCCCCATTCTATTTAGCTATGGCTGCAAGCAGCTCCCTCCCTTAGGCACTCTGTGTCAGTCGAGTGTGTGTGCATGCGTGCGGGCGTGTGTGCGGGTATGGTAATGCAGTTGGTCCGCAGTCGCTACTAACTGTGTTTGGGAACACTCCTCACGTCAGCACACCCTGCTGCAGCAGCATTCAGGACATTTCTATTCCTCTCCTCAACAATCTCCTATCCAGTCATCCATCTACTCCTGCTCCTGTGTCTGCTCTGGAGCTCTCTTGTGTCTGCTTAGCCCTCCTGCAGTTATTCTCCTTCTTTAAAACCAATAACGAGAAGGAGAAGAAGAAAAAGAAGAAGAAAAGGAAAAATAATGCTACTCAATTTGCGATGGGGTTTAAGAGGAGATTTAAAAGGATGACATTGACTTCTAGTCTAAGCTTCACAAAGTCTTGCAGTTTGGGACAGCAAAAGTTCTGTCGCTTTTTCTTTTTGAACTCAGAAATGAAACCCTTCCATTGGTAACATGAGCAAAACTCTGGCTTATATTGGCTTCCAATGTCATAGATGTAGATGAAGGTGAGGGCTGTTGAATTTTTCAAAAGTTGTAGCTGAAGTTCAGTGAAATCTTTTGCCCTCAGATTAAGGATGCCACAAGTATCTACAGAGATGTTTAATAAAGTTTAAAGAATACAGAATAGGACATCACCTAAAAACACAACAGACCCGCAATCATAAACACAGAACCCGACAATGTTTTCTCAGTAAATTTATTTCTAACAAGGCTGCTGATGGGATGTTCACAACAGCTGTTAGTAATAACCCAATCATCTTCCCAAATATCAGTCTTCAAATCTTGAAGGCTCTGAGGATCTGTTCTATATGCTGGTTTTCAGTTCTTTCGATGCATTTCAACTAAATTCAAGTCAAATGATTGACTTGATCATTCTATCAGCTTTGTATTCTCTCTGAAACAAACCAGAGGTTTTATTGGCCACATTTGGGATCATTGTTTTGCAATCAGACTGCACAGTGGCTGTACAGTAGCCATGTTGCCTCACAGCAATGTTCTTCTCATGTAGGTGTGGGTTCTCTCTGGGTTCTCTGGTTTACTCTCACAGTACAAATGACTGCTAGATTAATTGATTTCTCTAAATTTTTCCCTAGGTGTGGGTGTGTTTCCCTGCAATGGTTGATTGCAAATGCAGGCCACACTTTTTGGATATTTATTCATAGCTAAAGAATATTTATAGAGCTGTAATTGTCTTTCCATTTCATGGCAATGTAACCTCATGAAATGTGAAAAGGTTGGAGAAGTCTGAATACTTATGCAAAGCACTGTATGTATCATTTGTTCTGTTCGGAAAAAAAGTTAAATCATCATTAAAATATTTCTGTTGATCTTTACCACATGGTTATTTGCTATGTTTTCCCCTAACTAAACTTAACAGCAATGAATGGTTAAAACCTTTAAGGAACTACATTTGAATTATTGCCCTTTAATTTGCAGACTAAGGATGTTCTCTCCCCAAACTTGGCCAACCTGTGCAAAAACAAACAGCAAGCCAATTCATAACCTCCAGGGTGCATCTAATGGAAATCAGAACATGCTTTATGTTTCTGTATCCAAGTGGTTTTATTAGGTTGTTTTAAGGCTGTTAAGGAGATCTTGATAAAATAAAATCATCCAACTTTTTTTTTCTGGACTGCAGTCTGACAATCTTTCATTCGGTAAGCTTATTCCATCGTAATTTTACAAGCATGCAGTGGAAATATCCGGCTTCCTCATATTTATCTTCTCTCAAGATCATCTTCACACCATCCTGCCTTCACTGTATATTCATACTTTGTCTGTACTCTGTCAGAGCTTGAAAACCAAACCCAAATCCCTTGTTTGCTTTATTGGTCAAAATCTTGACCAATAAAGCAGATTCTGATTCTGTAAGACTCCTTTGCAGTTAACTGAAAATTATTAGTCATTAGATATGAAGCCAAACTGGTGTTAAAACAACGTATAAGTCCTATCAGACTAGTATCCACTATAAAAGCCTTCTGTGTATGAAATATGTAATAAAGTAAGTAAGTTGTAACAAAGTAAGTAAGTTATATACATTTTCATTACTTGGTAAAACATTAATGACTGTCATGAAGTTGCTCCTAAACTAATACAACAGAATCAACCTGATATTTTCTCCTCATAATAAAAATATTTAAATATAGAAGTTTATCCATGTTACACTGTAGGTGTCTGTATTAAGCAAAATGCCATAGTAATCACAGTGACAAGGCAGCTGACCTTTTAATAACTTGGCTTCACTGAGCCGCAGTACTGCACTCTGTATGACATTTAAACAATGTATACATCATGCTCCTCCAGACTACTCAGGGTTACAACTACAGTTAGAATCAAACACAAATGTTACTGAATTCAATAAATGTATAAACTTCTCATGTCTTCATTGTTAATGTACTGGAGCGACTGTCATTTTTAGAAACAGAAGCAACTTTTTCCTGTTGTCTGATCTCACAAAATCTTTATATTGATACAGTAATTTTCATTTTCATAATTAATTCCTCAAATTTTAGTTGGAACTGAAATTATTTTAAAGTATGTTTTATAATATAACTACAAAACAATTACAAAAATTACTATCATTTTGTTAGTTAAAAACTTAAAAACTAACTAACTTTTGACTTTTTAACAGCAGGTTAAAAGTTTATAAGTTTTAACCTGCTGTTCCTTCAAGTGAAATTGGAAAAAAATATTCAAGAGAAACAAAAAAAACATTATGACACTTTCGAAGAAATGCTCGGAAAATTCCTCAAAACCACTGCTTTGACAAATATAATTTAACACATCATTTAGAATTTAAACTGTTCTGATGTTACCTTTCTATTTTTTCTTTTGTTTCACTCAAGTTAGTCCTTTTCTGTGGTGTAATAGGAGGTCTGGGAGGAATGTTTGTTGCCATAAACCGAAACAGCTATGACAAGCTGTGCACAGCGTCAGGAACAATTTATCATGCAAGAATAATACTGTCAGAAAATGGATTAATAGACTTGGACTTTGCAGTAATGAATTGCAATTTCTTCTCCGCAGATTAATTCAAATGATTATGTTTCATTACTGTTTTTTTAAATAACATTGTTATTGAAAAAAAAACTGACAAAGTGAAAAACAACTTCAGGTGTATTTCTTAGGTATTCAGTACTGAAGTGAGGAAAAAAAAAACACTGGTTTTGTCCTGATAAGGTCAAAAGAAACATTAGATACATGCATAAATGGAATTGCCCAGACTCATTCCATGTGGAAAGAAGCTATTTTCACATTCTGATAGATCTTGATTCCATGGAATCAGATTTGAAAAGTATTGAAGGACTTTGTTAATATACGCTTAAGTATCTTTTTCAGGTATTTGTATTTTATTTAAGTATTTATTTTTCTGACAACTTTTACTCCCTACATTTGAACTCAAATATCTATTCATTCCACTGCTTACATTCTCAAAACTGGCTTGCTACTTCTACACGTCAGTAGTACAAGATAAAATCAGCTGCATAATGAGAAGGTGGGACAAACTGTGGAACCACAGTCTGTGACAAGGAGAACAATGACATGGATGAAGAAAGTGAAATGTTACAGACAACAGAAAAATTCCGAAAAGCGAGCCAGTCCGCATCCATGGCCTTGAATTCGCTCATCGACGTTGTCGGCTCCAATAATATTTCACAGCAAATGTACTTTGTTTTGTCCTAGCCTAAAAAAAAAAACATGTTCTTTGACGTTCAAGAACTCTTCATCTCTGTAAACTATCCTATTTTGGGTCTCATTCATTCTAAGGTTTGTGTTTACAATTTTCTGTCGCTTTTAATCTTGTCTTTTTTAATTTGTATCTTTTGCCCCTTTCGCTCAAGTGGTCCTCCCATTTGCCAGGCAAATTTAGCTGTAAACATATATTTTTTTCTAATTCTGCCCTGCCCTAATTCTGATTAAAGTCTAATTTTAAGAAAATTAAATAAAAACTGATATTCTAAGTAGAAAAGATCAGAAAACAGCTTTCTAAAACCAGCTTTTGACACAGATTTATAAATGGAGAGAGGCTTATTTTCCCAATATTATACATTGGGAAAATAATGTATATATTCCCAATATATAATATCTTATCTTATCATAACAAAGCTTGTGTTGTGATGCTAATGCAGTGTTTCCCAACCCTGGTCCTCAAGGCACACTGTCTTACATGTTTTAGAGGTTTCCCCGCTTTAATGTCCCTGATTCAACTGATTGCAGTTCAACAAACTCCTGTTAATCAGTCATCAATTGAAATCAGCTGGACTGAAGCAAGGAAATACCTAAAACATGCAGGGCAGTGTGCCTCGAGTACCACGGTTTGGAAACACTGTGCTAATGGATTACTTATAATTGCAGATACAACAAAGCAGTTTTTCTAATGAAAAGGTTAATATAGTTCACTATTTGGACCAACAGTGCAATTTTTCATCACGACAACAAATATTTTTAGGATCACAATAAAAAGGGTCCTTGTTTGTCAGAAATTGTACCAGATGTTCAAAAGATTCAGCCTAAAATGTAACACCAAGGAACATAAGCAATCAGAGCTGAACTTAAGGTTACGAGGGAGAAGTAGAATAAATACACTGAAGGTAACAAACAGGGACTGATATTTGCACCATTATTATCCAATGCCCATGAGCAAACACAGTTTGTTTTTGCAATATTGCATTTTTTTATGCTGTTTATAAACAAAAGATAGGTTTTCTCATATCACCACGGGAGAGTGCATTGGCAACTTGAAATATACACATTACTTTTGGAAAAACATACGTTGCAAAAAATATACATGTTGAACCTTTTAACATTTTCTCAACCACGTTATATATTTTATTGGCATTTAGTGCAAACGACACAATACAAAATAGTGCATAACTAACAAGTGGAAAAATTGTTTTACATGTTGCCAAAGTCTCAAAGTCAAAAAAAATGTTGTGTGCATTTGCATTCAGCCTTCCTGTGTCAATACTTTTAAGAACCACCTTTGGCTGATATTACATGCGTATGTGTTTTGGGATAAGTAGCTACCAACTCCGCACATCTAGATTTTTAACAGTTTTTCAATGTTTTTATTGCAAAATTGTGTCATTTCAGTAAGATTGGATGTTTTCTTCTATCTCTACTATAGTTCTAGTTGAATGTTTTGGATAAATGTCATCACTTTTGAAAGAAACAACCTCATTGCATCACTTTTGGTCTCATCTCAGTGAAGTATCTTCTTATACAGATTCTCCCAGCTGATCTGTGGATTTCTGTTCAATACCTACAGGCTTACAACTAGCCTCTTGGCTAGGTTAGGTTTAGGTGGGCATCCATATTCCTTCAATTTTTAGATGAGGGATTAAACAGATCTCACAATGCAGGGTGTTTACCGTGTGTTCATTTGACCTCCAGATAACATAACAGCCTCAGCAGATAACATATAATATTAGAACAATGAAACATAACTTTCCCAAAATTGCTACAATGGGGAAGAAAGAGCAAAAGACAGAACAAAAAACAGACATGGCACTGTAAGAAGTGTTTTTGCATAATAATCAGATTTATATTTCAGCAGCTGCTTGAAAATTGTTTCATCCTGCTTGCCAAATACTTGCACGTCATGTGGAGGGGGCGACACAAATCAACAACATATTTTATCACTTAATTCAGTTGACTTGTGTGGTGATGGGTTTCTGCTTTGCAGCTCTGCTATTACTGTCCTGCGTAACAGTCTCGGTTATGTAAGAAACTCTGTATCCTCATTTTTCATCCTCACTTACCACACTACTGCACAAGTACTAAAGCCATTGCATGTGTGCTTTCAATTGCAGATCATATCTGATATCTTCTCTTGTGCAGTATTGATTCTGAAATGAACCCTGTGTCGAAATCGACTCATCCAGTACATGGGCATTAATTAAGTTGTTTGGAATCTATATTAATTGGGTAATTATTTGCTTTTCAGAGGTTATTAGTAACTAAGCAGCTCATTTGCATATATATTTGTGTCTAATAGGTAGTGGCATTTTTCTAACCACCACATTTGGGATCAGTTCAGTTTTTTTTATATATTTCTTACATGAGGTTCTATAGTATTAGCTTCACATATTTACCTTTTTTATTTGGTTTTTCCCAGATCCCGGTTGAATAAAACATACCAAGATGTTTGTGACATTCAAAATGTCATAAAATATTTGGACTGGTACTGACAGGGCTTTTCATGTTCATTCTCTTGAGTGCATGTACTGGTACTGTTTTCTGAATACTAACCATTCAAGATATTTATAAGGAACAGAAGTAATTATGCCTTCATTAGCCAGCATAATGAAGGCTGAAAAACACTGAAAAAAATCAGAGGTTGTGATAAGGCAGTTAAGAGCTGTCCTGCTGTGATGTCTAAAAGAAATATTATATTTCAGGCTATAAAAACAAACTTCAAAAGCAAACTTTGTTTTTAAAATTGGAAATTTGTGGAAACTCAATTACCATTTCAAGATTGTACATGGGAGATTTAATCTAGCACAGTTCCCCTACTGCGGTGCTTTGGATTCCTTACAGAAACATTTGTTACTACCATTTTATGATGCATTAATTCTGACTGTACTGCATTATAATTAGATTATACCAAACTCCTAGTGACATAACTTGAAACTGAAACTGACTGTAATTGTAACTGAGCTATATTTGAATAAAACGTATTATATATAACTGGATATTTATTTATGTTTGCAGATTGACTTCTGCAGTGAAATGGACCTTAATGAGCAAGCTAAATGAAATCAGAGCTGTGCAGTCTCCCAAAGTACTAAGAAGAAGTTGTTCAGCTTGAATCTGCTCTCACACTTTTACTTATCTCTTGCCTTATTTCATGTTTCTTACCTTGCATTGTGCTAGCGTATCTAAAAATAGGTTAACCATAAATAAATGAATTACATTTTATAAAATATCAAGTTTTGCTTCTTCCATGAGGCTGTCCTTGCATTCTTGTTGAGAGTTTGGAGTTCATGGACAGGATCTTGAGGAGTAAATGTGCAGAAGAGGATGTCTGGTTTTGGAATAACTGGATAAATAAAAAAAAACAAGATTCCAGACACAACCTGCCAAAATGTGCTTAAATTATGAAGTCAAATTTCTTTTAAGTCATATTTGACATATGTAGCATTATTATACCAACAGAAGGAAACATAATTACGTAACTGTGTCATAAAGTGGCACTATGTACCTGGAAAATACATAAAACTGCCCCTTCAAATAAAAGAAAAAAAACAACTAAAAACAACATCTCTCATTTTTCTGCTATATAGAAAATAGAAATAAATTTGATAATCCTAAATGAACTAAAATATAAAACCTTCAGTGTATTTTGAAGTCAGACAGTGAGAAAAAAATGTTAGTTGAAATCAATTACTTTTTCTGAATTACTTTTGAATTTCAGTGTTTAAATGAAAATGTCATCTACAGAAAGGTCATCCAAGACTGATGTACAGCTGTCCAGGCAGTTGCTAGTCATTACGATGTCTTATCAAATCAATAAACAATCAGACATGTCTAGACCCTGCTCTCTGTATGCTAACATTACAGCTGACCCAAAGGTAAATTGAAACACAGGAACATTACACCAGAAAAAGAGCTGCAGATAATAAGTAGTTGACAACAAAGTCAATATTATGTACTACAAAAAGTTGTTCCATCTTTTGTAAGGCGTGACACACAAATAATTTAGATTTTTAATTGAAGTAAAAACAACTGTGAAACTGGAACAAGCATTTATAAGGAAACCCACAGACCTGAAGTATTGAGGAGCTGAAAAGAAAAATACTGAATGCAGCAAGTAATTATGTGCAATTCTCTGCTTTTTCTTACATTTTCAATTGCTCTTGTCATGTTGATTAAAATGTATTATGTGTATCTCTATTGGATTCTCTCAACCTCGACAACAGTTAAGAATAAGTCCTAACAAGCAAAATACTTGAATAAGTTATCAAAATATGTCAAGCATAATTCGAAACATTCCCATTCTACTTTTTTCTAAATCTGTCCTAAAATGGTAAATTGCTCCCAGGTGAATCTTGACTTTCTTCACATATTAAATGTGTGAAGTATTAGATCAACCAATGATCAGTAGGTCAAAGGTGCATCTCATGAACCATCAACTGGCAAGTATGTAACGTATATAGCCAGAACACAACAACGTTACATTTCTGTCAAAGGAAGAACAAGGATTTGGACAACAAAGAGGAAGAGGAGTGAGGTTGTGTGGAGGAGTAACGAGGCAAAACAGAGGAAGAGTCAGAAAAAGCCAAGGACATAACACCAGTTTCCATCACTCCAGCATCATCAGGCAATGGTTTGTGACCCACAACAGGATGCTGATGGAGTTCCTCTCACCCTACTCCTCATTACTTAGTCTTATTGAGGAATTTTCTCAGAAGCTGGATGCTTTTTGTCTTTGTTATTGCTCTGTAGAGCTGTCTTTTCATTTCTGTCTCACAATGTCATGGTCTGTCAAAAAATTAAAGTAAAACCATAGCAGTAGTACTACAGAACATCCCTCTACTGTTATATTGGCAACATGATTAAGCCCTTTGACTGTCTCATTAGTACACAATGAGACAAGGACTTATCATTCTGATGTTTATTGACACAGAGATGCTTCACTTTTGAGATATGTATAAAGGATTTTGAGAAATAAACTGGCAGGTAATCCATGGTGCTTTGCTGTGTGGATGAATTGTTTTGAGAAATGCATTTACTGTTTTGCAAAAGTTGAGAATGATTTGAGAAATGCCATGGTGACTGAGAAAAACTGTGATTAAAACTTACATTTAGAAAAAAGATATTAATAAATAACTTAGGTTTATGTGACTAACCTTAGAATTTTATTAAAATAATTGTGTTTTTTGTTATTGAAAGTAGAAATAGTTGCTAGAGTTACTATACTTTTTTATACCGGTACTATCCTCCACTTTTTTGACAATTTAATGTTAGACAAGCAAGCAGATGGACGGATAACTTCTATGTGCATTAGCACACTTAATTGTTATCAATTTGCTATTTAAAGGCTAATTAAATTCATATATTATCAGCTGTATCTAATTAACCTCTAACATATCACCAGTGGAGCACAAAAGCAATCCAAGTTAACTGAACTTGGGTCAGTTGTTTCCTGTATTAAAGGAAGAGCCCAGTTCATCATCTTAAATGGCTCCACTGCTGTCTCCACAGCAAAAAAACAAATAGAAATATTATTTATTTCACTGAAGAAACAATCTGCACTGTTTGGTTTCAATATTGTCTCAGAAAGCTAAAATCTATTTTTCTTTTCCTTAATTTTCCATCAAATAGTTCTTTTTCCAATTTCCCTTTCAAGTCTTCAGCTGTCTAAACTTTGAGTCTGCCGTTTGCTTCAGATTTCAAGATTTGCTTATTAGACATATTCCTAATTTGACAGTCATTTATTATTTGTCAGGCTTATCAGGTTTAAAAGCTTTTTCCCCCCCAGCAGTCTTTTGTCTGTTTGCTCGTTCAACCATCTCATCAAATTAATGTTGCATCCTCACTCCGTTACTTATTCCTGATCAGTCCACCATTCATTCTCCTCATATCTCTTCAGCTTCTCTGTCTCTCCTCCAACACATTCCCTCTGCCCATCTATTAAATTATCTCTCTGTCTCTCAGCAGCCCAACTCTTTCTCAGTTTGTGCGTGGCTCCCGCAGCTCCCACTTGCTCCTAAAATATTCATTGATGTCTTAAACACTTTTTCTGTTACCTATCCATGAATCTTTCATTCTTCAGTGCAAACCCCATGTGCATAGAATTGCATTTACATTCATTTAAATATTCACTTTTAAATTTTATTGAAACTATTATTAGGATATTAATTTTTAAAAGTGATATCTTGTGGCATGTTTTATTGCACTATGTACTTTAGTATGAGGCGCCAGAATTTGCTTTTAGAGTTAAACAGTTTTTCATTCTTGCATATTAAAAACTGAGCCACTCATCATTTTCACATTGGAGTGCATGAGAAGTTTTTAATGGAATACAGAATTTAATTGAAAATACCTTCAAACATGGTCTGTATGTGCAGAAAGAGGTTTGTTGTATTGCTGGTTTGAAACAACAATACGAAACAGAAATAAAGGAACAATGAAATATGTAATAGTGACCCATAAGCACTAATACACCCCTTTATTATTACAATACAGTTAGTGCATTGGATAACAAGTTAAATGGCTTCTCTCAGATTAAGCATGTAGAATGATTTCCAAAACCCTTTTTCCATGGTTCACTTGAGAATTAATCAGTTCTCCAGTTCACATCAGTCTTCTCTGAATGAATTCAGACCCAAGACTGTTTCTGGATCCTGCATTGTTATTGCATGGATGAGCTTGAAAGCAACCATGTTCATTTACAGTTCAGAAGTGTTTCTCGGTTTTATGCAATGACTTCAGCAACAGAGTAGAGTCTAGTTTTAATGCAATTCAGCCCAAGGCTTAGAGAATCAAGACAATTCAGTAATCTGTTAATATTAGCATCCAACCTTCAAATGTTTTGCAGCAGTAAAACTGGCCAAAATTGTTTTTTGTTTCAGTTTTTGGTGACATTACAAGTAAACATTGTTCAGGGCCCATCATAGTGTAGAATAAGATTTGTTGAAAGTATTTAATGTTGTAACACTGTCTTTAGACATAGGTTAAATTTCTTGTCATTGTTCATTTTCTGGAATTTTAGAGTTACACTCTATATGGTGGATCACGCTCTTCTGTTAAGCAACTCTCAGGACGATGTTGGAATTTGTTGAAGTGACACATGTCTTATGCATCTAATAGACCCTATTCTGAAAAAATGGGAAATTCCTTTCCAATTTTTCCCAGCGTTTTGTTCTAGGGTCAAGTTTTTCACAAACACTTTAAACGTTGTTGGTCCTCAAGGATCCATTTTGGGGTCAGTATTATATAGTTAACATGATCTTCCTTCTGTCTTTAATCACACATTTTGCAGATAACTCACAGATTTCCTTTCCACTGAGTCCAGGTGATACCACACCTGTAAGACTGATTATGAACTGCATTGAAAATATGACAACTTTCTACATTCATAGCACACGAATACAAATCAGAGATGGAAATGTTTGTTCCTCCAATTCCTCTGCACTCCTCACATTTATCTTAGCTCAGCATCATTAATCTTTAGGCACTAGTTAGAATTTTAGGAGTATTTTTTATTAACTATATGTGTCTTCTCAACTTATGGCAGTTAAACTCCCCCAAACAGATCAGCTCTTTGGTTAAGAAAAAAAATCAAAGCTTCCATTCATACTATAATTTAGAGAATGACAGTTATCACTGTTTCAATCCCTCAAAGATTAGTTTATGTATTTTGGCATCATCCAGTCTCCATTGTCTTGTCTGTCGCTGGTTCAGAACTGTCTTTCAAGAACCACAAAAAGAGGCATTTGAAACCAGATGTGTACATGCACCGTTTAACAAGCAATAAAGGCTTTTTTTTATTTTGTAAGATATGAAATTGTACAAAATCTTTTTGTTGTAGGTTGTTTTGTAGTATAAAAAGTAATTTATTTGCGGAAAGCATCGTGTTTTGAGGAGCTAATGCTGCAAGAGGGACTGCTTCACTCAAACAAAATAGATACTTGTCGTTTCATGCAGAAACGACATTATGTGAAATCAACTGAACTACATTGTTCTACAGCTAATATCGAATTCGAATGTATGCAATTAACTTTGAATATTTCTTTAAAATTAGGTTAAATTAAGCATGTCTTACTTTTAATAACTTGGATCTCCTATCTTTTATGAAGTGCCTTGATACAACATGTTCTGTGAATTGGTGTCGTGTAAATAAACTGAATTGAATTTTAGTCATATTTGTAATCACAACCAGAGAGCTTAAGCTTCGGCACAAATACGTCCTTGGAATGGTGTCATTTCTTCCAGAGGAAATATTGCATTTAAGAAATGTCTGATAAAAAAATCTCCTCAATCATTCTATATTCATAGAATATATTCTGGTATTTAGCAAACACAAAAAACGTTGCTAGTCTTAACTCACCTTAAACAAGAAACATTTGATGAGTCTGATTTAATGTCAAATGGTGAGAAAAAGAGGACTGCATCTTTTTTATAAAGTGTAATTCCATATTTGTAACTGCCTCTTACATGGCTCAATTAAATATATCAGAGTAAAAATACAAATAAATTCACAATCATTCTTTATACCCTTGACATGAAGTCATAAATATTCAAAAATACATTTGCATAGCATAATGCTGTCAGAAAACCTCTCTCTCACTGCCCATCTTTCTGACATCAGTTCATAATGTAGTTGTGTTTTAAAGAGATGTTGTAATCACATTATGATATTGCATGACAGAACAGTCAACTCAAGTTAAAGTTATTTATAAAGCACTTGTCACAAAGTGCTTCCTAGAAAACAGAAGACAGGCACACAGAAACAAAGGACCATAAAGACAAAACCAACATCACACAAACTTAAGGTCAGAGTAAAAATACAAATCCATTTTAACACATAAAAAGGCAGACAATTTCTTTAAGAGAAGAGCCTAAACAAAATGTGAGAATGAATCATAAATTATGGTAATAACAGAGGTTATAAGGATAAGACGGTTGAAAAATCTATGCGCTAATGAATCCATATACTAGATTCATGTTTCTGAAATGAGTGACAAAGAATTTTGATTTTTTTTTTCTTCACAAACTTCATGTTTTATAAACTGCACTTGCATTTCCCAAAAAACAAATCAACCAACAAACAAACATTACAACTGTGCACTACAATAGGGACTACACTTCCAATATTAGACCTGAGGATGTTGTGATTGGTTACCAGTTTCTTTTGGCACTTGTAATCACATTTGTTGGGTAGAACCTCAGATGAAACCAGTAATCCTGATACAAGGCAACATCAAATAAATTGTGATATCCTGTGTGACCCCACAGATGATATCAGTGTTCAGATAGCTTATGTGTGTGTGACAGTAGGCACATATAATATAAACGTAGAGTCATCTTACTGGGACAGAGAACATCTGCAGATTATTACTTTGAGGCAATAAAGCTGCAGAAGTGATCAAGTTGTCACTTTCACAAGGGTCACTGTGTTCTGCAAAGGGAGGCATTAAAGCTGGTAGTGGTTTAACACACACACAAAAATAAAGAAGGCACCCACAAAGACAGAACTAACAATTCACAAAAAGTCCAATAAACAGCTGTCGCATTTAAAATTCTTGCACTTTTATAAACATATTTAATAAATACATGTCGAGTAAGATAAATAGAGACACCCTTGAATAATGATTTTCTGTAGGATTTATTTTAATTTGCTGAAAATTTTGCTCTAATTTGTGAGATGTAGAAAGGACAAATGTTTATGCAGTAATTTCATCAACAGTCTCATTTAATCTAACGCTTAACATATGTTATAAATGTACTGCGGTTCTAGTAACATACCACACAGTCTTCAGGTCATTCCAGAATCCTACTCTTAGCCCAGTTGTCTGGTTGCAACTCTCAAAAGTCTCCAAGTTTTAACTAGTTTCCTCTTCAGTTGAGATTAAGTAGTCGGACTAGGAGAAAATCTTCCACCATAATTGTTCTGGTTAAATTTCTGCAATACATGCGTTCCCGCAGCATGAGACTGCCACCACTGTCCTTGATAGTTGTATCTGTGCTGGAAAGCTTCACCTGGACTCCTCTAAAACTTTATTGTGATCAAAATGCTCAATCTTTTTTCATCTGATAGTAAAACGTTTCTCTAGAAGACATTTGGCTTGTCCATGTGAGTAGCTGCAAACTGAAGCTCAGCTTGAAGGAATATGTCTTGGAGCAGAAATTTCTTTCATGGTGGAACCCTCTAAGTCCATGATGGAACTCAAAAACTTCACTTTGAACAGTGACTAGTATTTTATCTCTCAGTTCAAAATGGCCGGTGGTTTACAGGTTGTTATTGAACATCCTCGCCAATTTTCTTTCGTTTAAGTGTTGGCGGCTTGGTTAGGTGACTAACACTTGAATAGAGGTGGGAGTTCCAACAGGATATAGACACCAAATACATCTGAAAATGATTTAAAATGCAGATAGACTAGAGGTTCGGATTTAGCATGAGGAACAGCCCTGTCTTTCTACATAATGAAAATTCTCGGAATATCAACAATGCTGAAAGGTTTATCTGTTCCAGGAAGCCAACAAGTTAAAATGAAGTTAACCAGTTCTGCTTAGAAGATAGGTTAAAATATCCAGACAGAGTTATGACAGGAGCTTCCTGTTGGTTACAGAAAGTGTAGCCAATTTTCTGTTTGCAAAGGGACATTTAAGCAATATTAGTGTGGGGTATTTACAATAAATTGGTGCACCCAATTATAATATATATGAGTCCACACTGAAAAAAGAAAAACTTATAAGAAACATCAATGACTATCCAGGTGAAAACTGAAAAACAGCAGCAATAGTCATTGGTATTTATCACAACTTCATGGTGGAAAGACAGGACATAAACTAGAGAGAAAAGGTCATTGGGTGTCAGGTGAAGAATAGGGGACCTAATGATAAATAAAGATAAGGAAACTGAGCCATGAGTTTAAAACATTTGTGAGAAAATGGTAGAAAAAGTGTGTAAGAAACAAGAAGTGAAAACAGAAACAGAAACATGAGATGTTGTTTACTTTTTCTCATTCTCTTGAATTAGACAGCTTGCAGTCACTTGTGTTTAAAAAAGTGGTGTCATAGATATCACAGAGTTGGGCACTGAGTACTGATTTACTCATGGCATCAGAGCAAACATACATCCAAGCGCAGCGCGGAGCCATAAACACGTCTGGGTTGGTGTAGGGTGAAAATAAAAGCTCTGTAATTGGTCATTCCCTGAGGACTGGTTTGGGCAAAGGTTAGAAGCTGAAAAATGACAAACAAACAATGTGGAAACTGTTCATTAGACCGCAAGCCACAAGACTGCATTTTATAGTTGTAGTTATTTAAACTGAGATAATGAGACGCAAATTTCTTTTTTCAATTGAGGAATTTATTCTTCCTGTGCATGGTTTGTATACTTAAGAACAGCTATTTTTAAAGGTTTGAAATCAGGTAAAGATCTGGAATTACTTTTTAATGTGTTTTTGACTGGCTAAAAAATATTATAAGCATCTAACCTAACCAAATGCAGTGGGTCTGTTTGTGTCTGTCAAAAGCATCCAAATCCCTTTCATTTCTTTCTTTCTATTTACAATTACTATTTGTTTTTATTTGTTGTAAATTTCTATTTACAACAAACAAAAACAAACAAAAATTCAAATTTATTTTTGGGGGTTATTATGACAGCCCAAAAACATTTAGTGAATAATTGTGCACAGGAATGAACATGATACATGGTTTTCTAATTATTGTTTTTTGTTTGTTTCTTTTTGTAAAATGTATGAAAAGTGTAGCATGCTTTTGTATCCAACCCCCCAGGAGTCAATACTTTGTTGAAGCAGCTTTCACTGTAGTTACAGCTACAAGTCTTTTGGGGTACGTCTTTTCCAGCTTAGAAAATACAAAGGCGGTAATTGCACTACTTTCTTTGCACAATTGTTGAATCCCAGTCAGACTGGATGGAGAACATAAACACACATTTTCAAGTCTTGTTAGCCATTCCTAATTTGACTTAGGTTAACACATGCATGTGCTTTGATCAAAGCAAGTTCACTGTTGCTCTGTTTGTGTGTTCAAGTTTGCGACTTTGCTGGATAGTCAAACTTCACCTCATCTCAGGTCTTCAGTGATATGTTTCCCCTACCTTTTTAATTCTTGGTCACTAATGTTCTCTCAGGCCTTCACCTAACAGTTGGTGTTATACTGAGGTTAAATTCCACACAGGTGGACTCTGTTTAGAAATAATCTGATCATTTATCAAGAAAGTTACCAAAAAAAAGTTGGTTGACCAATTTTATTGAGGAGTATCACAGTAAAAATTTCACCTTCCAGATTTTATTTGAATGGTTTGTGAAATCCATATGGAAGTTTTTCTTTACAATTAAGCTCTACTTTGTGTTGTTCCATCACATAAGAGTCCCATAAAATACATAAAACATTTGTGCTGTAACTAAAACAAATTCAAGGGTATTGAATACTTCTGCAAAGGCACTGTGGATGGATGTTTTGCAGCCCAAGATGTTTTGCAGCCCGTCCTTGGCCTAAATGCCCCCCTAAAAAATTTATAGAAATCCTGCCTCACCTGCAACCTTTAATATTTTCCCATCTAATATTTATACCCAACGATAATCAGTGTGCCTTTGTCTCTGCGCGTTGGGAGCGCTGCCCGTGTAAACCCACAGTGCCTGAAATTGATGTCCGTGTTTTGCAGCCTGGAGGAGTTTCCTGCTGTCGTCTCGTATCAAATGAAATAAGGCACTCTCATCACTTGGAAGGAGGGGGAGCTGGAGCTTCTCTGTTTCAAAATATTTGTGTTCTCATGTGTCTAGCAGGGTAAAGTCCCAGTTTGTGAGGTAAGAACGTTGAATTGAGATGATGGTGTAGAGTGTGGAAAGGATGTGTTCACTAGTGCATATTGTAACTGTGTGCTCCTCTTTCTTTGTGTCAGGGAATTTATTGCTGAAGGTATCGCTGAACTACAAATAGCCACAGTGCTGGCCTTGGAATTGATAGGCCAGCTGTTGCTCCCAGAGAATCACAGTCGCTGCTATAGGAGGTAAAACCTTTTGGAGTGTCAATGAAATCCTGTTGCTTCACTTTAACAATCCTCCTCCATCCCTTGTGTCGTGGTGGTGCATGAGCCTCCTTTTTAAATTCCCTCGTGTGGGAAACATTGCATCAAGTCTAATTTGTCAAATTAGAGACAATTTATGCAGCAGCCCCATACTCCCTGCTGTGTTTACTTAAGCAGAGTTTTAAAAACATACAGTCATACATTTGATCCTTGTTGAGAAGAGAAACTTATAAGTTGAAGATGTACTGTTACAGGATGGATCATGAGCGTCGATAATTTATTTATTTATTTACTGATTTATTTGTGCTTGAGATAACACAAATGAGTGTTTTAAAGACTAACAAAAGCGTCATATACAGTAAATGTAAAACCCAATCAGCATGTTCTGCTGTCCTTGCAGATTAGAAGGTCAAAAGTGTAGAAAAGCTCCATAAAAAGAAACATTCAAGTAAATAGAGCTGCAACAAACAGCAGGCCAGTGTTCAGGGTCTCTCTGGGGAGTGATGGAAGCTTCTGGCAGCTGTCCTTGCTTTGATGTGTTTGTGGTCCAACCTGGATGCTATAAGAGCTCACTTATTATTTTTTTATTTGTCTAGTAAATGATCATATCTGAAGAGCCAATATGCGCTCTTGTTGAAAGCCCATCACTCCCTCCAGTACACATATGTTCATAAAAAATAATCACAAGCGTTACAAAAACACATTAGGTTTAAAGAGCAAAGCAAGCTACAATGCAAAAAATTGCACATTGCATTAGAAGGCTGCCCAACACTCATAAAGTAGATTTACATGAAATCCTGCAAAACAATAAAGAATTAAAATATTTAGTTGGGAAATTAACGAGCAAATTTACTAAGCTATTTGTTAAAATGTGCAAACTTAAATATGAGTGCTCTTTTAAATCTAATACTTAAACCAGGTCAGATCTGCTCCAGAAATGTCTCTACAAATGAAAATGTTTCTCTGTGTGCGGCTGCAGTTTGTCCAAGTTTCAGTACATTTAGCGAGCGTTTAGGGGTGACCCATTCATATTAATGGAAAGTACAGCCAGATCCTTTTTTTTTATCTGATAGCAATCTGGTATACAAACCTCGCATAAAAAATGCATATCCTCAACATTTACTAGCATTGTCTTTTAACTGCTGTTTATGTTTCTTTTAGAGTAATGTCTACCTCCTCAATGGAGTGGCCTTTCAGCCGATGTTGGTTCGGGATGCATTTCACTGTGGATAATGATACCGATTTAACAGCTAAAGCCTGACTTTACAAAGGTTTTGTTTTGGGGTCAATTTGCATATTTCAAACCAAAACACATTCATCTCTGGGACACAGGACCCATCTCCTTCCTGAATGGTATGATGGTTAGACATTCCTTGTTATATCAACCTTCCAGACCTCTCAGGTCTTCTGGTTCCGGTCTGCTCTGCATCCCCAGAACCAGAACCAAACAAGGAGAAGCAGCTTTCAGCATCTATGCACCACAAATTTGGAACAAACTTCCAGAAAACTGTAAAACAACTGAAACACTGTTTATGGTTTGACATAAACAAAAAAGCAAAGTGCTATTTTTATATTCTTCTATTGCTTGAAAAATATGTTCAAGATAAAATACCCTTTCATGCATGAATTATGATCCTTTGTGTCAGGATTTCTTTCTTTTTTTTTTATTTACTTAAGGCATAAAAAAAGGTAGAAAAAAATTCTGTAAAAAAACTTTTATTTTCTTTGTTTTTTTAGGTGATCAATTGTAATTTTCTCCAAATACAAAGTTGTTATTTGAAAAATACATCAGTACTATTGTTCTTTAGGGGTTATCTGATGTCACAATATTTTTTTTACCTGCAAGAGTCGTCTACAGTAGAAGGAGGGACAGGGTCGGTTGGCATGTTTATTGTCTGTCGGCCATATTTGATTTAACAAAAATTATTTCTTGCGTCTGCAGCTGATGGCCAGTAGTTGATAGTATATTTTATGATGCATTAGTGTCCACTTCAGTGGTCTGTGTCCATTTATAACATAAAAATCCACAAGCAGCACAAGAAAATGGCTTTTAGATAGCTGTCCACTGTGGTGACCACTATGCATGAAAGGGATAAGATAAATCTTTATTCTACTTGTACCAACATACAATCTGCAATAGTACAATGAGGTTGGTCTACTGACCCATGCAAGGTGAACAGAGAAATGCTGTAATAAAAATGAACTCCTTTACTAGCACTATTGATTCTCAGCAATGTATGTGTTCATACAAAGAGAAATTTTCTGAATCCCCTACTAGTCCAGCCTCCTTTGGAAAGATGATGCATTCGGTTTTAGTTGTCATAACTTCATAGTATAAATTATCCCCCAAGGAGAAAGAAAAGTCACGCGCAGATGGCGCTGTTTTAAATTCAGATCCAGTATTCTGACCATTACATGCTCAGAAGGAGATGCAGTAGAGTCAAAAGAGAAATTACTAAGTGATGTTCAAAATACAGACACCAGGTAATTTTACCTAAGATCCATTGGGTTGAGCAGCCCTGCCTTTATCCAAGTTAGATTGCAACTGGACAGTTATGTAGTTAACCACATTGGTGCTTTGCTTAAATTACCTTCATTGATCAAGCAAAAAATTTCAGCAATTATTGTTCTCAAAATTTGCACAATAAAAATGATCAAAAAAGTGTACATTTAGCTTCTCTTGACTAAAGTATTTATTTATTGTTAATGAATTTTTTATGACTTTGATTGCTCATTTTATCTAAGTCTAAATAATGTACTACTTAAGACTACTAAATGTGCTTATTTGAAGATATTTGTTTTTATTTATTTTAAAAATCCAGTTATACATTACTTATGGCTGATTGTCATTGTCTAGCTAGTTGTCTTGATTTTTAAAAAACTGAATATTTATAATTATTATTATTACCTTTATTTGAATTTTAGGCATGATTATTCCATTCCCTAAATTCCATTAAATTGCTTCACAGTTTTATTATGCTTTTAGTCTGGGTTAAAATTTGTCCTTTGTGCTTCTACAAATCCCAAATGCAGCTGTGTGATTCATAACAAAATCTGCAGTTTATTAGTTCTTGGATCTCTTTTATTCACTGATCCTGAATGATTCTATGCCTATGTATGGTTTCTGTATTTTCCCTTAAAACACCTGGTATTACTATTTACATATGAAAGTGCTCTACTATTGATATGTGATTGAAGGATGAATGTAGAAAACTAAGAGATATATAGTTGTGCAGAAGAATAAAAGGAAAATGTTAATGTTCTCAAAATGTTCTCAAATTCCTTTAAATCTATTTAAAATATGCAACATTTTCTAGCTATTTTATTACTTTCTGTCACCAAAAATGGCAACTGGTAAGTACAAGAATAATTCACTTTGGTGAAAATGATATCATACTGTAAGTTATACATGATGGAATTTAAAGTTAACTGTAATTTCCATATTTAGATTTCCTGCACAAATGGTCCAGCACACGCGTCAAAAAGAGCCAAATGGAATTTCACCTTTATGACTGTCTCATTAAGCTTTGACTCCCAATGTCTTCCCATTTCCCTCATAAATGAAGTCACAGACCCATGTGAACTGTACGGCTGGATAGCAATTTCTAGGATATATTCCCTATGTGGGCTGATTACTTTAAATGCTCCTTTCACACATAGATTATTAAAATGGAACCAAAATTAGAAAACAGAGGGAAGCTAATGACATTTCTCTAATTTAAAGAGCAATCTAGATTCAGCAGCTGTTTGATGATATGTTCTGCGAGATGCCTGAGCTGAGTTAAGTCAAGCCACTGGTTATAATCTTCTCATCTTTCTGGTCTGAGAACGGAAAGATGAGTCTCTTACATTGTATTGCTTCATCAAATATTCATGATGGTTAACATCACTGTGTCTATTTATGTGAGAGATATCTAACAACGTGAATGTAAGACTAAGGCTTAGTATTACAAAGAACATGACATATTTTCACATGTTTCTATACAAACAAGCTAGGGATAAAATACTGATTCATTAGTAAGATAATACCTCATCTTTAAATACTAAAGTATGAAAAGGTTAGAGATTTATGAGAACCTTTTGCAAGGTACTGCATAATAGCTGTTCTCATGTGTGTTTGTACTCAATATTTCTGGTCCGAACAGGAGAGAGTTTATAAACATCTCTCCTGAAAGGAAAGAAAACAAAGACGGAGACTGTCAGAGGTTCACTGTGAAAGAGAGAAGAAACGATCAGTGGAAGAAAATGCTTAAAAATAACTGAGAAGGCCATGTAAAGCAATAGACTCCTGCTTGCGCTGCATGAAAAGATCCTTGCTGAAGCTTAAACATTCTTTTAGAGTAGATTGTTCGTCAGCTGGGCAATAAGCACAACCCATTAGGGGCAAAGAGAGTATATAGCAGGCAGTATAGTAAAGTACTCTTTCCACAAAAATATATAAGAATCCTCAAATTAAAAGCCTGCTAAATATCTCTACATCTAGATAAATCCTCCTTTCGAGCTAAAAATAAACAGTGCCTTGCAAAAATATTTTTCACAACCACAAGCATCCGTGTGTTTCATCATCATTTTATATCGTAGACAAAGTTGTGCATAGTTGTGATGTGGAAGAAAATTGAGATATGTCAGTAATAATACTGACATATTAGTATTATTAGTCTGATGGAAAAAATTACTTTAATGTATAATTAGTCACTCTAATTCTCCAAAAATAATCATGCACTCCACAGCTGAAACCAGAAAATTAATTGCACAACTATATACCCACTAAGATATGTTGTCCAACTGAACAGACAGGTCAGGCAAGGAGAGCCAGACAAGCCTCTAGGAGTCCTATGGTAACTCTGGAGCAGCTTCAGAGATACACAAATGAGGCGGGACAATCTGTTGACCAGAAACACTGGTTTCAGTACTTGCAAACACAGATGCAAGTACTTGCAGCTGTAATCATAACAAAAGATTATTCTACAAAGTATTGACTCAAGGGATCTGAATGCATATGCACACCAGGTTTTTCAGAATTTCCTTTGTGATAAGCTCCAGAAATCAGGTATTATTTTATCTTTCCACTTCATAGCTATTCAGTGCTTTGTGTTGATCTATCACCACAAATTGTACATTGAAGTTAGTGACTGTGACAAAATGTGAGGAACTTCAAGAAATATGAATACTTTTGCAAGACACTGTACACATGCCACACAAACTGAGGTGGTTTTGGATATTCTCAGACTACAGAAGAAACTTTGGTCTATCCTACTGTAAAATGCATGAATATGATTAAATATGAAGATGCTGCCTGTGAATTTGTGTCAGCACTGAGACGTAATTTTGTATCTACAGTCAAAATTTGCAGCCAGCAAAAATGACAGCACCGAATCCATCAAATCCTATTACAGACGGAAACCCGTTTCCTCTCTATGTGCCTCATTCATGATGCATACTGCAAGATCCTTTCTGGCAAGTGACCGTGAAGAAGCCCAAAGACGAGACTCTCTGCGAGTTTTCATCCAGGAAAACAAATGGAGGTCAGCGTTGTCATACAAGCATCCAAATCTGGGAAACAATTGGAGACAACATACAAACAGTCTGATGAATTTTCAAAGTCGAGCATGTCCCGCAGCAAACAAAAGAATTATCAAAACAATGACACAACTTTCCTGTGCATGTTGCTAGAGTAAGTTACATTGAGAAAAAATATGTAAGGCATGCAAAAATAAACACAAAGACTGTTCCCCATATGATGGTTTATAATGCATATGAGTAATAATTAAAGGCAGCATATTCCATAGTTTTCATCAGATATTAAATGACCACTAAGTCGCAGATAAGGAATGTAATATCCTCTAACTCAGACCATTAAAATAAGGCCATAATGTCATACATGGGCTCATTTTTCATTTCTAAGTTAGGGTGGGCTCCATTTGGGTGGACAGGAATTGGGTTCACCGCCATGTGAGCCATGAACTTCTTGGCCACTAAATGAAGTTGCAGATCTAATCTATTTTGCATGGAATCTATAATTAATGCATGCAGCGACAGGCAAAAACCCGCATTTCTTGGCTGTCCTGCTATGTCAGGGAACTGTTAGTTCACTTTAACAAAGATGTCACGGAGAAAAATATGTAGCTATAAAGCCAGATGTAAATGTGTTGGCACGGCAGCCAATGGTTTGATACTTATGGTGGAAACATGTGAACTTTTAACACCTGGCATGAACAAACAGCCTCACTCTGTTGGAAAACTGCTGGGCATTAAAATTTGTCAAAATTTAAAAATGTCTGAATACCTCTTGAAGTCTTGGAAGTGTAATTTCAAATCAAAATTATTACTATTTACTTTTTATGTTATTCGTTAACAAATGGATAGCTTTTTGAATATAAATTAGAGTCACTGTAATCATTAAATATATCAGATAATGTAAATCCAACGGAACTCATGCAGGGCTAAATGCATAATGGATGCAGGATTTGATTTAATAAAGAGGTTAGTCATGAACAGCATTTGAATGAGCTAGCTTTATAAATGGTAAATAAATGGATCTGATTTATACATCTCTTTTCTAGTCAAACAATAACTCAGAGTGTTTTTCACTAGAACCACATTCATCCATTCACACTCACAGATGTGCATATAGTACACTGATATGCAGATCTTAGGTAACTTAAGGTTAAGGATCTTCCCATGAACCCATTGTGGAAAGTAGAAGTTGGAATCAAACCAACAACTTCCCCTACTCTTCCCACTGATCCACAATCCCTCAATAAAGGCACTTACAATGAAAATCGTCCACACTTTTTGATTTGTTGATTTCTTGTGTAAAAAGTTGAAAAATAAGTGGCTTTTATTGCAGTAAACTTAAGGCTAATTTTTCCTCCAATACCTCACATGTAATTGCTAACACAGCAGGCCTAGTCAAAAAAATCCAAAAATGTATTTCCTTTAGCTAAAAGCTAAGAACTACGTTGAAAAAAATCAAACAATAATATAGTACAATAGGATTAAGCTGTAAAAGGGGAGAAAAAGAACTTCAGATCTTGACTCTGATCAGATAATATGCATACTTCTATGCCCCGAGGTAAGCTTACATATTTGATAAGCCAGTTGCAAATTTCAATATTTAATCAGCCTGTTGCAGATGAACAGGATGTGAGAAGGGAAGAGCGATCAGGTGTGCTGTTCTGTCCAGATACGAGGTAGGACAATGTCCTACAGCTATTCCCCCTGTAAGTATTTTATTAAATACCTGACATGAACAGGCAAAAATCTAGAATGACAATCAGGCTTTGTGTTTTTGTGTTTGCTTCTGTAAGGCCTGTCTTTTCAGAGGCCCACAAAAAGGTTTCTGTTAATCATGTCAGCAATAACAACAAACTAGATTGTGCTTCAGGGCACATGAGAAGCTTGCATGCAGAGCTGTACCATTCCACCTTTTGTTGTCATGACCTTACAATGTGCAATCATGACACTCACATAGTGAATATAAACAAATGCAATAGACTGGAACGTCCATGACTCCGTGCCACAAACATCTTAGACAGGGTTATTTGTGAGCACTGGACTGAAACCTGCAATGGAGACATTTACACATACATGCATAGCCCAATGTTTAACTGTAGTGAGTGGCTGCAGATAAAGATGGTATATACAAATTAAAACATCTTGTTTTCTTTTCATTGGAAAACATGTGCATATTAGTCTAGAATTTAACAGTTGATTTATTTCAGTAATTCGAGCCAAAAACTGAAACACATTAGTAACAGAGTTAACTGTTATGAATAAAAGCTTATAAAACAGTGTTTTCCAGAATTTATATATAAACATTGTAATATGACTTAAGACACACACACACGCACAATGTATTTCACGTAGAAACCAAAGTCCCAAAGTATGGAGGAAGATTAGATAAGCAGAAAACCTAAGATGCTTGCAGTGTGATATTTGGGGGGGAAAAAAATATTTTGTTGTTGTGAATTCAATTAAATAAACTTTCTGAGAAAATCTTAATGAGACACACCTAAATTTAATTAAAATTAATAAAATAAATTTTCAAGATTTTTTTTTTTGCTCCAACACAAATTAGGTGTGAGGCTTCACACTCACTTTTGACTCTTGAGCAGATGATGAGTTGAGAAGTGTGGACACTAAAGGAAACCTTTCTTCTTACACATAACACATTTCAACCTTGATCTACCTTAATCTCTTTGGACATCATCACATGCTCCACTATGATTGCTGTGACAAGCAGCACACACGCATATTCACCCCCTCTGCTCTTACTCTCAAGCAACAGATTTAAACTAACACAAACACACATTCCCATAGCTGTCACACAAAAGGAAAGGGAAAGACAAAGGACTCCAACACATACACAACGCTGGTGATGCTTGTGGAATACAGTAGGAAGCAGGTAGGTATTCATTTTTCTAAAGCAAATCAGTGAGTTTTTAACATTTTTACCGTAGCACAACCTTAGCAGGTCATTTATGCTTGAGTGGGAAGAAAATGCATTTTAAAAATGTAATATGAGATTAAAACTAATGAGCAGAACACAGCGACTTTATGAAAATGTAAAGCCCTAAATCTTAAATTACATATGTGGACAACAAACATATTAGCTTTCTCCTAAAATTTTTATACAAATGAATCCACCTTTTTATGTCATCTTGTAAAGGCCTGCTTTTTTAGCCTTCTGTCTAATTAACATGTGCAAAAGTTAGAAGTTAAAAACTATAATTCTTGAAATAAGTAAAGAGCTAAAGGATTATTAAACATCATTCACATTTTAATATCAAGATGCACATTCTGCTAATCTAGGCAGTTTGACCATGTGATTGAAACATGAAGGACAAGGGACACATCTAAAAGTTGCAGGACTCTGGCCCTTGAGGAATGCAGTTTTAGACAATTAATTTGGAATAGGAACATCCTAGTCATGGTCAAATATGGTCGTGGTAGTGTTTGACCAAATCAGAGGCTGATTTGTCGTAATTGATGGAACAATACGTTCTGCTTCCCATCAAAAAATCTGTCCAAAATATATCTGAACATACCGCTCTGTCTAGCGGTTATTAGGTGAGAAGTAAGTGTACAAACAATCCTGCACTCCAACACTTAAACCTAAGGGTAAAGTGGAGCCACACTAATCTAACAGTTATATTTTGAGAAGAAGCTGGTGTAGCCAGAGGGAACCCACACAGGCACAGGGACGACATGCAAACTCCATTCAGAAAGATTAAACCAGATATCTTCTTCCTACAAGGCAACAGTGCTAACCCCAACCCCACTGAGCAACCAAGTGAAGCAGCTCTTGTAGTTGAACATTCTTAAATTTACAGCTTTACACATAAATAACACAATATGTACAAAAATAATCAAGTGAAACTGCACCTTTGCTTCCCAGTTCTCATGAATATTTCAGCTGGCTTAATGTCATTCATCCATAAATCAGGAAACATTGCTTCTTCCTACTGCCTTTATGAAACATACATGCATGAGTGCAACATGTTTGCCACTTTAGTGTTATTTTTGCAGCTTATTGTCACGGCTGCTGGAAGATTTTATATGGCAATGATTCTGTTCTGCTGGAAGCAAAACGCACTTGAGCAGAAACGTGCACGCCCACGCAGTTTTCTAGAACTACTATAAAACAAGTGCTGCTAAAGTTGCTACCTTTACTCCACTTTTCAGCCCAGCAATGACCTCTCACAGTTATAGACAAAGCTTCTGTTTTTGACCGTGCTCTAAATCCCTCTCAGTGAAATTGGGCATCTTATGTTCTCTTTTGTTCCTGGTTTCCTTCTTTTCTCTCTTCACTCTCGTCAGCTTTTATCTCGTCGAGCCTCTCCTTTCTTTCAAATCCTCTTTTCTCCTTTTTTGTACTGGCTGTCTCTGTTGTCTTCGTTAGGCTGCCTCGGTGTAAAAAGTCCTGCTCTGATTCAGAACTCCACCACGGGCTGAATACATCGGCTTATCCTCTGAATGTATGCCTGCTTTTGTGTGTACTGTGAGGCAATTTTATGATAGAGAAAATGGAAAGCAAGAGGGCTGTTCATGGAAATTTGTTATGTGACCTCCTTCCTGGCTGCTTGACAAAACGTGTAGTGTTTGGACAGGGTGGTCGTTGCAAAGCACTCAGCCGTCTATCGACTGGCAGCCATTGATCTGCAAAATCCAATGACTCACTAGCTGCTCAGAATGCAGCCCACATACATATCCACGCAGACGTGACTGCTGTGTGTGTAAATGGGTGCACATGTAGACACTGACTGATTAAAGTAATTACAGTCCACAAATTAAATGAGTATAATTGGCCTGGGATATTTAAACTGAGTTGTTCTTTTGAAGATTGTAGTTAAAGGAGATTAGTAACTCCCCACCCTCACGCAGTAACTGAGAAAACAATGCTGACAAAAAAAGTTGAAATGAAAATGCTAGTTTTATATAGCTGAGGTTGTTTTAGCTGTGAAAGCATGAAAGAAATATGTTATGAACTACATGTCAATACTTACTGTATTGGCCATTCCTATATCTTGTTGAACCGTTTTAAGAAGCAAAAGATCTCATAAGGTTGACAGATATTAGAAAGAAAAACATGTTTAACAGCATACATTCTGCTTGTGGTGATTGTATTAATTTTCACTGAATGTTGCTTTTAGACCTCATAGAACCTTTGGGGAACATTCCCTGAAGGTTCTATAAAGGTTATTCCATGCCAGTTGGAGATACTCATCAGAGACAATTTATAGAACATCCTCTGAAATTTTCCAGAAGGTAGCACCTTTAGGCCGATGGGGTAAAAATACTCTAAAAAATAAAAGGCAAAATAATAGTCTATTTCCATCAACCACCTGTGTCTTGAACTGGCCGCTCCTGCTTTAGGGAGCGTACGTTCTCCAAAGGTTGCATTGTGAGTATTGTAAATAACCTGCAGGAAACATCTATTGCATGTTCCCTGGAGGTTCTATAAAGGTTACTTTGAGAAAGTTGGAAATAATCTTTAGGGAAACCTTTTAGATTCCCCAAATGTTTGACCGTCAATGTCCTTTCAGCCATCGCTTCTGAAATTGCAGAATTTTTTTTTTCCCGGATCACTTGATTTCTGCCATGGGCCAGACTTTTTAATTGTTATTGGGCATATTACCAGAAGCAGTGATGAAATATTTCCCTATATTTACTTGAAGTATTTAAAGGTTGATTTGCTCATGCAGCCTTTCAGTAATGACACTTTATTCAACCAGACTTCTTGTAACCAATAATGTAGTTGGCCCATTACCAATTATTCATTTTCTGCACCAACTTATTCCATCATCAAAAGTTTAACATATATAAAGCGGTGTGAAAAAGTGCTTTGTCTCCCTCATTTCCTATTTTTGTCACACTTAACTGTTTTAGAACATCAAACCAATTTAAATATTAGTCAAAGACATATATCATAAAGGGAGACAGAAAATCCAGACATATTAGGCCCTGTGTGAAAAAGTAATTCCCCCATAAATTGAACTGGTTGAGCCACGCTCAGCAGCAACAACTGAAATCAATCGTTTATAACAACTGGCATGTAGTATTTTACAGTGGTGTGGAGGAATACTGGCCCACTTATATATGCAGAATTGTAATTCAGCCACATAATAATCAACATCTTCATTTAAAACTACATTTTGTGTTCACCTGTGATATACATGACCAATTGGCTTGATGTTCTGAAACACTGAAGTTAGACAAACAAGTAAAATAAATAAAATCAGGATATATACATTTCCCCACATGTAAAAACACTTTTTAAGTTTTAAGACTGGTTATAAATGTGACTGAATGGTACTTTGTCTTTCAAGTCTCTGCTGTTCTGGAAATATTTAAAGGCCTGTGCCTTGAGCAGACTGTAGCTCACAGTCTGCTCATTGATTTAGCTGGTATAAAAAATAAGCTAAAAGAATTACTTAATTTACCACCACACAAGGAAAACAGAGAAAGTGCGCCCCCTGTAGGATAAATCGACACAACTACGTTCTCTAAGCAGGATTAGGAACATTAACATACGAAAGGTCACCGACTTATGTATCTGATCAGTTTTCAAATAATTACAGCTGTTAATCAGTTAATTGGAATATTTCTAAAACATGCCCAGTAAAATGCAGCACTTAAAAGAAAAGGTTTTAATTTGTTGAGGTTTTTAATAATCATCAACACATTTATATACAAAGCAAGCAACAATATCCTGTTCAAAGAAACAAAAGTATCCTAAAATGTATTTCTTGTTTTAGTCTCATTAAAATAGCTAAAGTTTACCTCAGGAAATCAATTCAACAGTTATAAGAAGACATTTTACAGAGCAAGTATAATTAAAATTGACAAAAACAAATCTTCAGAGATAATTTTCTAGTTTACCAAACCTGGGTATGAGTGAAAAAGCTGGATGGAATTAACAATTACATGCCCCTCCGATGAAGATAATTATGAATTATGACAAGATCCTATTTTAATCAGAGTACACTTGTCCCTTACAGTTTTTATGAGCACCAAGTTTGACTTTGTTCTTCAATTATTCAATGGGGTAAACAAGAACGCACACACCATAGAGGCAGAGATAACAGCTTTTCCACATCTTAAGTGTTTGAATGATTGGGCCTGTTGGGTGTCTCAAGTTTCCACATCAGCATCTGCTTTATAATCAGTCTTTTACCGGCCACCTGAAGACAAAGGTGTTTGTATTTCTTGCACCTATTGTTGTGCCTTTAATACAAACATCTCAATACCCCGATTGTCAAAAATATTTCACAGTAACATCAGGATACCCTCAGCTTTCTGCTTTGAAGACCATAAAAAAAATAAAAATAAGCAAAAAACGAATAAAGGTAAAATTCACTACTGCTACAAACATGTATTAGAGTGAAAGTGAAATATTTGAGTAGCTCTATTTGACTGCTTGCAAACACATTTAAGAAAATGTTATTGTGAATCAGTCTTAGGTGAAGCTAAAATAACCCTAGATAAAATTTTTTTTTTTTAAAAAACGAAATTACTGAGGCTTGGGAGTTTTTAAATCATCACATCAATGTTGATCTCTTATTTCACATTTGTATCCATGACATTTATTTCAACCGTCCTATAGCACTAACTGCAATGATGCAGTCACAAAGATCTAGTATAACTCAAGGTGATGGTAGGAATTCCCGACGCATACCAAGTAGTTTGTTCCTCTAAAGTGATCATAAAAAATTTTAATCCAGAGCAAAGCTTATTCCGAAACAGACGAAGCCCAACAACGCCCAGACAAAATACCACACCAAAGATGAGATTGGCGCTGTAACCACAGATGTAATTTGCACACAACCAGGACAGTACTTAAGTTTTTTCTTCCATATTTAATATAGTAAAATGTTCTAAATAATGTGATCTTGCATCCTGTTTTTCTCTTACGTTTATAACTCAAAATTGTATGAAGACATCACAAGTGAGGATCAACTAGCTTTTAACTTATTCTGCATTATTTGATCATAAAACCAAGGGTTACAGGTAACTGAAAAGAGTATAGAAAAAAACAAGTAGTTGTCTGTTTAACACAATCCTAAAGAAAAATAAAGGTAAAACAGTTTTGGAGAAGTTCAGAACATATACAAAAGCGTTTGACCCACAGGTTCGTTTGGTTTGTTTCTTCCTCAGGTTTTCTAATGGTCTTGCCTAGGTGAGAAGCTGCACCATTGGGATGATGGTGAAAGACATCAACACAAACATACTCACTGTACAGTCATACAGCTGTGGACCTCAGTGCGTCCACTTTTCTCAGTGGCATCACAGGTGAAAGTCTGCAAGTCTCTAGCTCTTGTACAAACAAACCGTGGGAGCAGTGTCGGGCAGTCGGCGCTCCTATGTTTTATAGCTGCAACAAACGGAGCTCCTCCACTCTGTCAGATCATCTGGCTAACAGAGAGAACTGTGGGAAAGAAGGTCCTTTAGGGGATCTTACATTTTGTTTCAGTCATTAAAATGAAGTGGCTGCAAACAGAGAAAACAAAAATAGGTATATTTAACCACAGAGAAAAAAAAGATAAACACAGAATATCAGTCAGTAAAATTAATTTTAAAAAAGTTTGGAAGGATAATTGAAGCAAATAAAGGGTTATGAAGATTATGACCAGTTTTTATCCAACAACTTACTGAAAACTGCTGACATTTCTCGTTAACCTGCTAAAAGTCTTTTTATACATTCAACACAGGTTCAGGGAGTTTTAATGAGTTATCGATAAATGGCTTGACTAATCATAAATGATGAATGATTCAGAGGAGAAGACTGGCTAACAGGAAAGGAGTAACGGCAAAAAAACTAAGCCAAGGGGTAAATCTATATAGGAGAATTGTCCAATATGTACAGATAACTTGTTAATTTTTTCTCTCTTTCCTAAATAAGTGTTGAAAACAAGAACTGAAAGCTATTCGGGTGATGACTTGTGAAAATAATTCTAAATTAAGAAGTGTCCCCATTGCTGCGGAGCCGCTGATGAGCTGACAGCAAGCTTTAAAGTGTGACTGTAAAAATAAATAAATGCGTGAAGAGGTTCAGTGAGTATGAGTGAGTATATGTATATATATATATATATATATATATATATATATATATATATATATATATATATACATATATATATATATATAAATTCAAATGCTGAATATTTTTAATAATCAAAATTATTTATTGTAATACCATACAGACATCTCCAGGACATGGGGTACATCTGTTTCATTCGTTTGGTTAAGGTACACTGTAAAAATAGGATTTTCTAGATAAGAATTTGCTTTGCTGCAATCTTCCCCATTAAAGTGAAAAAAGAAAGTGCTCTCAAAATGATTTTTTTCTTTTTTCGGATCAGACAATATCAGGATGCTGCATTGGCAAATAAAAATAAGCTGTGAAAGCCATTTTTCACAGCTTTTGGAATCAACTTAACCCACTGAGGTCACTACATTATAAAATGCCTCATGCAAAGCACAAACTCTGTGTATGTGGAATGTCCTGTCACTTTTATGTAGCTCAATGTGCACGACTTGTAAAATTGCAGAAGTGAGCCATCAGTTTTACTGTGGTGCTGTTTTATGGTTTAAAACCTGTGTGTGATGCAGCTTTGTTCCACTTTATTTATTTTGCTATCATATCCTGTCTGTTAAACTACACAAGTGGGTTTACCAGTAGTTTGTAGCCGAAATAACTTGTCTGAATAATAATGTAATTCAAGTGACTGAATATATCTGTGCTGTCAGACATCAACAGACTTGTTCATTGCTGATCTGACCCCCACTCTGCAGCATTTCTTGGTGTTTAATTCATTGTAAAGCAGGTAACTGTAGTCTGAACACTCAGGACAGATTTTAATAACTGATGTGACTTCTTGTCGTTAGGCTTGTTAACCTTCATCTAGATATAAACATGTAAATACTGGTATAAATATGGGAGATTTTAAAGAATTTTAGGTATTTATTTCTTATTTATTTACCAAAGTATCAAAGTTCTTGATTCATAAGAAAAGTCACCCATCTTAAATCCGATAGAGACCCAATATAGGTAGTGTGTAGAAGAATATGAAGAACACAATGCAGACCATGAAAGAAACTTGGGCTTTGTTAATATTGAAGCAAAGCCATAGGCTGATCCTCTTCATGACACACTGTGCTGATGCAGTAATACATAAAACCACATGTAAGGCATATTGACACACATACCATAGGTGGGCCAACATTGTTGTATTAATATATTTGTTATTGGTCATTTTCTGAGCAACTGGGGGTTTATTTATTAGCCAAAACTCAAAAACTTCAACATTAGCAGAAATAAATGCTTGAACTATATCACTGTTTATATTACTCTAACATATGCATCACGTTTTTGAATAGAATTATGAATAACTTTTTACAAGTATTCAAATTTACTGATATGTACCAGTAATTTCCACTAAATTTATTGGGTTTAGGTATTGAACTTGTATCAAACTAATTTAAATGGAATATTGTTTTTTAAAGCAATGAAAAAAAAATCAGCTGAAGATTTCACCTTGTGGCCTTGATGGTTTTAACTCTCGTCATCCGACACATGGGGCTTCGCAACAGCCATCTCCTCTTTGCTATTTGCAATCATCTTGCACTTCTATAGAAACAGATCAAAAAGAAACATTGGTTAGTTCTGAAGTAAGACGAACATAATTACAATTTAAATGTTCCGAATTTTAATCTTAACTTTTCCACATTTTCCCAGTTGGTATTTCTGCTCTATGCAACACTTATTTATTAGTAATTTTAAGTACCGTATTTTCCGCACTATAAGGCGCACCTAAAAACCTTCAATTTTCTCAAAAGCTGAGAGTGCGCCTTATATAAGGACCAATATTGAGCCACAACAGGTCTCGCAACTACGGTAAGCAGCCGCCGACTTCCTTTTTCCCCGTAGAGGAAGAAGCGCACGGTGCACGCTGGGTTTTGTGTAAAGACCCTAAAATGGCTCCTATTAAGAGACACGCTTACGACGCAAAGTTTGAACTCAAGGCGATCAGTCACGCAGTAGAACACGGGAATAGAGCAGCAGCGAGAGAATTTAACATGAACGAATCAATGGTGCGGAAGTGGAGGAAGCAACAGCTGTTTATTCATTTTGTAAAACAGTTAAGCCCATTTACCTCTGTGAGTTCCTTAATGGTATGTATGTTGGCCTGCTGAGTGACTTTCCTCTTTGCTTCCTCAATGTGGTCCAGGTTTAGAGACGGAGTTGGGGGGACAAGACTAGGGGGAGGTTTATTAGTTATGGTGGGAAGAGGGGCAAGTGGTGGCATAGCGGCAAGGGCTCCCATGTTGGTCAAGGCAGCAGTCATGGTGGCTGCTGTCATACTTGCCACAGCAGCACTCATGGTGATGTTTGACATAGTGGGCATTCCAGGAATACTTGGTAAGCCCATTGGACCCATATTGGGCATATTTGGCATTCCCATGCCCATTGGAAGAGGTAACGGTAAAGGTAACGAAATTGGGGCCGGGGACGGGGTAGGGAGAGGGAGCTGGAGAATAGCTTTTGGCCGAAGACTTTCTGGAATAGGAACCCCTGCCTTGGCACACATGGCAGCAGCATTCGCCTTGGCTATTTCAAGCAACTGGTCCTTATCTGAGGAGAAAAGGAGTGAAAATGAGACAGAGGAAGGGGTAATGCAAACAAGAAGGTTGGTGCATGCAGTTTATTTATTCACAAACTAAATGTTTTACCCAGATCAGTTAGCCTTGGAGGTGTTTTGCTAGCACTGCGTCGTGATCGGGACCCTGAGCGGCGTTGCTTGCGGAGAATGACAACTGGAGAGTGACTTGGTTCCCTCTTCCATCTGTCTCGTCTGTCAAATGAACGACTGCGGAATGCTGGCCGTCTTCCTCGACCTCGTGACCTTGACCTGCGTCTGCGATCTGAGGAGCGGGACCGTGATCGCCTGTTTCTGTCTCCTGATCTGGATCTTTTCCTACGGCCTGTGGAGCGGCTTTTAGATCGCTTATTCCTATCCGGGGACTTGGACCTCCTCCTTCCCCGGGCATTCGGTGTACGAGATCGCCTCTTGCGAGCTGGAGAGCGGGATTTGGACCGGCGGTTCCTGGTGCGTGACTTGGAGCCAGAACGCTTGCGCCGTGTGGTAGAACGTGAGTGTGATCTCCGCCGTCGAGCAGGACTCCGAGATTTGGACCGCCGCTTTTTTCTTTGCAACGGAGAGACGGAGTCTTTTTTCCTAACCGGAGACTTGGACCTTAGGAAGGATAAATATTCAGAAGAATTAATAACTGCACACAATGACGCTTTCCAATGCAGACTATAAGTCAGAAATCAACTTGAGAAAGAAGGAAGACTCATCAAATTTCAATGCCTGACTTGTATTGGATATTTTTAAACCAACTGAAGACCTAATTTTGCAAAGTTAACCAACATCAAACCCCTTTTAAAAAACCTCATAATACAAACCTGGACAACTTTCTTCTGGATCCCGGCTTGGATGTCGAGCGAGAACGTTTCCGGCGATCAGCAGGTGAGCGTGACTTGGAAAGCTGCTTCTTTGGTACTTCTGGAGATGCTGAACCTGAGGAGCTTTTCTTGCTCTTTGACACAGTTTTGACTGGAGATTCCTCATCATCATCTGAGCCTTCTGAAGAATCAGAACCACCTGGGCCGCTGGCTGGCTCTTGGGAAGCAGATCTTGAACTGGGAGCAGGCAAGTTTGCAAGCTGAGTGGGCTGATCCTGCAACGTATCCGAAGGACTCTCACTTTGGGGTGCAGCGTCAGCTGCGGAAGGCAATGGTTTCAGATCACCTGCTAGATGCATACACATTGCATAATCACCTCAATATCTGAACATTTACTTCACTTAAATGTATTTATAATGTTAATAACCTAACAAAAGTTTTACCTGCTTCAAAACACGGTGTGCCATTTTCTTCAACAATTTTTTCTTCTGGTGTCTTCTCCTTGGCAGGAGGGGAAGCCTTCTTCTCTTGAAGTGGTGGGTTAGATACTGATCTTGCTGAAGATGAACTTTCAGATCTTCCATCACTAGATTCAGACCTTGACCTGGATTTAGATTTTTTTAAACCTCGAGAGGCAGATTTAGACTTTGACCTCCTTCGACTCCTTCGTGGAGATTTTGACCTCTTTTTGCTCGGCTGAGGTGATCGGTGTCTTCGAGACAAAGAGCGAGATTTTGAACGTTTTCCGGACCTTGGTGGCGAGCGATTCCTCCTTCCAGGAGATCGAGAACGTCTTCTAACTGCTGAACGGGATTTGGACCGCCGTCGTGGAGGAGGGCTTATTGATTTGGACCGTTTGCGAGGACTCCTGGATCTGGAGCGACGGCTGCGCTTAAGCACGACAATGGATCTTGAACGACTTCGTCTGCTCCTGCGGGCAGATCGAGACCGTGAGCGGCGGGATCTGGGTGGTGGTGTCCTCCTGCGCCGAGACAAGGAGCGACTCCTGGAGCGCCTGCCTCCTGCACGCCTGGCTGCTGATCTTGATCTAGAGCGACCAACAGGGCGTCTAGACCTAGAGTGAGAGCGACGGATTTTTGTGACGGAACGTGACAATGAACGTCGACCAACTGCACCACTTCGCCTTGGCGACCGGGTCCTGGAGCGCCTTTTACCTCCACGGGAACGTGACTTTGACCGTCGTCGTCTCCTTGGAGACCGAGACAGGGAAGGGGACCGCCGCCCTCCACGCTTAGGGGATCGTGACACTTTTCTTTTGGGAGATGGAGAACTTCTGCGTCGCTTTGGGGAAACAGACACAGAACTCTTCCGTCGTTTAGGAGACTTGGACTTGCTTGGAGATTTTGACGCCTTCTTCATTGGAGTGGCAGAAAGAGAGGTGGATCGGGACCGACGACTGGATCTCTTCTTCAACTTTTGGAATGGTGAGAGCGATGTTTTCTTGGTTTTAGGAGAGGGCGAGCGGGACTTGGAGTGAGAGAGCCTTTGACTCTTCTGAGGAGATGAAGGCAGCTTTTCCTTGGAGCCTGATCTAGAAGGAGTTCTTGATCGTTCTTTTGTTAATTCTTCTGGATGAACCTCAGCTTCTTGCTTGATAAGACAGGGTGACGGTGAACGGCTGGGGGCCAATTCTGACCTCTTCATTTCTAAGCTCTTAGAAGGAGACAACGGCCGGGGTGAATCAGGCTCCTTGACCTTTGCCTCTGGTACTAAACTGGTCTGATCTTTCAGGATTAGGTCATCTTTTGGAGTAGTGCCTTCCTGTTTTGGGATAATGTCAGGTAATTCCTGTACATGCATGAATTTGGCTTCTCCATAATTGCTCTCAATCTTCACCTCAACAGTGTCTGTCTGTGTTATCTCATCTTGGCCAGCAGAGGGTGATGTCTTATCCTTTTCTTTATCCTTTTCTATTTCATTGGCGCAACTATGGTTCTCTTCAGTGGAGGGGACTTCCATGTATGATATTTCTTCCTTCTTCACTTCAGGCAATTCAGGCTTTTGCATTAAGATGGGAGCAACTTGCTCCTCCCCTTGGCTGTCCTTTGGATCTGGTCGGGATGTTGGCTCCTTGAGGTCAGACGAAACAGCTGGAGAATATTTTCCATTGCCAGCTGTTTTACCTCCTTCACCTTCAGAGTCAGAACCTGAAGCTGAGCTGCTGTCAGATGGCGAGCGGGATGATTTTTTTTCTTGCTTTTCATCTTTCTTTCTCTTCTTTTTTTTCTTTTTGGCAGCTTGTCTTTTATGTTTCTTAGATTTTGAGCCTCCATCTGTATCTACACAATGGGAAAGAAATAGTCACAGTTAATATTACCAAAGGTATTTATTGCATTACTTTTAAAAAAGACACAAATTATGGTTGTGTGTCACTTCCATTTACCTGTAACTGCATCTTTTCTTTTCTCCTCTTTCAGTCCTGTGTTTTCAGTTCCAGCTGCTGCTGCCAATCTAGCACTAGAGCAAAAAATGGATCCAATTTACTTCCCATGTCTAAAACACTGAATAATTGTGGACATGAGCAAAGTAGGATGTTTGCTCATGTTGAAATAAAAATGTTCTAAACATTATTTTTATTTTGAGAATATTACAATATGAACCCATAGTATAATCCAGTTCCTGAGTAGGAATCAGATCAATAAATAAAACTCAAATTTATCCCTTTTTATAAAACATTTCTATTCTCTATCTGTTATCACAATGGATCACTGTTTACATGTCCACTGACATTTCTATTATATTTGAGGGAGTCCCAAATATGATGAGATTTTGTTGGTTTATTCTTCATTGTATAGGTAATTTTCTGTAATTGGTTGGAGATCATTTCGGCAATCATTTACTTATTTGGGGTCTTTTTTCCAACAGCATACTTAAATATATAAAACTTTGTTTTAGTTTAAGCGTTGTCAACTGTGGAATGCAGGGTACTATAACTGTGAAACATTTTAAATAGACAGGGACAGGAAGAATTTTAATCTTGAATATGTATTAACTTGATGCCATACAGTAGCCATATTTGGCACCATCAGATTTGTTTGTTGTTTTTTTAAGGCTCTTCTTTTGACTACTGAGGACAGGCACCAGTCCTCCAGCACAAATTAAACCCCAGGAATCAACAGTAATGCAAAAACTTACAAGTAAATTGTTATAGTTAACAAAATGAATGTTTAAAAGCTAGGACAGCAATGTGAACATTAAATATATGCGTTTTATTACCAAAATGTAATCAAGAAATGTTGTTTGGGTTCAGTTTATCAGGACTTAATAAATTACTTTGCTTCAGAGTTAAGATTTTATTTAAAATATTTAATGGAAAAAATATCTATTTTTGTCTGACCTGGCTCTAGTGGTCCTTCTTGGTGGAGGTGGAGGCTCTACATCCGACTCTGCGCCAGATTCTGAACTGCTCTCCTTCTCGCCTTTTCTCCTCCTCTTCTTCTTTTTGCTTTTGTGTTTTCTGTGCTTCTTGTTTTTCTTGTGGGGCGCCTCAGTAGCTTCCTTGACATTCACGTCATCTTTCTCAGGCACTTCATCCTCACCTGTACACATTTGTAGTAACAAGTATTTTAGTTACACAACTCTTTTTAAAATCCACAACAAAATACAGGGTAAATCATCAGGAGATTATGCCGAGATTGTCTTGGCAGTGACCAAAGTGGTTCATGTCCAGTAATCAACCAATGTTTCTTAAATGGCAATCCAAATGATCCTTTCAAGAAATTATAACAGAATTGAATCAAAGAGCACACAAACAGGCATCTGCCTAATAGGAGATTTTCCAGACGTAATTAAAAAACATATTTTTAGACAAAATAAAATGTAGCATATAAAAACGTCTACGTAAATTAAAAAAAGATTAAAAGAAATGAAGGCAACACTGGTCAAGTACAGATTTGGAGCGCTACGCATTATGTACCTGATGGAACGTCCACTGCACTTTCCATTACGGCAGCACAGAAATGTGGTAAAGAGCTCTCTTAGTGATGCTGGAGTGGATCTCTCTCAATGAATGCTGTGGGGAAAAAAACAAAGGTAATAAAATCTAAAGATACATTATAACTAAATATCACTTATGCATTTAACTCAAGCATATCATTGGTGTAAGCAGAGCAGTGCTTGTCTCTCAGTTGGCTAACATTTATTTAAACCTACATATGAGCCAAAAATTAAATCAACCTATTAGCTAAACCACAGACAGTTTTAGAAACCCTGAAAACACCAACACAGAGAATCTCAGTCAAAAACAAATTAAAACAACCCTGGAAAAAAGTTGAGCATGAAGGTTTTCAACACAAAGAAAAAAGAATTCCACTTTAAAATCCTTTTCAAAGAGTTATGTAAGAAAAATAAAACATCTGCATAATCTGCCAGCATTTCTCCTGCCTTAGATTCGACAAAACTGGTAATCTCTCAGCAAGGTAGCTACAAAATATAAGCAGATGGCTTTGACAAAGTAATATTTGAACATCATTCAATTATTTGGTTTTTAACTATAATGAAAAACAAAATAATCAAAGAGGTGTCCTGAATGATTCAAACACTGGCACATTCATGTCGTCTCCATGCTGATTTTGCTGCTTTGTCCATTTTTCACAAGCAATTCCTCTCTCTTAGTAACACAGGCTTTGCTAGATTAATAAGAACAATAAAGTAACTACAATGACCAACTGGTTCGGCAATTTCCACTTTCAAAAAACTAATCTAGTACAAATTAAATTATAAAGAAAGATATAAACGAATTCTCTGAAGAGGTACAGTGTCTTCCATAGAACAGTACAATATAATCATTACTACCAAATATTTCAAACATTGGCTCAACAGAGTAACTCTTAAAACAAAAACAGAGCTGTGGAAAAAGTATTTACCCCCTTGCTTTGCTTTTCTGCCCCACTTAAAGGTTTCAGGTCATCAAATGTTAATATCAGACAAATACATCCAGAATAATTAAACTAATCAGTTTCAAATGATGCTTTCATTTATTAAAGAAATAAAGCTATCCAAGTCAACCTGGCCCAATGTGAAAAAGTAATTACCCTATAAGGGTGGAACAACCCTACCCTTTGACTGCCATCAAATGTGTGTGATATCTGGCTTTGAGTCTTTTACTCAAGAATTTTTGGTCCACTCTGCTTTGCACAACTGTTTCACAATTAAATTAGAGTTTTCCAACATGAATGGCCTATTTCGCTCACAGCATCACAATCGTATTTAAGTCTGTGCTTTACTGAGTAATTCAGAGATGATCTGCTTTGGATCATTGACTTGTTGCAGAACTCTAGTGTTCTGAACAAACTGATTCATTTATAACAGTTTTGATTATTCATGTTTGTAATCTATCATTCACCCTCAGTTGATTTTTCTTGTGAGGTAACTGATCCGAATGAGTAAAACTAATCATGTTGATTAGTTTTACTCATTGATTAATGATACAAAAACTTTAAAAAAAAAAAAAAAAAAATCTGTACACTTTTTTTTTTTTAATGAACTACCTTTCTATTATTCTGAGTGTAAAAGGCTGATGGTTCTCCTATACCTCAAGACCATCACACTACCACGACCATGTTTGAATATAGGTATGACCGATGTCCTTTTTCTAAAAGTTCGTGTTTTACGTGAGTCCTCCACTTACCAAAAAGTTTCACTGTTGTCTCACCAGTAACACAGAATATGTTTCCCCAGTCTAAAAGAACTATCAAGATATTTTTGGCTGGTTGGTGATGACCTCTCGATTTAATTTTGATAGACCAACCATTCCTCGGAAGGTTTCTCGCTGTTTCTTATATTCTCTATTTGAGAATAATATTTCACACTGCGTCTCAAAGCCTTAGAAATGCCTTTATAAAACTTTCTAGACTTATGCTAATGACTACTTCTCATTAGTTCTTGAACTCCTTGCAAAAAGTGTACTTTTTGCTGCCCAACAGGTTGTGTTTAAGATATTTATTGATTCTTCAAATCTAACAGTGGGGAAAAAGGTTGTTCATCATATTATATTCATAATTATTACGGAGTGTGATTACTTTCTCACACAAGGTCAGACTGTTTAGATTAACTTTTAATAAATAAATCATACACACCCTGCTTGTAGTATCTACTTATAATAAATTTGCCCGATATTAAAAATAGTTTTTCTTTAAGTGTAACCAAATATACAAAACAGAAGATATCTTTAAGGGGGTAAATAAATACTTATTCACAGAACTACATACTGAGATATTTAGAATATGCTTTGTAAATTATTGCCAGTTATTGTCATTTTTATTTAACAAAATGTACATTTGAATAGAAATGTTAGTATTTACATACATCAAGTGTCCTTGAATTTCAATGTTTGAACTACTGTAATTGTCTTATTTTTTAACCAACTACCATAATCTTGGAGTCCTTTAAAAGTTATTTCAATGCGTTTTAACATGATCTTTGGTTGTTTTTGTTTTGTGAAACAACTCTTGAAAATAAAGTTAAGAAAGTAATTTAAACATTTCATATAGTGGGATTTTTTTTTTAATTGCTCTAAAAACACTTATTTAAAAAAGAATACTAATAACAGCACCACACAAACAAGGATGTAGTCACCAACATGATCTTGAGTATAAACCACCATTAGCGGCATGTAGTACATATCTGCTGTAGAGTGCGTATCATACAAATCACAAGAAGTCAAACTACGCTTGCAAAACGGTACTAAAGAACCAAACAAAAAACAATTCACGCCATATATTAATAGCCCTTAATGGATGGTACTTGATGAAATAATGTCCAAACAGGCGACATAATATTAAATCCACAAGAAGCTTTTTTTATATTTTTAATGAATGAATCCGACTAATTCAGTTAATTCATTCACAACGTAAAATGTTATCAGATGAAACCTGACTAAGTACTGATTTGCAGCAACCAAAAAGCTGCGTTGAAAGCGGAGCTAAATTTGAACAAAGTTCTGCACATCGCCATCCCGTAAACACGTTAGATAACGTTGACCAGTGTCAGGCCTACAATGCCCTGACTAACATTCATCCACATATGGTAGCCGATGGCTTTGGCTAGTCAACTCAAACTGATCCGTAAGAATAAAATACGCCATATTTGAAAAGTTCTGAAAACTGTTTAAAACATTTATAAAATTATTAGCCCCAAGAGCCAAATATCGTCCTTGCAGGAAGATGCGGCCTCACACACCGACAACGCACTAGCAGCTCAAACCTTGAAGCTAATGTAGCTGCTAAACATTTAGCTGCAAGTGATGTCAACAAAGCAAAGCTGTTCCTTTGTCAGAGTTTTTAACTGTACAGCGCATATTTACCGGGTTTACGTTAAATGGCTCCGGTTCGTGTAGAGAAAAAGGCAGACGAGTACTGCGCTGAATTGTGCGAAATCAAGCAGTTGTTGAATATGCTAACCGTTAACGTTAGCTTGCTCTCTGCTCCGCCATGATGGAGAAAGGTATCCCAGCATGCCATGGTGCGCGGTTTGAATGACTGCGTCACTGTTTCCCAGGCAACACCACAGTAAACCAGTGACTCTGAAAAGCCGCTGTTTTTAGGTTGTAAATGGGACCGCTTGGACTACCTTTAGTGGTTCTCAGAAGATTTAGTGTCAATTATTTGCCAAGTTAACTGTGTTTTTTGTGCTTGACAGCGGACCATGAGCAAATGTTTGTGACCAAGTATGCTGTATCATTTAGTCCAAACTTGGACCTGAGTAAGATCAAAATAAAAATTCAATACAATTCATTTTAAGAATACTTAATTAATACGAGGGGGAAATTACATGTTGTTGTGACCCTTTTTTCCTCAAAGAGTTGCTAATGGGGATGGGCAGGAAAGCTCTCGTGTATTACAACAACTCAGAGGAAGCCTCTGACTGAAGATGCTGTTGTTTTATTGAGAAGGATGCTCAGAGTTGTCTGTAATTGTCTTGATTTTATGATTAATCCTTTTTTGCACAATAATCTGCAGATGTTCCAGAGAAGTCCCCAAAACAGAACCAGCCTTATTTATCAACCTTTATAGCTCTCTAGTTCTGACACTTTTGCCTCAGTCAGTGATGGCAAAAGAGATTTCCCTTACACAACAAACTTTTAAAAGATATACAGCAAATACTGAAGTACCTACATCTGTTCTCTCCCTTCTTGTAGACAGCTTAAAGGCTGTTCAATACTTCATGCACCTGATGACAGCAGTCATTAAAATATTTCTGCAGATGGCAGGAATCTGTTTTGTACTGGAAGTCTGAGGTGTACAAAGTGGAAAGGAATGGTGAGCACAGTCCTCTGAGTTTTTTCTGTGCAGCTGACCATGTGATTAGACTCATGACTCTTTTTCTTCAACCCATAAAATACTCTTAGACCAGTGCCTCTGTATTTTTTTGCATGTCTTCTGTCTTCTCAAACTCCCAGTCAGTCCTCTTTACACTGCTGGCTGTCTTTCCTTATTAAAATTATTCTACATCTCAAAGAGAGTTGTTCCATTCCACTGCTGACATGTGCTTGCTCTGAGATTGCTGCAAAATCAAAGAGTCTTTCTTAGATTTTTACTAATCAGTGTAATAAACTAAAGGTGACTGCATTGTCTTACAACTGATTTTCAAAAGTATATAAAAGTATATTTATCTATTGCAAAAAAGAATTAAGGATAGATAACTGGTAGTTAGATTTTTAAGAGACTTGTATAATTCTAAAATTAATCCTAGGAAATAAATGAATAAATAAATATAGGATGCATTTATTTCTCATCATTTTTCACCAGATGAAATGTTTTCAAACTGACTCCAAGAGGGGCATTTGTCAAGCCTGCCCAGAAAAGCATTTTGGGAAAAAAAATGTTAAAGTTAGCATGAATAATGTCTATGGAAGCTTATATAAATGTTCACAAGAGATGACAAAACAAAATGGACAGGGCATTCACCCTTGAAGCCACATGGAGGCAGTGTACTAATTAGTCAAATTATGAAGTGAAAATGTATAGAGTAGATTTTGACATCATAGCAAAGATGAAAAGATGGACTAAAACAAACCTGTAGATTTTAAGAAAAAAGTCAGAGGCAATTTATTTGAAGTAATATGTTTAAATCCTTTGTTTAAAGCTTGCTAAAAAAAAAAAAGTAACTTAAAGTATCTATTTTGTATTTTTCAATCCTCCATCCTATGAGTCAATTATAGAAGGGTTAGCTCAAGTTTTACTGAAACCTAGCAAAACATACTTACACTCATTACCTTATAACATTTTACTTAGCGACAGAATAAATAGAAAAGAAAAGAAAAGAGGGGGGAGAATTGTAGTTTAGTGTTGTTAACTACATGTGAAGGTCGTGCTTTTATTTTGGTAGTGTTGGTCCCGGAAGTGTGTCGTCTCCTGCTTTTTCTGTTGAGTAAAGAATGTTTGTAAAAGTTTACGGATAAATTCAGGGCATGTTTTACTGCGAAACGTTTTTATAAAATTAAAGACATGAAGAAGAGGTTTCACATCGATCTGGACGATTCTGCTTTCACTAAAGAAAGAACACCGGTCTGTATTTTGATATAGCCACTAGCTGTGTAGCTAAATGGTTAGCCCTTCAGCCTGTTTAAAGAACCTTCAATTTCAGATTTCTTTCAAAATATTTTATCAAGGACAATACTGTGAAAAATATGTCAAATCAATTCTCATATTGTTATTTGATTGTCTTCCAGCTAAAGCCGCAGTTTCAGCCTTTATCCAAAGGACAACAAAACACAGCCGCTCCAGCTACGTCTGCCACAGAGTCAGTTACAAAATCATCTGTGCAGCCCATCTCCTATGCAGATTACATTGTCCAGAGTAAAACTACAACAGCTGCTGCTCCACAGGGAGATGCTCCCTCTAAACTGGTCAGGGCTGAGGGAGCTGGAATCAGCAGTCTGCAGTCTGTGTCGTCCCTCACTGGGGGCTCTGAAACTGTTCAAGACTGTGTCAAAGGGGCTGAAGTTCAGCCCGAGGAGGTGAAAAGGAATGATGAAAAACACGAGACTGCTGCTGAGGATAACAGCAGTCTTCCTACTGTCATCCAGGGTCCCAAACCAGTGGGATCTGGGAGCAGCATTATTGTCAGTCCTCGACAGGTAAGCTTGGACTTGTAAATACATTGGACTCACTAAAGTACAAGATATCTATGCTTATGTGCATCAACAATTATACGCTTGTTGATGAGTGTCAATTTTGATTTATTAATTGTTTACATTTTTGTTTTTTTTTCTTCTGCAGAGGAGTAATCCCATTCTAAAGTTTGTGAGGAGCGTGCCCTGGGAGTTTGGAGATGTTGTTCCTGATTACGTCTTGGGACAGACAACTTGTGCTCTTTTCCTCAGGTGGGTGGCTTTAGGGGGCTATGAAGTAAGCAATGTTTTTTCCTCACAAAGATTTTTCCTAAAATAGAGGTGGAGGGAAACTGTGCAGCAGCACTATTTTTGTTAAATATTGCGATGATATCAGAAGTAATAAATTCACCTTGTCCTATATTATCTCCTTCTCATCTGCCATTACATTGTCTACTACTCTGTTTGGGGTCTTTCATATCTTTGGTACTCCCTGTGTTACTGTTTTCATGCAGTAACACTCCATCCAGCAGACTGAATATGTTATTGGTATAAAAAGCATCAATTCCTGACAAATTGATTGCAACAGAATGCAGTCAATGTATTTCAGATGTACTTTGCAATATTGTTATACGGACTGAATCTGTTGTTGAAAAATATTATGCAGCCCCCTTCTAAATAATTTTGAAATTTTAGATATTTGAATTCCTACCATAGGTGGAGAGCTTATTGACAGTAACATTGTATTTGGCTTTGTGACACCCTTTATTATTAAAACAACTAAGACTAAACTTTTATTGTCAAAGTAGGGCATGTTTTATTTCATTAGTGAATAAAACTTGCCCAAGATACATTTTTGAATGTTCTGGATTATTGATATTTATGTTAATACTGCTCTCTCCACACTTCACAATTTAGGTTCTGCCTATTGTGACTCTTTTGATTTATTGTTCAGAATAGCTCGCTTTGTTTTTAATGGGGATATTTTTTGTGGCTTTATTAAGCCTATGAGACAATAGCACTATACTTTGTGTACAAAGCTTTAGTGAGTCTACTCCTCCTCTCATTTGAGTACCTTCCTAACACCTTCAATGACTTTCAATGATTTATGGAGGATGCCCAGAATTGTTTCTGAACTTGGCAGAACTGTGTTCTCATTTTTTGCACTTTGGCAATGGATTAATCTTCAAATTAGACTAAAGCTTATTTTTGTGTGTTTTGGGAAGAGTTTAAATCTTTCCTAAAGGTTTTAAGTGACCAGTACAACTTCTGTTTTTAAACTGGATTTTGTTTCTGCAATATGTTGACTCTGACTTATTTTGTTTAGATATTTTGGTGTTCATTTCTAACTTTTATCTTGCCTGATATTTCTGACTCTTCCTTCCTATTATTGCATTACAAACTGTACATTCCTATTATTGAATTGCATTGATGCACTGATGTTGCTATGATGATTAATTGAGATCTATTGTGCAGCTCTGTTCAAAAAGGTAAATCATTTTTAGGAAACATGGAGTGGTGATTTTCTATTTGATTCGTGAAGTTTGTCCTAACGCTTGTTCTGTTTTATGTTTTGTGATTTTTTTTCTCTTTTTTCATGATGATGGCTTTGGCCCTGATTTGAAGCCTGAGGTATCACAACCTAAATCCAAACTATATCCATGACCGTTTAAAGCAGCTTGGAAGTACATTCACCTTACGTGTGTTGCTGGTTCAAGTTGATGTGGTAAGTAATGTTTAATCACTGTCACAGTGGACTTGCGTTTAAGGTTGATACATCACTTGCAGCCAAACACTATTATCAGAGAAGAATGTCACATAGTTTGCTGAATCTTTATATTTATCTATATTTATCATTTTTCAATTTGCTGTGCAACACCCACTAATACAGAGTAACAGTACATTTCAAAATATGCTTTTGTTCTAGTAGTCAACATTACTTTTCTTAATGCACTTTTCTATGTAATTTAAAATTACAGTAGATTCCAAATTTACTTTAATGCTTGTCTGTGTTCAGATGAATTTCACTTTACTATTTGTAAAGTAAAACAATTTGTTCAAAGATCTAAAAAATAATTTAAAAATGTTCGAGGCTACTATTTCATACTTAAATAGATGTATATAAAATGGTAACACAAATAATTTTGTAATCAGAACATCCTTGGGCCGTCTTCCGTTACCGTCAGGCTATTTAAATCAGCTTTAACAGAAGACTAACTGTAATGTGAGCTCCCCTTATAGAACTATTCATCTATGAAGTGTATCTTGCTTCCACAGAATTGGGTTTGCTTACAACTGTACAACTGAAGTGTGCAGCTGGTTGCTATTTTTGGCATCACATGCAGCAAAAAATACCAGATGTCATAAAATTGGCCTATTTGAAAAATAAGCCTACTGTCTTACCATTTAATGTAAGAGATCATCATTAAGAGTAATGTATAATATCAAAGTGTAAATTTATTTGGTTTTATATGTGCAGAAAGATCCTCATCACGCTTTAAAGGAACTGGCTCGCATCTGTGTTATGGCCGACTGCACTCTTATCTTGGCTTGGAGGTAAAATTAACAAATGTCATACATCAGTGTTCAGAGAAACTCTTTAACTTCTTCAGCACGTTTAAATTGTATAAAGAAATGATAAAGCTAAGTTTGTATTTTTTGTTCTATGTCACCGAATTGTATGTGTTAGCATGACCACCCTAAGATGGCCTTTGTTTATAGTTTTTAAATAATTTCATATACTGTAAATAAACTTGTGAACCACAGTTGAGCACTTTTCTCTCTTTATTTTACTTAATATTAAATTGGCAGTCCAGAAGAAGCAGGACGTTACCTTGAAACATACAAGTCATATGAGAAGAAGCCAGCGGATCTTCTGAAGGAGCAAGTTGAAAAAGACTACCTGTCAAAGGTCTGTTTGTATTTTTGTTTTGTGTTAGAAATTTGATTATTCTGTACATTTCTTCCCACAAAAATAGACTAATATTATTTATTTAAAAATAGATTATAAAAAACTGAAATACAGCTGAGTCAACTTTGTACCAGCACATAAATGTTTGTGTTTCTTTAAAGGTTACAGATTGCCTGACGACTGTGAAGTCTATAAACAAAACAGATGCCATAACCTTGCTATCCACTTTTTCTGTGAGTATTTCTGTGAAACAACTATGAGGCCATCTTGGATTGACTTATTTCCAGAATGGACAATATATTACTCACACAGGAGCTACGAAAGAATATTTAATACAGACCATATAAAATGTCACCCTTTTTTTTAAGTCTGAGCTCAGAAATCTACAGAGTGCTTGGTAATTTGTTCCCATTTCTTATCAGTCTTCTCAGCTGGATGCTCTTAATTGTGAAGAAATTAAAAATATATCTTATTATGAAATGTTTTATAAAATGACTTGATTTTTTTCATTTCAATATTTTAGCACATTAACTGTTCTGTTTCAACTGTTAACACGACTTGGATAGAATGCTGCGGGCACTATACAGATAACATACTGTGCTTTCTACTTCTTGTCCAGTCTGTAGAGGGAATCATCAATGCCTCTAAAGAAGACTTGGTTCTCTGTCCGGGCCTCGGACCACAAAAGGTGGAGACATATGGATCTTAAGGAAGGCTCATAATGATTATGCCAAGCATTTATTGAACATTGCTGATTTACCTTTTGCGTTGACAGGCAAAACGTCTTTATGATGTCCTGCATAAGCCTTTTCTGAAGTCAAGAACAAACAACAGCTGACATGGAAAGAATTGAAGAAAATAAGCTGTCCCATTGAACAACCTTAACTAAGACACAATTTAAAGTACTTAATTGTAAGCACAAACTATTTTGATTTTAAAAATTACTTGAACCATTTTATGCTGTTCTATGTTTTGGGGACTATGTTTTTTACAGTAATAAATGTTATTTTTCTACAGTATATTCTCCCCTTTGTGTATTGATTACTGTTTGGCCTCTTTTAAATTTCTTCTGTTTTTGCTTTCTTTTCACACTTAGCTGTTTTAGATCATCTTACTGCCAAAAGCAGCAAAGAAACAAGACCATCACATTACCACATTGTTTGACGTTTTACGCTAGATAGTGTGACGCACCTTTTCAGAAAGTTCACTTTTGTTGCTTGAGAATTCATCCATGGGTGTCATTTCAGCCCAGTTTCTTATTGCTGAAACATGACCACTAACCTCAGTTGAGCCAAGAGAAGTTTGTAGTGCTTTAGATCTAGTTACTGTTTAGTAATTTTGGTTGGCCATTCACTCTTAAGAAAATCCATTACTGCTCCATGCAGTCTCAATTTGTAGATAATGGCTCCCATCATGGGTTATTGGATACTCAAGGCATTATAAAGCTTTGTAAGGATTTATCTAGGCTGATAAATGTTAGTGATTATATGTCTAGCAGTAATCAAGCCTGGGTGTAGTACAATTAGCCAATATTTTTTAATCACATTTAAATCATGATTTAACAAGATGGCAATTACTGTACTTTCTCCATATTAGACATGGTTTGTTTAGATAGCTTTTTTTCCTTTATAAAAAATTAAGCATTGCGGAGTAAAAATATAAATTTTAAAAGTTAAATATCCTTATTATGTTATCAGATAATTGATTTTGTGGGAGCTGAAAGTGCTTTTTATGTAAATGCGTCTTAGTTTACCTTGTATGTTATAAAACAGCAAGATCCAAAATCCTTGAAATAGATAATGATCACGATGTCAAATCTTTTAATTTTAAACGAACACAACTATTGTCACGAATTAAAATTTATTGTATGCTGTAAAATAAATGTGGATGGTTTGGATTATTTTCAGTAATCCGACATGACGAATAGAAGAGTTTTGAAATTTCCGACAGCCGTGAAGGCTCCCAAGTCAACGTCAAAAACAGGAAGTGGTTTCCGCACTGAGTTTTGCCGCTTGTTTCGCTATAGTAACATATGACTGTTTTGACTGTTATAAAAGGTGGTTCAGAGGTTAAAATAGATTGTATTAAAAGGCAAAATCAATTCTTTGTCAAAGCCTCCTGTTTAAAACATGCAGACGGAGAAAGTAGAAGAAGAGGAGGATGCTCCTGAAGAGTATGTTGCCCTGTGTGATTTCACTGCAAGCGGCTCTGAGCAGGTTATTCTTCTGCCAGTCAAACTTCTTGTAAGATTTTGTAATAAAACTGTCAGTATTAGCCATTTTGCTCCGTTTTGTTCCACAGTTGAGTTTCATCACAGGAGACAAGCTGCTTGTGCACAACAAGTCTTCAGCAGATTGGTGGTGGGCAGAACTGCAGGGGGTGATCGGTTATGTTCCTGCCAGCTATCTGCGCCTGGATGGTGCTGAGGAGGGGGACGACACCTCATTAGAGGATCCCTGGCAGGATGACGAATACTTCGGCAGCTATGGGACACTGGTTAGAAACATAGAACTGTCATTTTTCTGTTTCAATTTTCGCCAAGTTTCACAAAATGACTAATACTCTATTTAATAAAATCAATCAACCTTGCATCTTGCAATCTTGCACTCCCACAGAGTCTTAAACATAGCAGGACCAACTAATTATGTTAGTTGATCCGGTGTGAACTTTTTAAAACTCTAATGCTAATGACTCAAAATGTTGCTTTCTCGTTGCATTGTGTTATCATTTTGTAATGAAGTAACAGTGCAAAAGTATTTTCATCCCTTGAATGTTTTCACTTTTTGTCAAAATACTGCCACAAGTTGCCTAATCGTGTAGGTGTTAGAAAAATAACTCCCCTTTTACTTTCCAAACAAAAATCTTAAAAGTGTGACATGTTTTGTAATTACCACTCTGATAGCCCTAAATAAAACCAAGTGTAACAAACTGCCTTCAGAAGTCACTGAATTAGTAACGCTGTAAGAGCTGCAGTAATGCACAGCTCAGAAGGGAGAGATTATTTTGCCAAAAGACAAAGCAAATGTACTGTATCTCATTTGTGGTCAGATGAGATCTAACCAATAGTGCTAAGTGTCTCATTATGCTGTCGAGATGCTTCTTTTTAGCAGGCACGGGGAGGCTGGTCAGAGTTGCTCTGAAGATGGAAGCATCTAAATAAAGGGCAGTCTGGCTAGAAAACCTGTTAGAGGGTGAAAAAAGATTTCAGACAGGGGTCAAAGGTTTACTTTCAGGCATGCAAATGACCCTAAAAATACTGTTGAAGCTGAAATAACATGGTTTACATCAACTAATATCCATACGTAAAAATGTCCCACTCAAAATCCAGACCAAAGTCAAAGGGAGAATTTATATATATGGACACTCTTCATCAAGTATAGCCATTTTGCTAGGTTGAATAGGCAAAAACGTTAGTCTTGAGATATAGCAAGCATGTACCACAACAGACTTGCTATAAAATGAGGTTGCAGTATCATCTCTGGAGGCGCTAAATACAAGTGCACAACACACTTTCTTACTTAGTTGTAAACATTTTTGAAAATAATGTTTGGTCCACTTCACAGTAATGTATTGCTTTGTGTCTGGTCTGTCATATAAAATTGATTCTACTTAATGGTTGCATGACAAAACTTACAATACTTTTTCAAGACACTGTATATTTAGCTTCAAAAATTGAATGAATAATCAGATACATTTTCACAGGAGTGTGTAAATGTGTGTCCAAGTCCTAAGCCATCTAACCTTCAGAGTTGTTACTTTTAAAGTGCTTCAACATGTCAGTTTATGGGGGACTTAAAGTGACATGAAAGGAGAAACAGGATAAACCTTCACAACAGCTCTTGATGTTTGGTAATGCAACAACGTCATTAAAGAAATTGAAAGTATGTCACACCTAGAATGCATTTGAAAGTCAAGGCTCCTGTAAAAATGCAAATACTAGAAACTCCAATAAATAATCAAAGCAGTCACCAAGATGCTCTTGCTGACATGCATTTGTGCAGATTTTCTCTCAACGTTATTGACACTTTTGTTGTGCACATTTTGCTTGGGAGAAGAACATCACAGTTTATTGCCAATAGTTTTAAAATAGATTTGTTAGGAATAGCTATAAATAAACTGCCCTCGGAAAGATAATGCAACTGTACAAAAAAACCCTGTAATCACACTATTGAGTTTGTGAGAATAAAGTCTGGGATTATATCTGTTGTGTTTCTGCATCTGATTATGGTTATTAATCTTCATTAAACAATTCATAATATAATATATTTTGGTTGTACTTCACACGGACATCATTCTAGGACCAAGACAGAACAGTGAAGGGCATGGTACAGAGACAAAGACTTTATTAGAAATCTGTCTCCTACCTCAGACCCACAGATGGGCCCTATATGGATTTATCAATACACGCTGCAGTTAAACTGCAGATATTCAAGACCCATGATCAGGGTTGTAGATTCTAATTTGCACAAACTTCAGTCAGACGAAGGATCGATGAGCCAAACTGACTAGATTAGCATCCTTGCTGAAACAAGCCCTCTGCTCTCTGCTGCTAATGCAGGACAGATTACATAAAAGCACAAATCAATTTCTGCTGTATAAATGTTCATTTAAATACAGCAGATGTTTGTGTGGCTTAACTGTGAAACAATGTACCTCGTAACGTAATTTCAGTTACTTTCCTGTATAAAAATTAGTTTAATTGATATACATACGTATCCACAGGCTGTAGTGTTGCACATATCAGTTATTTAATGTGTTTGTCGCACAGAGACTTCACCTGGAGATGCTGTCGGACCGGAGCCGGACCGAGACATACCGGCAGGTTATTGTCAGCAATAGCGCTTCACTTAGGGATAAAGTGGTGATGGACCTCGGCTGTGGGACTGGCATTATCAGCATGTTCTGTGCTCAGCTGGCCAAACCTTCTATGGTAAAAACAGCAGATAAGTTCTAGCTGAACACAGTTTAATGTTTTGTCTTCTGAGGGTTTCAAATGTATCAAACGTTTCAAGAATTCATACCCCTTCCTTCAGATGTTATATATTTTGCTGTATATAACTACAAACAATGGATTTATTGGGATTTTTATGATGGGTCAACCCAGTGCATAGTTGTGAAGTGAAAGTAATATAATTCATGACTATTGTTTTCTTCATTCATATGAAAATCCGAGAAGTTTAACACATACAGTATATGTATGAAACCAATTTACAGGTCTCAGAGCCCCTTTTCAAATAAAATACTGCATGCATTTTGGGTTTTGTTTTCTGGTAGCTTTGCAGGACTACAGACTGAGGCTTTTGCCCACCAAAATAGCTTTAAATAACTAAGCTCAGTCAGATTAGATCTGGAGCATCTCTAAACATTGGTTTTAAAGTCTTGAATAAAACTCTAAATTAGATTTGGCTGTAAGCCTTTCCAACACATAAATATGCTATGTTGTGGGCCATTTTATTGTAGGTTTGTTTTGATCTCATTTGTATCCAGAGAACTTTGTTTGAGGTGTCCCCTACATGGCTTGTGACTAATTTCTGTGATTAATGCTGTCCTTGCCAGGCCTGTCAGTTCAGATGGATGACCATGTCTTTGTAGGTTTGCTGTTGTACCATACTCTTTGTATTTTATTATCATAAATTAAACAGCGCTCTATGGGATTATCAAAACTTTGGATTGTTTTATAATTTGTCCTTGCTTAAGGCAGAGGTTCCCAAAGATGTTCTTTTGCCCCCCCAGTGGTTCCCAAAGATTTTCTGGGCCCCCCAATAGATTACAATAAAATCCCCCCCCTCACCCCCAAAAAATCAACTGGGCACACACATCGTTCAACGATGTAACCTATACTGTACACATATTTTGTTTTCAAACTCCACTGAAGTTTATTTCATACTTCAGGTTGCAACAAAACACACTACAAACCATCTTTACAGTGAAACACTTTTGTGTAACTTGTTGTTTTTCATTCTTCCATACTACTTCCCGCTCCCCCCTGGCAATGGAACTGCGTCCCCCCCAGGGGGCGCGCCCCACACTTTGGGAACCACTGCTTTAAGGTTTCCAATAAGGGTCTCCCTGCTGTGCTCCTTGGTCATAGTGATGTCTTTTGTTTACTAATGTTCTCGAACAAATCTCTGAGGGCTTCACACAGTAGTTGTATTTGTATTGAGTTTACACAAAGATTTACTCTTTTTACTAATTAGGTTGGCTCTAAAGGCAATTTGGGAGTACTAGGTTTGATATAAGGGCACAGAATTAAAGATTGTTAAATACATCACTCCACCATGTGTTTAACAAATTTATTTGCAAAAACCTTTCAAAACTATGCCTTATGTTTCTTCTATTTCACAATTATGCACTGTTGTGTGTTGATCTGTCACAACAAAAATCGTGATAAGATTAATTGAATTCTCTGAATGGTTGCTTCTGCAAGATCCTATATGTGCTTCACACTATTCATTAATGTATTTATACCTCCATCTCTTGGACAATCCCTGTTACTACTACAGAGACACAACTTGGTGTTAACACTGCTCTAATTATTTGGTGGTTCTGTAGGTGTATGCTGTAGAGGCAAGCTCCATGGTGGAGCACACCAGACAGCTGGTGAAGCAGAACGGCTGTGAGGAGGTGGTCACTGTGCTCCAGGGGCGAGCAGAGGAGCTTGAGCTGCCAGAGCAGGTGGACATCCTGGTGTCTGAGTGGATGGGCAACTGTCTGCTGGTAATTATTAAACCTTCAGTGTTGCTTGTTATAAAATTTTCTGTAGTGTGCATAAAGCCTGTAACTTTCAAATTTGGTGTTTATTGTTTGGGAGTGATTTTAGAAGCAATGTGTAAAGTCGAGCTCGCAGACTTCCAATGATCTATCCAATGAACAAAAGTAAAAAAATGTTAATGACTTTCATCTAGGTCAGATTAGTGTATTTTATTTTACAGTCTTTTTCTTTGGTCTCACCTTTATATTAAAGATTTAAATATCTCAAATTTTTTTACTTTTTATTGGTCCAGTTTGAGTTCATGGTGGAGTCGGTCCTCTTGGCCAGGGATCGCTGGCTCCGGGATGGTGGTGTGATGTGGCCCTCCTCAGCAGCTTTAGCTCTGGTTCCATGTCAGGCCGACAACTACTACACAGAGAAAATGGCCTTCTGGGAGCGACCTTATGGCCTGGACTTCACACCACTACAGTAAGAGCCATTGGTCAGCAGTGGAGCTGAACATTATCTTTTTGTCTACTTTTGTTTGCATTGCTCACTCCTCATTTTCAGAGTTTGTACACAAATGTGTAGGTGGTAGATTGATGTAGTGAGGTTTGAGATTTCTTACCTAGTGGGATGAGTCCTGTGGCACCTAGTGGAGGGGGCCTCTAAAGCAAATCAGGCTTTTAACTTTGCATCACTTACAACAATAAGCTGTTTCTTTTTCTAATAAACTGTTCAGAGTCTGAAAAAGTCTCAATTTCATGCTTTGCAAGATACAGAGCCAAACACTTCTGCAGGTTCTTCATGGTGGATAGCAATGTCTTTTTTTTTATGAAAGTCAGTGAAAATTAGACACTAGGATCAACAAAAGGCTCATGAAACAAAATGAAACAAGGAAAAATAACACGAATGAGCAAGAAAAAGGTTCAGATATAGATTTAAAAATAGATTTTTAAGGAAACCAAATAAGTAATGCACAGTAATGACATTAATGGCATTTATTCCTGTCACAAGAATTATGAACCTGTTAGATATTTTTTTAAACTTTGTTTTAAACACTAAACTTCTAAATGGTATTGATATTAAATTAATTACATTTTATTCAAGTTTGTTGAAGCTGAGACAGATGGAGAAGTAGTGGAACACTGGCCTTGAGCACTGTCTGCATATGTGCTGCAGAGGGAGCTAAAAATTATTCTTTTTGGTTTCTGTTGTGTGAGGTCTTGATTTTTGAAGAGGTCATTGTTTTCTTACCCAATTAAATGAAGTTTAAATAAAAATTGGGTGAAACTTTAAGCTTAGAAGGAACTGTGTGCTTTGGACAGATGAACAAAAGTCAGGCTTTTTCGAAACAGAGATTTTAGGTGGGTTTGGTTTGAAAAAAAGGAATATGTTGAAAAGCATATCATGCCCAGGGTTAAGTATGGGGAAGGATGTGTGATTCGGTGGGCCTGTTTCTCCACTATCCCTTGGAAACCTGTTAGAGTGGATGGCACCAATACCCTCTACCTGCATAGTTTAACTAAAACTTTGGGGGAATCTTGTCAATGGATCTTTGAATTGGATATTTATCCAAAAACATGTGGTCAAACCAACACAGAAATGGTTTAATTAACATAAAATCTACCTTTTTAGCCATATCAGCTTGTAAACCTTATGGAAATGTGTGCGGGGTGTTTTCAGTGTGAGATTAATCACTAGCAAAAATGTGTATTAATTTTAAGGATTTTAAACAATTTCTATCAGAAATGCTAGTGGATATTACTTTGTGTCCATATTTATTCAGAAGCCGAGCAAGTAAAAAACTTGAGCTGACCCAAATGTCTTAATGATTCTAGTTCATTCATCTATAAAGTCATAGCTTTATTGCAGCTTCATAAAACACTGTGATTAAGGGTTATAAAATAAATTGAGTTACAGGAGGAAACATGTATTTCATGACAAGGAGAAGAAGTGAAATAAAATATAATGACTTATTACATTTGTATTTAAAATAATTGAAATGTGATTACAAAAACATGTAGCTCCCGAAAGAACTTTAGAAATAATTGGATGAAGTAAATTTTATTTTGTGCCCTGAAGAAAATCATTCATGCATACATACATACATACAACAGATCATACTGTTTCATGTATTATAAATTCCTCCTTCAATCATTTTTAATGCTTTCTGTAGGAGCAGATTAATTTCTTTTTTGGCTCCTGATTGATGTCTCATCCCTGCAGGCCTTTGGCACAGCAGGAGTTCTTCACCAAGCCAAAGTTCAGCCATCTTATTGACCCTGAGGACTGCCTCTCTGCTCCCTGTGATGTCATCTGCCTTAACATGTACACTGTACAAGTGAGAGACCTTGAGGTATCAAATGGACTTCTCTATTGCAAGAGACTGTAGTTCTTATCTTTTGATACTAATGGAGCAGAGTTTCATTTCTCAGGAAATGAAGGGTGAGTTTCAGTTTTGTGTGGAGAAGCCTGGAATTTTCCACGGATTCACGGCCTGGTTCACTGTTCAGTTTGAAAGCCTGGAGATGGGAGGAGCAACAGTGGAGCTCAACACCGGACCAAACTCAGAGTAAAAATCTAACTGCAACTACACTAAATAAAAGTATCTAATTCACACGTTCAAAATCCATCAATAAATTAGAATATACTCTAGTTTCGATAATTTAATTTAAAAACTCATTTATAGATTCATTACACAAAGCATTTATTTCTTTTACTTTATTTTATACATCTATGATAAGAAATTCTTTAATAGTCTAGCTGCATCCTATCTACATAATTTACTAAACGTTCACATGCTCAGGTTTCATTGAGAAACTCAGGTTTCATTGAGTTTCTCCTCAATGTTTTGAAATCAAAGTTAAAATGTGAGAAGAAATTAATGTTCTAAGTGGACTGTAAAGTATCATGCTGCTACTTGTCTACACCACTTAGCCTGAAGAGTCATTTTTAGTGCCCATTTCAAAACTTGTTTCTCTTCTCCATCCTTTGACTAATTATACACAAAACACCAAATATGCTACTCTTCTGGCTTTTACTTATTTTATTCTAACCGTTTTATTCTATGTTCTATTTAACTGTAGTTTGGCAAAACTGTGAAACACTTTGGTCAGCTATTTCTCTTTTACATTTGCTGAATAAAGGCATTGAAGTTAAGGAAGGTAAAATGCTAAGGCCCATTTTCAGGATACATCTGTGTGCGTTGCCTCATCTTGTGAGTTTCTCTCAAAATCGTTAAAAATTCTTTGCTTTGCAATCTTTTTAGGGCTTATTCACTTTTTCTACCAAATCTTAATTTGGAGATTTACGTTGTATTCCACTGGATACCAATTAGATACATGGGTTGTATACCCATTGAATACAACATCCTGTGAACAGCAACCTATTTTAGCAACTATATTTTTCTGTGGTTTAGCCACCATTTGGGTTTAATAACTTTCTGCTGGACAACTATCAAGTCAGTAGTCGTGTCCATGATTATGTAGGCCTTAATATAACATTTCTGTATGCAATGTTCTGTGTTTTATTGGTGTCAAGTGTTAAAATATTTGTAGAAACTAATTTTCTGGTGTTAATTGGCTGCAAACCATAGTCATTAAATAGAATATGAGTGAATATGAGTTTTACTGTTTGAATTGAATTTCTATAGTATACAAATGTTTCAATATTCTAATTTACTGAGAACCAGCTGTGTTATGAAATGACTCTTTGTTTATGATCTGTTAATCCTCAGTCCAACCCATTGGAAGCAGACTTTGTTCATGCTGGACAGGCCGATCCAGGTGTACACCGGAGACTCCATCCATGGAAACATTGTCCTGCGCAGAAACCCAGTGTGGAGACGCCACATGACCGTTATGTTGCACTGGAACATCAACAGCAACACGGACGACTGCCAGGCAAATATCTCACTAAACATCCATATTCATAAATGTGCTGTTGTTTTCATGACTTTTGTTCACTTTCTCCTTACATTTATAGGCTGGAACAAAAAGTTTCCCCATGTGGAGGTGACTGGTTTGTGGCGAATCAACAGTAAACCAGTCAAATATGTCCACTCTTTGCCCATGAGCTGCTGCTGACCAGTAATCAGAAGCAGTTACTGAAAATGTGACACCCAGGGTGCTACCTGGCAGGCCATTTGAGTCTTTAGTGATGCAACTGATCACTAAAGGGACAGGTGGTCACACAACAGGTCATTCTTTAAGAGCAGCATGTGACTGAAAAGAAGAAATTGAGGAGTCACTGATAGAGGAAAATAGGGGTCATGAAAGAGTAGCAAGAAACTCTTTAAGGTACAACAGAAAAAAATATGTTTTAATCTTTATTCTACTCAAAGATTAGATTTAAAGATTTTTTACAATGGTTTAAAAAAAGCTTAATTTACATTTTCACTTATTTAACTGATATTCAATTATTTAAACACCTAAAGATAAGATTTTTGTTAATTAGCTTTTCATGTTAAAGTAAGCAATAAATTAAGAATTTGTGGATTACCAGTAACAAGCTAAAGTAATAATTTAAAAAGTCGAAACACTTCTGTTGAGGTGCACTACTAATCTGCTGGGTAAAAATTGTCTTCTACACTTAGACAATATTTGCATAAAGCACAAGTCAGGGTTTGGTAACTAAAGCCAGCAACATTATAAAGATAAAACTGTTATAAAAAATACAGCTTGTAAACTATGATGGGCAGCATGTATTACTTTTGTTACTCCACAAAGAATGTCAAAAAAGTCCAACACCTCACCATTACATTTAGTTGGTGAAAATGATCAAGATTGTGCATTTCCACTGTAGGAACCTTTCCCAGGAACTAGGGTAGTATTCATATTTTAGGGCTTATTATTGTCACTGCAGTTAATGCAGGGTTTATTTTTTTTAGCTCCTGTATCGTCTATATCTTATGGTAATTTTAAAACATAAAAAGCAGTAATTGGCATTTTTGTTTGTCAACACAACATTTAAATCCATCCATAGGTGTTGAATATCAGTGTTTTACACAGTAGCCAATTTTAATACATTATTCAAGTCTCGTAACCTTAATGAAAATCAGTAAACGATAAGGAGGTAATGCTGTCAAAGCTATTTTGTTACGAGTTTAATCCATTTTATGTGTAATTTCAGGATTCAAGTCAAAAAGATCGCCACCTCAAGAGTCTATCATTAAATCTATGCCTTAATGACACAGATGCAGCTCTTTTGAGACTCAGTGCTACTTTATTCGTTATAAATATATATGGATTATTACAATCCGAGTTTTATTTTATTTCATCTGCTGTGTTACATATCTACTGAGTAAAAACTGCACAATGAGCATGGCTCTAGATCACAAGGTTTGTAATATTTAGCTTTTTCCACCTTTCCTGTTGCCCTAAAAACGTTTCTATACAGAAAAGTCTGAGAGAAATTCAAATAAGCTTGTCACAGTTATTTCTTTTTTATTCTAGAAGTCCATATCTTTTTTTTTTGCTTTCTCGTCTCAATTGTAGGAGGAGGTCTGTATTCAAAGAATAGTGAAGATGAGCACCAATGGCTCAGCTGTAAGAGTGACACTCAAAGTAAACTTTTGGACCTCACAGTGGAAATGCACAAATCTGACATAAAAAAACAACATAGAAACACTCCAATAAATAATGTTCCACATGCTCAAAATAAAACATATTTTTGCTCAGACCTGTATTTAAAAATTAAAATAATAAATATATGGTATAGATAGCATATTTGTAATTCTATTTTTTTCTGTAGCAAAATAAATGATCGTTCCTTTGCTATTTTTAAATAAAACAAACAATTATGTTTTTTATTTTCAAATATTCTTTTCCTTAGTTCTCTTACCATGATATCTCATATTGGGCCGTACCTTTTACAAAAATGTTGTATAGCTTTGCACACATGGGGCTGTAGATAATAAAATTAAATTACAAAATGAGATGAAAGGACAGGTATGTTCTGTGTGCACAAATATTAACCAAGTAATAGAGGGGGGTGCAAACTGTAGAGGATTTGAGAAGAATCAAGAGAAGCTACCAAGAACTACATTTATCTTGTATTTCTATTATATTCCATAACTGCATCCTATAGAGGATGTCGGAAGAAAAATGTACAGTGAAGAAAAACAGTCCGCCATGTTGGATTAACCGAGATTAACTGAGGTATAAGATGCTCAGAGACGTGACAAAGGTAAGGAAGGCTAAAACCTGAACATCACAAAACAAGAAAAATAATCTGAAGCATATGGACTGTGCCAAGAAATATCTGAAGACAGATTTTTCAAAGGTTTTATGGCTTGATGAAATGAGAGTGACCTGATGGACCTGGTGGATGGACATGTGGATCAGTAATGTGCCAGAGCTCCAAGTCAGACGTCAAAGTGGAGCCCATTATTAAAGATGACGTTTGGATCTTATCGGGTTGAAGATGGACTCAAAATCGACTCCCAAAGATACGGCAGTTTTTTTAAGATACTTTCTACAGGCAGCAGTACAGGAAGAAGTCTACATCTTTCAAAGAGACAATGATTTTTATGCAGGATAAAGGCTAGCCAGAAAAGGTGTTAAAGATGGAAAACTGCTGACAGATGTTGCTCACCTGACCTGTGGGCAGTTAAACAGGAAATGTACAGTGAAGAAAAACAGTCCGCCATGTTGGATTAAACAAGAACACTATGAATACTGTATGTTGACTAATAAAAACAAGGTTTGCTTGATAATTGTGAACACCGTACTTGCATGACTCTTGTATTCCACTTTAACTCAGTGACCTCAGTGTTATAAGTTTTCTCTTTAGCATCTATTTCTGTCATGTTTATCACACCCACAATATTATGTTTACAAAAACTATTCACTCTGACAGTATTTCTCATCAAGTAAATAACAGAAGTTTGTGGAATACTACTACCTATTTTCTCATTTGTAAACATTTATACAAAATGCTGAAGTTGACACTAACGTGTTGCACCTGTTTGCTGAAGCAGAAGTGTTTTGAAGCATTTCCTCTTGGTTAAACATCAGTCTCAGTTTTTATTGTGATGTGTGTTTTCATCTCCGAGGATAACTCCTGATTGGGTAAGCTCTCTGGGGAAGGAAGCCCCTTCCCCAGAAGGGAGAGCGGAACAAACTGTGGAGGCTTAACAACTTCGTATTTAACACAATTTTTTTCCTTTTTCTGCTTCAAGTGTTTGTCACAGTGGTTCACGAACGTTTCCAACTTGACGAAGGTCTTGTTGCATACTTTGCAGTGATAAGGTCGCTGGCCTTTTTTTAGGCGTATGTGAAGCCGGATGTATGAAGAGCGCACAAAAGTGCGGCAGCAGACGCCGCACTTAAGATCCACCATGTTGCTTTGCGCTTCGTGTGGCTTGTTGACTGGAGGCGCGGGTGCAGAAATGATAGCAGGAACAGGTGCAGGTCTGGCTTGTCCGGCGGCCTCAAGAGCCTTGTGGGAGAGCAGAGTAGACATAGAGCGGAAGCCTGCGCCACACTGTTCACATTTGTAGGGCCTTTCACCGGTGTGGAGTCGAATGTGTGCCAGAAGCCCGGCCTTCTGGGTAAACGACTTGCTGCAGTAGGTGCATTTAAAAGGCTTCTCTCCTGTGTGCAGCCGACGGTGGGTCTTCAAGTGTGAGGCGCGCCCAAAGTTCTTTCCACACTCGGGGCATTTAAACGGTTTATCACCACTGTGGATCACCTTGTGAGCCATCAAGTGGGAGGACTGATGGAAGAACTTACCGCAGATGTTACACCTGAACTTCCTTTCCTTGTTGTGGGAGGTGAGGTGAAGACTCAGGTGGGCAGATGAGATGAAGGTTTTGTTGCATATGCTGCAGCTGTGAGGGTCCAGTCGAATGCGCCGATGGGCTCGCCGGCCGTTAGGGGGGCTGCTGCTGCCTCCAGCCTCACAGGATGGACATTTGAATGGAGCATCTCTGCTGTCTGTCTGCTTCTGCTGAGCTGATGCGGAATCATAGTGGGAGTCCAGTTGTGGTGGGCTGAAACTGCACCCGCACTCTGAGCAGAGCCTGGACTCCTCCTGCTGCTGGTCATCGGTTTTATCCAGCATCCTGATATTTACAACCACACCAAGGAGGGACTGATAACCTATAAAGGAAATAGAAACACATAACTAGATAAAATGATATGGAGCTTTTAGTTATGTTTTAAAGTGTTATAAAGTGACGGTTTGACAAAAGGCAGACTGTAATGGCTAGATGATTGTAGCTTTGGAGGGATGCCCCCAGGCTGAAGCAATTAGCATCTAATAATGGAATCTATTTCTCAGTTTTATTTTTGTTTTTCCGCAGGTTTAGAGGTAGACTTCAAGGGTGTTGACTATGCTTCTTTCTCTCCTCTACTCCTATCTTCTTACCTTTTAAACCTTTTCCCGACACACACACACACACACACCTACACCACACTTCTATGTCCTGTCCTGTTCACACCGCCGGACAGGACATGTTAAGAAAAATCAAATATATTTTATAAATATACACACGGGTCTACCCGTGTAGACACGTGTGGAATAAAATATTTAACCCTGTGGACCAAGCTAAGAAGCAGTTAATGCTGGTTTTGACTGAAAGGTGTCAGAAAACATCACCGTTACTGCGGGCCACTCTGCTTGCCTGTGGTGCACCCCTCCAAAACATCCTAAAAAACCACGTAAGCATAAGAGTTGGACGTTGGAACAATGGAAGATTACGGCCTGACCTGATAAATCACGTTTATATCTAAGGGAACACAGGCTTTGCTTATGGGAAGAAAGCACACTGGCAGAGGCAGCGTGACGCTTCACAGCAGGGGTACAAGACCTCTGGGTCACAGAGGGTTCCCAATAACTTCAGAATCAGTTACAGCACATTATTAGGCAGGTGGTCATAATGTTATACAAGAATGGTTTACCTGCTGTAGACAACGCACAGCTCAACCTCCCCGCTTTATACCGCAGTATCTTTTAATCGGTGATTTATTTCATCCCCATAATGTGGCAGTTATAATTAAACAGAGCAAGTAGACAGAACATAAACGGGCAAATCTTAAAACCTCACTTAAAATCCGCCCAGTAAAGCTCCTGTCATCATGCTGCGGCCTGCAGCGCCGTAAACAAAGCGGGGGATGCAAACCAACAAAGACTTCACATACCGTGCTCATTTTTTTCCTAACAAAGCGGATTTCTTTTGTTTTGGGTGTTCTTCCTGTGAGCCGCTGTTAAAACATAGCCAGAAACTGGGTTTAATTAACACATTTCAGGGAGTGTTGTGCCGTGTTTCGTCGTTTTCTTTTCTGGAAGGAGGCTGCTCCGTTTTTCTGTGCAGGAACAGAGCTGCAGCATCATCTAGCGAGCGGCGGACCCCGGCACCAAAGCCTAATAGTGGTCGACAGCGCTGTTTAGCGGTTACTTGGATGAATTAACTCTCGTTTCCCGGTCTTGTGCGCATCACAGGGGAACAGAATTGCGCACAAGACCGGTATGTTTCGTTTACTGGGAAACCAGATGAAACACGATGCTTTAGATTCATTACCCTAACTTCTCGGCGCCTGATTTACTGAGAAATGAAAGTTACCGAGCATGGGCATAGTGAGGGTAGGGTGAGTCAGTGTTGGAGCAAGCCTTTATAAACGACAGGCTGAAGCAGCATCTCTCTCAGTGTCAAAGGAACTGAAGACCTTCCACACGTTATGACTCAGGTACTGTGAATTTGTTGCTTCGTTGCATCCTTTTAGGGTTTGTGAGTATAATATAACTTCTAGGACAGAATTGCAAGAGATATAATGTATGAGAAACAAATAATAACTTGATATTTGTTTCTATTTGTTTTTCCAGGTTTTCCTAGATTTATTTAATTTTATAACAACATTAGACTTGGTTTTTGTTTGTCGGTGGCAGAAAAGGTGTGACTCAGTTAGGGCTGCATCACTTAAAAGTTAAAGGAACTTAATATTCTGTTATTGCAGATCGTTTTCTTGAATCAGCTCTGGGAAATAAGTTTCACCAGGGTTTTCTAAAGCTGTTAAAAAATCTAATCATTTTACTAAAGTAGTTGTGCTGACTGTTTATTAAGCCAACAATCTCATAAATACACAAATTAAAAGAATAAATACAAAAAAGAATGTTTAATTTATGATAATGGTTTTCTCTATGTTTAGACATTCACTCTACAAATTAAGAATCTGTTTAATATTTCTTTATTTCTGTACTGCATTATCTTGTGTTACAATATTTGGTTTCTTTCACAGCATCCAACTCAAGAAGGATGAGTGGGAAGACCAGACATAAAACCCGGTAAGCTGCCCCACCTCTTCCTCTTAAGTGAAGCAACTTAGACTCTGAATACTTCACAAGGTTTTGAAATGTTGTGTCGTGTTTTGTCATGACTAGTCAATTGTACTGCAAGAACAAGTACATTGTTGACATCAAACTAAAGCATGCATTTTCATGAAATGTTTGTCTTGTGAAAATTATGCCACCTCTAGCACAATTGTGGGTTAATGAGTGGAGTAGTTAGTTTGCAATTGAAAGTTGAGTTTGACCCCATTTTCTTCTTTTGCAAATCAATATACCCCTGGCAAGGCACTCGACTCCAAGTCACCTTCATCTACTAAACACAGCTTAACAAACTATTCATAACATTCCTAGGATGATTTTTGCTGCAGTAAGCTGCTTATCACATAAGAGTAGTGTTAAAATGTAACTATAATGACAATACTGTTATTTAATGAAATCAATAATATATGTAAATCGTAATGTTTGCAAGTTTGTAGGTGTTGCTGAAAAACATATTTTTGATTACAGAACATAGCAGCATTTGCAGTTATTGCTTCCAATTTTTTTTTTTTTTTTGAGAAACAAGGAAGTACAAAGTGTTTTGTCTACGCGTGATTGAAAAATTAAGCAAACATTTCTGTAGAAGTACAGATAAAATCAAGAAGTGTACTTCTGACAGGAGCCATCAGATAATGCTTCTGCATGTTGGTGTTCCCGCTAAAGCCTTTCCCCCCCCCCCTAATTTTCCCTTTACAACAATCTTACAACGTCCTGCAGTGTGTGGTGTGTTACATGGTGGTGTGTTGAATATGCCTGATCTAAAATCCATACATTTATTATATTTAGCCTTAAATATTAAGGACAAACTTAATATCAATGCAAGTTTTGTCAACATGTGTTGACAAGGTTTTGAATCAAAAGGAAAACACAAAGTTCAACAATTTGATATGGGTGTATGTTCCAGAAAATCTTCATAATTTTCACATTTTTAGAACCACATACCATGTTTTTAAACATGCCAACATAAATTACAAGATAGGGGAAGAGGAAACAGTGGGACAGCAGCTTTAGGATGTTCTGGTATGATCTGTATGATGTTGTTTTGTCACTATTTAAATATACCTAGAATTGTGACCATATTCAGCTCCTGAAATGTGAAAGACATTTTGGTTATAATATTTATAATCACATTCTACTTAGCGTCTTTCCCTAAATGTAGCCTTATTAAGAGTTATGTATGGTGCTCCTTTAATTTCCATACCTGAATTTTTCATGATTGAAATATTATTTATTTAAATATTTGTTGTTCTTGCATAGCAACACATTTCATAGAAGTAGCATTGTGTTTCCCTATGCTTTATAAATACAAAAGCATTACATTTTGCTGCTGTGAATTCACTGATTAAATGGTAAATGTCCTTCATTTGTATGGGACTTTATCAAGTCAGACGATCCCAAAACACTTCAGACACTCAGTCATTCACACATTCAAATACATTTTACACACTGATGGTGGAAAGCCACAATGTAGCCACAGATGCCCTGGTGCAGATTGATAAAAGTGTGGCTGCCATTCAATCAGCACCACTAGGTCCCTCTGACCACCGCCAGCAGGCAGCTGAAATATCTTGCCCAAGGACGCAGTGACTGAAAAGACAAAGTGGGGGAGTTTGCACCGGCAACCCACTGGTTACAGGATGAACTAATCCCTCCTGAGCTACTGCTGATTATGATTAGGCACAACTCCAATTAAAATTCCTTAGCTGAAAGGGTAAATGCAGATTAAGCATATCTTATACCACTGATTTTAATTTTAATGTTTAGTTTTTCAATCTTATTTTCTCTAGGAGGTCCTTTGGGGCTACAGCTCCACCTTTTCTTGACTACCTGAAAGATATTCTTCGTCGATATCCTGATGGTGGACAAATTTTGAAGGTCAGTATATGGTGTTCACATTATGATTATAGCAATGGCTACTTATTGCCAGAACAGGCATAAGCCTTACATACTAAATGAAGCACAAGAGATTGATGCTTCTCTCACATTTACAGTGTTTTTAATATTCAGTTTATCTGCTGTAGAAAGTTTACCAAGCCTGCAACTATTACAACCCCTCCCCAAGACAGCAAAGGATAAATTCTGGGTGTAACACAAAACTGTAATCACAAAACAGTTGATGTCAGTAGCAAAAGACAGTTTATTTACAGTTTATTTTACAATTTAGGTAAAATATCAAGCACAGGAGAAGAAAAAGACACAGAAGTTTTATGCTTCAGGCTCTCTGAGGCCAACACAACAAACAAAACACTCCCTTCTACCTCTAAAATAAAAGAATACTTTCAAGAAGTAAACATAAAAGGTACAATTCCTGAGCTATTAACACAAATACATAATTTTAGTTAGCCACTTAATTCCCCACAATATTGCTCACAATTTAAGTCCCCAAAGACAACAGTCAGCACACAGACAAGATCAAGGCCCATGGAAAAAGGGGCCTGACATCTCTGGCATGGAGCTCTTTATGGAGTGACTGACGAGCTCCAACACATTTCACCTGGCAGCCAGGTAGAGCTGAAACATAAAGAGAGGGCTCTCATTAAGAGAGCCCCTAGAGGTCAGTGAACGTAACAGCAATTTCTGTTTTGTTCTCTATTTGTCCACATTTCTTCCATGTGTAAATGGCACAGTTCAGCATCAGTATCACCTTGCTCTCAACACATTTGAATATTATTTTATAAAAAGATTAGTAATAAAATGAAGCTCTTTCTTGTCAATATGTTGACAGTGATTGCTTTTACCAAAGAAGACATGGTAAAATGAATGCTTATAGGAATTGTAGGTATTGAAACTTCATCACGGTTCATGAGAGTAACAACATGGGGAGAGAAACTATCTTTATGGATTAGAGGTGATATTATTATCTAATCTCACCATATTTTTATGACAGGAAGATTTATAAAGTTGATGTCTATGCACTCCTTCACTTCGAACTGCATTATGTATGACAAAAAGTTATCCTCCAAGCGTGTGGAGGCTTTTTTTTTTTTGCTGTCACTACAAGTCGTAGGATTTTTATGATTTTCAGAAGTTCTCAATCTACAGTTTAAACTTTTCTTGACATGGCAGTAAATATTTTACAAAGTATGTTATAAACTGCAACATGATAAACGAAGCTCAGTTCAGCTAGTCACACTCTGAGAGACAATGTCAGGTGTTTTTAGTATTTCTGTCATTTCCATTGAAGCCAAAGCATTCAGTAAAATCGGATGGAACGTTTCCCAAATATTCTCTGTGTCTGTATAACTTTTTAAAACTGTCACTTCATTCTTCATTGAACCACTGTTGGGATGTATTTCTTAGCTTTTTTCTGGACATATTCTAAATGTTTGTGTTCTACAAAAGTGTAAGCAGATATATTAAACGATTATAGCTAAGGAGTTATCTTATTCAGTATCATTTTAGTAATTTTATCATGGTAAGCCAGGGTTTTCAGGGTGCCACCTGATGTGCCATCAGGCTTTAGTTGCTCCCCCAACCCAACCCTCCTGCCCTGCTTTGGCCGGGCAGGAGGGTTGCCTCCAATGCATCAACAAGGTGTTGTTGATGCATTGAACTATGCCATCCCTGCTATCTTTCAATCAAAATTAATGTGAATGAGGTTCACTTGCATAAACATTACATTGCTGTTTGTTGAGCTACAAATAAAGGATAATTGGTGCTTGGATTAAAGAATAACTAAAAGTCATTGAAAACAAGGAACACAGTCAAACCTGTCCAACCCACTTACGAGTAAATCGTTGATCTTATGTGGGAAGTGGAACAGAAATGTAGCCTGTCCACATTTTGGAAATATCTTCCATTACTGAAACCTAATGCTGTGTTTGTTCCTTTAAAATATTGCACTTGCAAGTCCCATGAAAGTTTGATACATTCATTTGCTTTCAGTTACTGTGATCCAGTCTTGTGGTCTGTGACCCTTCAGCAACTCCAGTTGCTAAGTGTTGCTAAGTGACTAATTATCATTAGTCTGTTAGTTTGAACACAGTCTTAAAAAAAAAACAATAATAAAGAAATAGTCAAAGTTGTGTTGTGGGTACCCAGCTTGAAGAGTGACTCCAGTCTAAGTCTGAAACCTGAGTCAACATGTCTGGGCTATTGTATTTTACACATTCTTCACTTTTTAGCATTTCTGTCATTTCCATTGAAGCCAAAGCATTCAGTAAAATCGGATGAAACGTTTCCCAAATATTCTCTGTGTCTGTATAACTTTTTAAAACTGTCACTTCATTCTTCATTGAACCACTGTTGGGATATATTTCTTAGCTTTTTTCTGGACATATTCTAAATGTTTGTGTTCTACAAAAGTGTAAGCAGATATATTAAACGATTATAGCTAAGGAGTTATCTTATTCAGTATCATTTTAGTAATTTTATCATGGTAAGCCAGGGTTTTCAGGGTGCCACCTGATGTGCCATCAGGCTTTAGTTGCTCCCCCAACCCAACTCTCCTGCCCGGCTAAAGCTAAGCAAGGTTTTGTAGATGCATTGAACTATGCCATCCCTGCTATCTTTCAATCAAAATTAATGTGGATGAGGTTCACTTGTTCTGGTGTTTAAATGATTGCTCTATTTAGTGCAAATGTCACACTGCTTTGGCTCATTCAACGTGAACTTCCAAAAGCTTGATTATATGAGAAACCTTGTGTATGATATATTTGTGCCACCAACCCGAGCATGCAGTGAGATCCCGTACGAATAGGCTTTGCATGTTTATGGGGGAAATCTGGGTTTCATTGTTCAAAATTGTCATTTGCATTTCATTAATGCCTTGTGTTTACATTGTATCACTCCTGTTTAGGATTAAAAATAAAATACAAGCTTACAATAATTTAAAACAGGATAGGCCTCTGGAGCTTTGTGGCAGACCTGACTTGGTGACCTGAGTGAAGTTGGCCCCCCCACCTTCTTCAAATCAGACGAAATGGGTGTCAATCAACTCGGCTACATTTGTGCTGGTTTGTGCAGCAAAGATTTTCATTTGTGCAGCTATCATTTTAAAGATATTAAGAGGGCTGGTTGACCTTTGATGACCTCTAAAACATTTCTTAATATCTTTAAAATGATAGCAGCACAAATGAAAATCTTTGCTGCACAAACCAGCACAAACGTAGCCGAGTTGATTGACACACATTTCGTCTGATTTGAAGAAGGTGGGGGGCTGGTTGACCTTTGATGACCTCTAAAAACATTTCTTAATATCTTTAAAATGATAGCGGCACAAACGAAAATTTTTGCTGCACAAACCAGCACAAACGTAGCCGAGTTGATTGACACCAATTTTGTCTAATTTGAAGAAGGTGGGGGGGCCAACTTCACTCAGGTGACTTGGTGGGGTAGGGAGATGTGTGTATAAGGACGACTGGGCCCTCTCTTTTCTGAGTACTTTGCTCCGTGTTTATGTTGTATTTCATAAAAGTAAAAGAGGACAATTAAACTTGTGTAGGCTTCTCTATTGCTTGATTTTCAACCAAAAGATTAAATGGTACAAAACAATTGTTCATTTTATTTTTCACAAGCTTTTTTTTCCTTCAAACCAAAGAATTTGATCTGAGTCTATTGATTCCTCATTTACAATTTAAGCTGGGTGACTTTGTCTTGTTGAGCTTGGTTGGGTTTTAATAATAATGTATCTTATTTTGAAACAGGAACTCATTCAAAATGCTGATGATGCTCAGGCAACAGAAGTGATTTTCATCCATGATGAGAGGAGCTACGGCACTGAGAGTCTTTGGAATGCCAATCTTGGACAATATCAGGGTATATATGTTGATTTGTAAATAGTTCTTTTGTTGTAATCTACACTTGATTTCATGATAATTTACCTGCAAAAAATGTGTCATTCATTTACTTTAAAGAAAGATAATTTTTGTATATCAATAACCTGCCTTTCCTATTGTTTACAAGGCATACATCTACATTTTATAATTATAGAACACCATGAGTATTAATTACAGACAATTCTGTTTTTATGTTGCAAGGTTCAGCTTGTTGTAAACGAATATTTTAGTAATCGAGTAATCTATTGATTATTCTTACAGTTAATCAAGTAATCGGATAAAATTTTATAAAATAAAATATTGGTAAATCTGGCATAACAGCAGTGTTACTTTCGGATATTAATATCAGTCCAATTTTTCATATTTGAGTATCCCTAACAGTTACTTATGTAGAAAATTAACCTGTAACAATAACAGCTCACTTTCTAAGTTAACTTGAAGAAAAGTTATACAAAGGTACGCCCCTAATGAGGCGGAAGTGAGAGCTCTGCGCAACGCAAATAATGTCCCGGCCGGAACACCTTGCGCTAAATAACAAAACATACATTAACAAAGCTTCGAGGCAGATACATTTTCCTCGAGGAATTTTAATAATCGAGGTACTCGAATCATTCTTGGAATCGTTTCAGCCCTAGTTCAGCCATTTTACACCAAACAGTTTAAAGAGAAATACTATTGTGCATGTTGTATCTGTCCTTACATTCAAAATAAGCTATTTAGTTTTCTCAATTCAAGCTGAAATTACAGAACAAGCACTTACAATTAAATATTCCAGCAATCCCAAACAGATTTATTCATTTTGTTACTGACTGACTTTTTGTATAGGCCCTGCTCTGTATGCCTACAACAATGCTGTGTTTACTGAAGACGACTGGGAAAGAATTCAAATGGCTGGAAGAAGTGGCAAGATCAATGACCCGAATAAAATCGGGAGATTTGGAATTGGCTTCAACTCCGTTTATCACATAACAGGTAAAATTTATTTGTTAGAAGGATAACATGCTTTGACTTAATGATTTTAACTAAGAGATAATTTTAGAGATAATAAATAAAAGCATTTCTCAACAGATGTGCCCAGTATTTTCAGCTCAGGACATCTTGGATTGATGGATCCCCAAGAGGAAATATTTGGTGATAAGGGGTTTTGGTGGTTTTTGAATGAACCTGAAGACCAAGAAGCTTTGATGACAATGCATGACCAGTTCCAGCCCTACAGAGACATAGTTTCAGTTGTAGGCAAGCAAGAATGGTCAGCAATCATAGAGGATCAGCACTTCTCTGGGACACTTTTCAGGTTCCCCTTACGCAACAAAGCGTCAGAGATTTCAGACAATCTATATGATTCCGATAAAGTGGTTGAGCTTTTTGATAGCTTCATTGCAGATGCAGACTTGAGCCTTCTCTTTTTGAAAAGTGTGGACACTGTGTCCTTGATCCACATCAGTCAGGATGGTACCATTAACACCAGGCTTCAAATAAAATCCTCAGAACCAACAGAAGTTCTTCTGAAGCAAGAAGATGAGTCTGATGTTGAAGGCTTGACAAGAATCAAATTGATAACTCTAAATTCAGAAGATCAGAAAAAAACACAATGGCTTTTAACAACAAGCACCATGAAAGAGGGAAAAGCACCAAACCTTGATGACCTTGCCAAAAAGTTGAGCTTTTTACCCAGAGTTGACTTGGCATTTCCGCTTGATGAGCAGAGAGACTGTGGTCAAGGCAGATTGAGCTGCTTCCTCCCTCTCCCAAACAATGAATCCAACAAGACCGGTCTCCCAGTTTATGTCAACGCCTGCTTTGGTCTCACAGACAACAGAAGACACATCAAGTGGCAAGAAGAAGACCAAAAACATGACGAACATGCTTTGTGGAATGAATTGCTTGTGAAGAAGGTGCTCCCACAAGCTTATGTGAAGATCATCCAAGATGCCATCAAACTTTGTCAGCAATCTACTCTTCCTGTATCTTCTGTGTACAACCTGTGGCCTGATGTTACTCAAATGCAGCACAAAGACAAATGGCTTGATATTGCTGTGGATGTTTTTCATCACTTACTCAATGAGAACATGGCTGTTCTCTCTCTTGCCAGAGATGAAACACAGTTTGTCCCTCTATCAAAAGCTGTGATACCCTGCAATGGACCAACAACAGCTGAGACAGTATCTGCCATTAAAAGGACTTTAGTTTCCTGCGGGGAAAATCTTGTGAGTGTACCAGCTACTGTAGTGACAGCCATTGAGACATTTACACACACCAACCCACAACATGTAACTCCCTGCTTCCTCAGAGTGGTTCTCCACAGGTCTGGTGTTCATAACATTAGACAAGAAGATAAACTGTGTATTTTGGAGTACATATTGAGTGATGGAAAATACAAAGAACTGGAGGGTCTTCAGCTACTTCCTCTCAGTGATGGATCTTTCAGATCTTTCACAAAGAAAGAAGAGGACACTGCTTTGATTGACAACAGGGAATTTCCAAGGTAAGGTTATAGTTTGTCTGTCTTTATGTTAATTTTAATAACTGAATTGTGCATGAAAGCATGTCTATTCAATGGTTAGAACTGTTATTTCACTCCAGAAAGATTTTGTGGTTAAAACCCAGCTGCATTTGGCTTGTTCCTCTGCCTTCATCATGTATGCTTTCACAATCTTGGCAGCATTTATTCAGGGGGTTTTGTGCTGGCAACAAGAACTTTAGTGTAATTAAGTGTGCCACACGTATTGGTGTGCCTTCTGTGATACTCTTGTACACCTTTTTCCCCAATAACACAACACCTAGTTTTCTCCTATGACATTTCATGTTGAAGCATACAAAAAGAAAGTGAGACACAGCTCCTCTTTGCAGTTTGATTATTCACGAATTAACAAATCATTTTTGGTTTTCATTAGCACAACTGCCTCATTGTCCAAAAAAGCATTGTTTTTTCACTTTAGATTATTCTATTTGATTATTTCTTCTTTATTGTATTTTTTTAAAGGTAAAACTTTTGTCACTGAAACTGGACTTAGTTTTTGTTAAATGCATAACAAGTATAATAAAATAGTGTATGTTTTTGCAGAACACTTTTGCCATACTGCAATCACCTCTTCATCCCCCATGATCTACGTTCAACTTGCAGAAACCATCTGGAAGAACTGGCCAAGCTAGGTATGTTATGTTGACTTTGACTTTTATAAACAAATGTTATGTTGACTGTGTGATTCCACATAAAAGATATATGTTTTCCTTTTTTAAAGTAATTTTGCTATATGTTTTTGTTATTTATCTGTTTTCCAGGGATATTCAAAGTCATCAACACTAATAAAAAACACATAGAGCAATATACAAGAAAATTTCTACCACAGGACTGGAAGCAGATGGAGAAAAGGCTTGTTACTTGGAACACCAACAGAAGTGACCATCCACCATTAGATTGGCTTTGGGAATTCTGGAGGTTTCTGAACTCTCATTTCAGTAAGTTAAGTTGCTTCATGGAAATACCTCTGATACCTGTCAGTTCCCTCTCTGACAGTCAGCCTGTATCACTGGCAAAGCTACAACAGAGGACAACCCTCATTTTTCAGAACCGAGGACAGAAAAGTTTGCCTGACCAAATAGCTCAACTGGTGACCAAAACTGGCGGTACAGTGGTGAGAGGAAATGAGTGGCTTAAACATGAAGACCTTGAAACTTATGTCCCTAACCCATCTCCAAGGAACATCATGAAGGTGTTGATGAATTTAGACTCTGGGAAAGTCATCAAAATTGTGAAGTCTGAGTCTCAAAAGACAAGAGAAAATCTGAAAGACTATTTGTCCCATTTAAATGCTCTCTCAGGTCAAGAGAAAGATTTCCTCATGAAGCTTCCTCTGTTTCAAACTATGACTGGATCGTTGGTCACAGCTCAATCAAAGCAGGCTTTGGTTCTAACATCTGGTCTGGTTATACCCTCAGAGTTGCCTGTGCCTGATTCAATTATTCAGTGTGCTACTGAGGCTGATCACAGACTTTTAAAGCTGCTGAAAGTGAATCGCTTGAGCCCAGATGCAGTAGGCATTATCCTGATTGACAGCATTAAGAATGGTACCTGCAGTAGTCAAGGAGCTAAGAGCATAATGACTTGGATTTTGCAGCATGGTGACATTCTTTTCTCTCAAAACCAGTACCTAAAATACAAGTGTCAGGAACTGAGATTCATTGAAGTAAAGAGAGAGCTGAAACAGGCTGCAGACTTTCTTAATCCAACAGTTAAAGCCTTTAAGATGATCTTTGAGTCAGATAGCTTCCCTCCACCAGTATACACAGAAACACAGCAGATGCTGAAAAGCCTGATAGATATTGGATTGATAAACAAAGAGGCAGATTTGACACCAGAGCATGTGCTCTATGCCACCACACTGGTCGAAAACCTCAAAGTGAACTCTGAAAATGAGGCTTTGAAAAGAGCACAGGTCCTCTTGGAAATGCTGGATGGCTATGATCTACTGTCAAAGTTTTCTGATCAGCAACTTCATCGCCTTAAGATGATAAAATGGATACCATGTGATCAGCCTGGAACTGAAAAACGAAATAGATTTGACAAACCTACAAAGAGCTGTTTCTGCAGCTCAGAGGAAATAAGACACACAATGTATGAGGACATTGTTGGAGAGGTGATGCCTCTGATGGGGAAGCTCAGTGATAGAGTTAACACCAAGCTCGGCCTCAAACGGCTGCCTCCACCTGAGACAGTGATTGAGAATTTGTCAATGCTGAAATCAACTGTACGAGACATGGATGATCCTGACACTAATGTGGATTTCAAGAGAAAACTTCATAGCATTTACGGGCACATGCAGCAAAACATCTCTGAATTTGCAGAGTTGATGCACAAGGAGCCAGACTGGCTGTGGGCCAATGACCAGTTTGTTTCTCCTTGTGATTTGGTTCTTAACTACCCTCAGGATCTGGATCTGAGCTCTTATATTGGGAAGGTACCAAATGAATTCTTGCCATTCAAGAAGCTGCTTCAGAGATGTGGTCTGAGAACGGCACTTTCGAATGAAGAAATTGTTGATATTCTTTATTCTATCCAGCAAAAAATTGAAGCAAGACAACAGCCTTTTGCAACTTCAGGCGAAGTAAATGTTTCCATTGAGATTCTCAGCTGGTTGTGGAAAACAAAGCAAAGAGTTAATGGTGACATCCCAGTGCCAGTTGTTACAGAAGATGAACAGTTTACCCTGAAACCACAATCAGAGGCACTCCTCTGTGATGTAAACAAAAGTAAATTGAAAGAACTTCAGATCAGTGAGGAGAAAATGTATCTGCTACATGAAGAAATACCAAGAGCAACAGCTGAATGGTTGAAAATAAGGTTTCTAAGTAACTACATCCTTGCTCCAGAGTTAGTAGGCATTGAACAGTGTGGCCAATCTGAACCGATAACTATGAGGATAAAAAACATTCTTAAAGAGTATGATGAAGATAGTGACATCTTCAAAGAACTCATTCAGAATGCAGAGGATGCTGGAGCTGATGCCTGTAAATTTTTGTTAGATTTCAGAGAACACAAAGATCCTCCTGAAAGTCTTATTGATCCTGACATGGCCCTATGTCAGGGACCATGTCTTTGGGCCTTTAACAATGAGCAGTTCACAAGTGATGATTGGAAGAACATAGTCAGAGTTGGCTCAGCCTCAAAGGAAAACAAAGTGGAAAAGATTGGAAAGTTTGGACTTGGATTCAATACCGTTTATCATGTGACAGATGTTCCCTCTATCCTGAGTGGTAACAAACTTCTCATACTTGACCCAAATGTAACTCATTTAGGAAAGCACATCCAGCAGAAGACAAATCCTGGAATCAAACTAGATCTCTCTCAACAGAGACTTTTCCATTGCTTTCCTGGTCTATTTGGACCATATGAAGGTATTTTTGACTGTAACTTCACCCAAAAATGTCCTCCAAAACCTTTTGATGGCACGCTAATCAAACTACCTTTCCGAAGTGAGGAAGAAGCTCAGAGATCAGAAATAAGCAAAAAGGTATACCATGAACAGGATATCTTTGTTCTACAGCAGAACTTCATGAAGAACTCACAAGCTCATCTGCTTTTTCTCAAGAACATCAACATGTTGTCTCTAAAAAGTATCTCAAGCAATGTATCAACACCACTGAGGGATGAAGAAATACCAACCCTCCTGGACTTAGTTAAAACTGTTGATAATACAATGAAGATTTCAAATGAGACCTTCATCAAGAAGCAGCAACAAGCACAGAAATCATTGATGAAACATGATATTAAATGCACAAAAGTCATTGATAGCTCCACAGTCCAAATTGTCCAGATAACTAGCAAGCAATTTGGTGAAACTGAAGTACAGTCTTGGCTCATTTACAACTGCTTTGGCATTGGTCAGTCTCTGAAAATGGTTCTTCAAGAGAACAAAACAGAAAAGGAGAAGGCTGTATTCTCCTTGCCCATTGGAGGGGTTGCTGTGCCTTTGCAACAAGATACAGAAACAGGAAAATTATCTCCTCTACAAACAGATTTCACTGGACAGGCATTTTGCTTCCTTCCTCTTCCCATTCAGACAGGTCTTCCTGTAAATATAAATAGTACATTTGCCGTAATGAGCAACAGAAAAGGTCTTTGGGAAAGTGGAGTGAAACACAAGTGGAACATGGCTCTTCAAGAGGATCCTGTGGTGACAGCATATATTACTTCACTTTCTGCACTGAAGAAAATGTCTGAAAACAAACAACTTGAGGCTTACTGTTATTACAGATTTTGGCCTGAGAGAGAGAAAGTGAGTGATACTTTTAAGCCCTTGGTGGATGCATTTTACTCTAAACTCGTGCAGTGCTCCAGTGGCCTAGAGCTCTTTTCTGACGGAGAACACTGGTGCTCAATGAACAATGCAATCTTTCTACATGAATGCATTGAAGAAAATGCAGAAATCAGCAAACTTGCTGCTCAGGTGTGCAAGAAATACATGAAAGCACCAAACTTTGTTGTTCCTATCCCACTGTGGTTAAGAAAGAGCTTCAAACAAGCTGGGCAAGAAAAGGTTTTACAAGACAAGACATGGACATGGGAGAAGTTTTACCAAGAGATGGTGTTCAAAAACCTTGCTACCATGGACCCTAAGACCAGAGATACACTTGTGCTGCATGCAGTGGACCTCAACATAAAAGAAATTGACGATCTGCTGACATTGTATCCCTGCATACCTACATCAGACGGAGAACTCCAATATATCAAGAAACTTGTCAATCCCTCTGGAAGAGTGGCCTGTCTTTTTGAGCCAGATGAAGGACGCTTGCTGGGTGGAACCAAACAAGACTTCGGTTCACCCAGAAGGATTCAACGGTTGCTGGAACTTGGAATGGCCAGTGATCACCTTTCACTAGAGGACATCACACACAAAGCATGCACAATGACTGAAACCTGGAGAGTTGACAAAAAGAAAGCATATAAAAATGTAAAATGCCTTCTTGAACTTATGAAAAACCACCTGAATGACAAAAATTCTCCCCACTGGAAAACCTTGAGAATGACTCCATTTCTCCCAGCATTTTCCCCTGGTGACATAAAGATGAATGAAAACACAATGCTCCAACAACCCACAGCAATTTTCAGTGACAGATTCCATCCACTTGTTAATATGATTCATCATGTGCTGGATCATATTGGACTGAAAATACACAACACTGACCCTGTCTTGGACCTTTTAGAAGTTCAGAACAGTCCAGAGCCAGAGACTGTGCTTCAGCAGCTGCAAGAAGCCAGTAAGCGTTCACAGTCTTTGGACACATCTGTGCTTCACAAAGTAGCATATGAGTGCTATAAGTTTCTAGATCAGTGGATCAGTGGTTGTGAGAATGGCACTTTCATTTCACAGCAGGCCAATTCATTCCCCTTCATCCTCATTGGCAGCACATTTGTTAATGTCAACTGTGTTGCAGAAAATGAACAGTTTGAAGCCAAACCTTATCTCCACGTACTTCCACATGCCTTCACTAGTTTCAGGAATCTTTGGGAGACTGTTGGCGTTGGAAAAATGTTTACCACCACTCAGTTTTTCTCTGTGCTTCAAGAACTTCACTCCCAACATGAAAACAAAGTACTCCCAGAAAGGGATTTATCTATTTGCCTTACAATTTTAATGAAAGGGATATTTGAGACAAAAGAAAAACCAACTAAAGAGTGTTTGATACCAAATGAGCATGGAGTTTTGCAGCCCGCCAAAGAGCTGTTTTACAATGACAGTCCATGGATGCCAGTTGCTTCAGGTATCACATTGTGTCATCAAAATATCCCTCGTCCTATGGCTATCCACTTTGGAATCCAAACAACCAGGCATCACACTCTGAAAGACTGCACAGTTGACAACTTTTCCCCTTTTTCTTTCCATTTTGAACAGCAGGAACAACTAACTGTTCGAATTCAAAACATAATTGCAGCATATCCGTCGAAGAAAGACATTCTTAAAGAACTGATCCAAAATGCTGATGATGCTGAGGCAACAGAAATTCATTTCATATGGGACAAACGTCAACATGGCAAAGAAAAAACATTTGGGAAAAGCTGGAACAGTTTGCAGGGTCCAGCTCTCTGTGTTTTCAACAACAAAGTGTTTTCTGATGATGACTTGAAAGGCATTCAGCAGCTGGGAGAAGGAGGAAAACAAAACTTACAAGGAAAGACTGGGAAATATGGACTTGGTTTCAACTCTGTTTACCACCTGACTGACTGTCCCTCCATCCTAACTGGAGATGAATTACTTTGCATTTCTGATCCCAATCAGAAATACATTGAAAGTCATTCAGGCAAGCCTCCTCTAGGTATTGGATACAATCTAGTTAGCGGTTTCAAAAAGATGTACACTGATGTCTATGAATCATTTCTTCCTGAGAAATTCCCTCTTAAAGAAGGCACCATGTTCAGATTACCTCTGAGGACAAACATGGCAGCAAAAAGTTCAAATATATGTCAGCAGGATGTCACTGAGGATTGTATGAGGGAACTGTTCTCTGTTCTGTCTGAAGATCCAGAAGGATTAATTCTGTTCCTGAAAAACATCTGCAAGATTGAAGTTCATGAACTTGATACCACTTCCAAGAAGCTTAAAACCATCCTAACTATTGAAAGAACTCTGCAACAAGAAAGCAGAGTAAAAAAGGAAACATTTGCAAAGCAATTACAGAATGCACAGCAGTCTAAGAATCCAATAACCCCCTGCAAGACCTTCTATGAAATGACAGTTTCCACCTCAGATAAAAGACAAAGTGAATGGATTATTGCTGAACAGTTTGGATCATTCAAAAACAGTAATGAACTAAAAGCAGCTAAGAAACTTCCCCAGGGGGCGATTGCTGCACATGTAAAGAAAAATTCTCCCCACTCTGTCCTAACCACTAACAATGATTTCCAAGGTGCTGCCTTCTGCTCACTCCCATTGCCTGGAAAAACTGGACTGCCAGTACATGTGAATGGAAACTTTGAGGTAGATGCAAATAGGAAAAATCTTTGGAAAGTAGATGGCCAAAGTGTGAAGTCAAATTGGAATGAGAGTTTGAAACAACTAATAATCGCTCCACTTTATGCAGATCTCTTGCGTTACATTAGAGGTAAAATTAATGTCAAGAAAGGCTTCCTTCAAAGTCTTGGACACCATTTCAGTGATTCATACTTGCGCTTTTGGCCAATCAAGACAATAAATGTTGGTCCAGAGTGGCATGAAATGATACAACATGTGTACAGATCCATTAAAGAAAACGAACTTGATGTAATTCCAGTTCTGAAAACCTCGACATGCAAAACTGCAAGACAGGAATTGATAGAGTACTCTCTTGATTGGTGTAACCTCACAAAAACAGATCTTGTCCAAGCACCTTACCTAACAAACTCAACAAATGAAAAGATCAGTCTCGTTTTGGAAGCTCTTGGAATGAAACTTGTTCCTGCTTTCACAAAGATGCGCTGCATTTGGGAAAGCATACAGTCAGCTGGGATTGAAGTGAAAGAAGTCAGTCCTGCTACTGTGCGTATGTTTTTACAAGAAAAGGCCATCAATGATCCAACACAAACAGATGTGGATTTACCCTTGCCTGTAACTGCTACTCTCATCCAAAATGAAAAACAATGCTCAGAGCTCCTAGAGTTTTGTTTGAACGATTCCCAATTAAAGGAAAATGCAGAGAATGATTCCACATTACTTGATGGCCTTCCACTTCTTCTTACAAAAGACAAGCTTTTACGAAAGTTTAACTCTAAATTTCCAAAGCTGATTTCAAGATATGACAGGCTTTTCTTTGGCTATGAAAACAAATTTGCGGATCATGCAATAAATGGAAAACACAATCTTCTGGAAACTTTAAACCTTGTCAAGAAATTGACACTTTCAAATGCAGCAGAATTCTTGAAACCAATAATTCAAAGTCTTCTTCAGGGTTGTGAGGTCAATCCAGACAGTGGTCTTTATGTCCCAAATGAAAATATACTGAAGTGGCTGGAACCACTTTGGTTTTTCATATCAAGTGAAATTACACCAGAGACATCCAGAGTTGATAAAGAAAGTTTGACAGTAAAGGACGTGAAAGAACTCTTAAGTGACTGCTGCATCCTACCAGTTGTACATCCAAGAGGAAACAACAAACACCTCCTGCAGGCAATGAAAAACATGTCAAGTGTAATCCCACATGTCTCAGAAAACAACATATCACCAGTCCTCTGCAAACTTGGTTTTCTAAAACTTGACTATGTCTTCTTTTCAAAGTTACGTGAACAGTTAAACCAAATACGCGATGAACTCTTGGATGTGAATAATAAAATATCAGTTCTGGACCAAGCCTGCAAAATCAACCATTCAGAGTTCAGGTTCTTGTCAAGTGAGGAGATGAAAATGTTTCAGAACTTTTTACAGTCAGAAGTATCTATGTCTAAAGAATACAAGACGAAGCTTAAATCTTTACCAATTTTTGAAACAACACTTGGTGAACGAGTAAGGATTGATGGACCCCAAGAGGTATTTATCCTCAACAGCAGACATTCAGAGACATTTCCACATTTGTTCACTCTGTGCAACAGCAAAAGCACTTTCCTAAAATACAACCCTGAAAACCTTGGTCTGTCAGAAATGCTGGAGATCAAAATCCTGAGTGATCTAGACTATTTTATGAAGTTCATTCTACCATTTGTACAAACACTCACAGAGAAAGATACTCTTGATTGCTTAAAGCTGATATTATTAATGAGGTCTGAGTTTGACCTTTCCAAGAACAAGGACATCATCTTCTCACTGAAGTCTGTAAAGCTCATTCGAAGCTCTCAAGGTCGACTTGAGACTGCCTCGTACTACTATGACGACAGTGTGGAACTTTACAAGACAATGGTTTCCCAACAGAAATTTGTTCCACAGACATTTTGGACAGACTTGAGTGAGGGAAAAGATTATCAAAGATTACAAGCAAGAGACCTGATCAGGGAACTTGGAATGAAATATGAGGTGACCAATGATGAAATAATCAGTTTTGCACACCAACTGGAATCAGAAGCAAAAGAAAATAGAAACCTCAAAATGCTGAAACAGAAGTCAAAACTGCTTTTCAAAGAAGCCTTGAATAAAGTGGCCACTGACAAAAATGAAAGGTTGCTGAGAGACATTGCTGATATCAAGTTTATCTTTCCAGTTAAGATTCATGAAGATCTCTGCAATTATTATCAACCATCTGCTTCAGAGAATACCACCGTTCAAATCAGAGGATCTTTGATTGAAACAGATCCTAAGCATCAGGATTTGATTTGGTCCTCAATGCCAATTATACATTTGCCATTTCACGTCTCACAGAGTCTCTCACAAATGATAAAAAATGTTGGAGCTCACAAACAGCCACCTTCAGAAAATGTGACCAGAAACATGAAAAACATTTGTCAGTCTCCATGTAAAACTGATCAGGTCATCAAAACCCGTGCAGATGTGTTTCGGCATGCTTATGCCTACCTGCAAGCCAATGGCTTTGATGGACAGTCATTGTATGATCAGCCTGTTGTTTTGGTTGAAAAAGACAATGAACTTTTTAAAGCTGATGGTGTGTGCCTTTCACTTTCTCATGACCTTGAGTTCAGACCATACTTGTACCCAATTTCTTCACAAGATGCCTTGTATGCAGAGTTCTTTAAGAAAGTTGGTGTGAAGGAGGAAGCCACTGCAGTGCACTACTGTAATGTCCTAACAGCTGTTTATGATGATTCCTGGAATAAAAAACATCTGAATGGAAACCAGATGATTACTGTAAAACGAGCAGTTTACCATTTATTTCTCTTAATCAAAACTCAAAGAGAACAGACCCTCAATGGTGATGATCATACTTTGTATCTTCCTGCAGTTGATGGAAAGTTGCATACATCAAGTTCACTCTTCTACAATGATACAGTGTTTGAGATCCAAAGGTTGAAGGAAGGACTGGAGGATAAGTTCCTGTTGCTTGAGAAACTCAGCGAATGTCATCTGGGCAGTGACATCTTTGAACAGCATCGACTGGTGAAAATGTTACCTCAGAAACTGCAGCCTAAAATGTTGTCTCAGATCACTGAAGAGAAAGTTGTGGAATCAGACATGCAACCTTGTGAGCTTGGGAATGCTTGTGAGTTCAGTGGATGGTTTGATAAACATCTCTCCTCAGAAGGATTCAAAGATGGACTCATTTGTCTCCTCAGAGAACAGACTGAGGGTAAAATAACACAAGAAGATGCGACAGACATGTGTGAGAAAACATTTGGCAGCATTCAAATTGTCTGCTACAAGTCCCTCAAAACGATGCTTTGGCTGGATGAACAACCACTACACAAAACTGCCAGAGATACTGATGTATTTGTCAGACAAGAGCAACAAGGTCTAACCTTGTTCTTGAAACACAATGATGACATGGCTCCTAAAGTAATAAACAAAGTTAACATGATTTTGACAAAGGGGATTAATGCTCTTTTAGGCCACCGAATTGCATTAGTTCACCTCCCAGTGCTCGGACAACTTCTCATGTGTGACAGTCTGCAAGATGTGAAACAAACTCTGGCTGATAATGACATCCGTGATAGTGTAAATATTGAAACAAAAACTCTCAGTCCTCCAGATCCTGGGACAAATATCCCAGACGAATGGCATGATTCATTAGACATGAGCTTTCTGAACAACTTTGAAGAAGGGGAATATGTTGGCTACAGCACAAACAGCATGTACATTTATGCAGTTATTGTCAAAGAACTTCCAGGTTGCTCTGGAAGATGTTCCTGGAGATACAAAATAGACATTGGAGAGGATGAACCAGTAGAAGTCAGTCATCTTGACCTGTACCAATTTAAACGAGACAAAAAGATTAAAACAGATGGGATCAACTGCACTTCGTCTCTGGAGCTGGTTGTGAAGAATGTGTCACGTTCATGCCAACCCCCACAAAGTTCTTTACCAACCTGTCTTGATGAAGCTAAAAGAGAAATAGACAAATGTTTGGCTGAGATTTGGAATCTTCCTGAAGAGGAGAGAAGGAAAGCTGTCAAGAGACTTTACCTTAGATGGCATCCTGATAAAAATCCTGACTGCCAAGACCTCGCCACAGAGGCTTGTAAATATTTGCAGAATCGAATTAATGAGCTCAGCAATCCGTCAAATTCAGGAAGATCTTCTAATTTCAGAGACTTCTACCAGCAGTGGAACCAAGAAGCCAGGCATCACAGAAGTGGCCGAGAAAGATTCTTTAGATCTACTGGCTCTCATTTTTATAACTTTTGGACCCATTACACAAATGTTCCAAGACCAAATAAAGAGGAGGCCAAACGCTGGTGTAAACAGGCTCGATGTGATCTTGACGCAGCTCATAAAGACACAAGTGGAGGCAGCACAGAGTGGTGTCTATTCAAAGTCCATCAGGCAGTGGAAAAGGCTCTCATTGCAGCAGGATACAAGCATGATGGTGAACACACCACCAGCAGCTCAATTTCAACCACAGCAGCAAAGGTTTCCTGCTACCACCCTCAACTGAGAGACCTTCCTCAGATAGTAGCCGATCTGAAGTCACTGGGAGTGGACGCCAAAAAAACTCAATACCCCAACTGTCATCCATTTCCCCACATTCCTAATGAGAAGTTCAGGTCTGAAAATGGAATATTAGCAGTGAACAAGGCATCTGAGCTACTCAACAAAGTAGAAGTGTATGTAAATTAGATTGTGCTGTTAGATTGATAACATTTTCTTTTCTGTGTTAGTTTTTTTTAAAAGTGATTTCTACTAATATTTCATTCCTTCTATTTTGGTAAACCCTTTATTGGTGTTGTAATATTGAAACATAAAGAAACAAAAAATAATTGTACAAAATAGACTACTTTTAAAGAGTCTTGTGCATTTTATTTCATGACAGAAAACTTAAAACTTTGGATTATTTTATAAAATAGTAATATCAAACCATTTTTTTCCAAGTACTGAATATGTGCATTCAAAGCAATTACTGTAGAAAATGTAGTTTTATGTAATTCTAGCAACATTGTAATGCTAATGTAAAGATTGACACACAACTTTAATAATCTTTAGAAATACTGCCTCTGAATCATTTGTAGTTTATATCATTAAAAGAACTGAACAGTGTGTTGTCTACACTCTAATGCAGTGCACTGTATTTTTTGTTTGCTTCTTGGCAGATACTATGTTGGTTCATTATTATTTAGTTAATGCATTTTTTCATCTATATTTTATATTTGTTTCATTTTACAACATGCTTGCAGTAGATTCCCAATGGGTGATTATGTTTGAAAAATGACTAAGAATACTGCTGTTTACTGTATTATTTTTTTTTAGGTGTTTTCACTTTAATGTTATAACTGGCATTATATCATGTTTTATTTAGCTTACACAAAATGTTCCTCTTTCTAGTTTATGATAACCATAACTATTGTAACAGGAATATATGTTCCTTATAAATGTATTTTAGTTACAGTTAACTTAGCTGTAATAAAAACTTTGTTGCTAAATAAATATTGTCACTTGTACTCATGAATCATGTCCACGTGTGGTCTTTATGTTTAATCTTTAATCTATGTTTAATTTAATTCAAATTCAAAAATACTTTTTTTGATGCCAAAGGGAAATTAAATGTTGTAACTCATATTAATTCAAATATCAGCATAAGCAAATCTTATTGGTCATAGCCAAGAAGCAGACAAATAATGTTCAGGAGGCAGAAACAACAGACATTTTAAGGTAAAAGTACTTTTTGTTTTATTTTTATTATCAAATCATGTTATGAAAATAATGACAACTGACCATCATCTTAGACAATTTTATCTTCCTGTACATTACCATAAAACTTTGCTCTGACTTATGCAACATCCCTGCAGTTTCAGAGTACAACTGTCTTCTCTTTGTGCTGGAGTTTTGATCATCTCATCTTGGAAGTATCCATCCCCACCAAAGAAATCTTTACAAGGCATCCCACGTGAGAAACTGATTTTGTACACGAGTGAGAAATTCACAGATATACCAGAATTAGTCTTCATTTGGAGTTTCCTGTTGCCGCCTCATCAAAAATAATTTACACAAAATCTGTACATACTTACAAGTGTGGAGTTTGTCACTGAAGAAATTTTAAAATTCAAAGGAGCAACAAACAGGGTGATATGAGGATATTAGACAGTGAATTTATATTGTGCATTTGCAGCTCAAACTGTCATTTAACCTCATGGCACAGGAAAATTAGGGTAAGACAACACCTATGCCTACCGGAAATCATTTTCAATCATAGAAATGTTTAAGCATGTTTGTGGTGGCTGATGTTTGCATCAAGTATACCTATATTAATCTAAAACCTAAAAAAAATAAAACCTAGCTTCAATCTGCATATTCACACTCCATCACACTGCTGACAAACTAAGCTGGAATATAAGCAGGCATCTTAAAAACACTTAAGGCTTCATTTGTGTCCTTTAGCTCACAGCCAACAGAAATCCACAATCACAATCCTGTTCCTGTCCATCTTTAGATTTAAACTAATTAGCACTTTGGGAACGAAATCATTCACTGGGAGTGGACGCCAATCATCTTTCACATCACATGTTAAAACTAAGCAGTTACTATGTTACATGTCAAGATGTAGAAAACTATGAGATGGAGTCAACAAATGCACTCAACATTATCTCAAGGCTGGTGACACAAAAAAGCGTTATTACCCGATGTGAGTTGCTCTGCGATGTGAGCCAAACATTATTCTCTTATGACCTCTGATATCAATACTGATTTTTGTATTCCACTGTTTTTCTGAGGGATAATTGTCTGAAAATCCCAGCAGATCAGCAGGTTTTGAGGTACTAAGCACTGAATTTACAAGAGAATTTCTAATCACAAAACCACTTGCAATCTTGCAGCAAGTCATGGAGAAAATATTAAGGAAAGATCAGACCTGCAAAGTAGGCTGCCTTGCACACCAGGTTCACTTCCATTGATTAATATTTTCAAGTCAGATGCCTTATGTCCAAGTGAAGATAAAGGTTATTGATAAGAAAGTCCATCAATGACCTGATGAAATCCCAGGAAGTCTCAACTCTTGCAAATTCACACAAATTCAAGTCACAATTGCAGAGGTGTGACAACCTCTGCCTGTCACACCTCTAACATCACAAAGCTACTTTTAAAATAAATGTGTAGGATATCTTCTTACTAAAACAAAATATGTTTGCTAGTGGTTTATTTTTAGTGCAGTTTCTAATGAGTTATGCTGCTATAACCATCAGATAATACGAGGCAGTGCAGTAGCCTCATCATATTTATTTAATAATTAATTATGATAATTTGTGATTTTAGCAATTAGCCAATGTGTATTTAGTGTACCATAATGTAATGAAAGCTGTATATTCGGACTATGTTTTCAACTTCTATGCATGCCATAGAGAAGTGTGTGAAACTTCATGGACAGATCACATTCTGTTTGACTCACATCGTGTAATAACAGTAAGCCAAAATAACAACATTAACCCATCCTACCAAGCCATGTGCTCCTTCATCAACGCATATTCATGATGTGGACATAAATTAAGAGAACAGCTGTAATGCTAGGATGTATTTTTTATGAAAAGTGTCGGACGTGAACATGTAGTTTTAATGTTGTTTGGTGTACTGGAATAAGCACACGCTGAACATTCATCCATCTGAGCATAACAAAATAAATTACATCTACGCTGTAGTGTCGTATTATAAGCCTCCTGCTGTGCTGCACCAGGGATTGACGAGTCCAGAGTTATGATATACATCCAAAACTCACAGCAGTAAAATAAAAATGCCCTTTAAAATATTATTTGCTGATGCACAAAATCCACATGGGAAACAGACGTGAGGCTTGTGTCAGTCTCATACCTGCTGGAATTCTTAATTTTTTATTTTTTTTCCTAAGTCTTGTATCCATGTTTTGGTCTCATGCCTTGTTTTGAAGAGTAAGAGTCTGTCACTCAATGCCTTGGTCACACAAGGCATTCCTATTCTGCTGTCTCCAGGAGTGGGGCAAAAAAACCCAAAAAACAGGAGGGGGTAACCCTCTTAGATGGGCCCCTCACATGTTGTACGCCACATAAATAGGATCCAGCTGGTCGGCCAGGAAACCGTCTCTGAGATGCATCCGCTGCTTCTCCCCTCTGGAGTTGATGGGGATTACACCGGGGTCAACAACAACCACTACTCCCACGATGAGGTAGTGCTCCTCCAGGACAACGTTTGTCACCAAGGCCACCAGGTCCAGGGCCTCCTGCTCGGATCCCTCCAGCTCCACCACTACCACCAGGAGGTTGGTCCATGTGAACACCGCACTAAAGGGAGGCGGAAGGAGAAGAAAACAATGCACTCAATTTTAAATACTTGAAATTAAATTATAGTAACAGCATTTAATGATGTTGTCCTTTTCTCACCATTCAGCTATGCTCTTGTGAGAACGGATAACGGATGTCTCAATGTCGATGGGGTGATACCTCATTCCCCTCAGCTCCAGAGTCTCGTCAAGAGAGCCCACCACATAGAGCGCATCGTGGCGCTCTGACACATTATAAAATTCACTTTTAGTTTATTTACAAATCTAACAGAGATGTATGTTTCACTAAGCTTTCCCTAGTGAAACATCAAAAATGGTACTAATCATGCTCACCTCCACTGGCGTCAGTGAGGTCGGTGCGTCGCAGGAACCCCAGATAACCGGTTCTTGCCCAGATTGTCTGGGTGTCTCCGAAGCTGAGCTTGGTGTTAAAGTGGTCAGCATGCAGCGCCTCTTCCCCATAAACTGTGTAGTAGCCTGTGGCGTTGTGAGGACTGCTCACCCAAATCTGTCACACAGGTAAACACTAAGGATTGCACACAATTCTGGTGGATATTTTAGATTCCCTCATAACATACAATGACCACTTTATTAAGGGGCTTTAATTCATCCAATACAACAGCTGGGACTTTACAGTTAGAATATGTTCTTTGGTTTACAGCTAAAGATACAGTTTATATCTTATTTTCTGGTAACATGGTGTATTTATGTTCCTGAGGCTCGAGAAATGAGTAGAATGAGTAGCAGAGTGTTCCTTTTTTATACTTAAAAAAGTTGGGTATGAAACAGAAATTAAGCTAATGAAAATGCAAGTATTCCGGACCATTAGTAAAACACTTGTTTAATTGTTTTAAACAAGTTTAATTGTTTTGTATTTTCTTAAAGCTCAAATATCTATTCCTATCCTGTTATTTTATGTTAGTGTAAGTCTGGGGCTTACCTCTCCTAGATGTGAGTCTCCTAAAGGTCCTTTTGTCTCTGTGTTGGCAATGACCACTTTTACTCCAGGCAGAATCTATACAAGCAGACAGCCATGTCTCAGTTTTAAAACTCAAACTGTGAGTAAACGTGAATCATTCTGTCAGCATAACAATTGACTCAGTTTCTTTTATGGATATGTTATTTTTCACCTTCCCAGACTCCATCAGGGGCAGACTGTGAGGGGATCCTCTCTCCACAAGGCGAACCCTGGATGGGAAAACAAAAACAAAACAATGACATACACTGAATAAATACCAGAAATATAATTATTAAGTTACATTGAGGTTCATGTTAAATTTGCTTGCACTGACTTTGTTGCAATACTGCCCCCTACCTGTCATGTCGCAGAGCTCGCATATCCACATAAACGGTGGTGGGATCTGGTCCAGATGTTCCCTGGAACAAAGCAAGCACAACTGGAGGTTACAATCCAGTTTAGTCTTGATGTGACCTCTGTTTGCCGTCTGTGTGAGGAGGAGGTGGAAGCTGGTTATGAAACAGCTGCTGAGTAAGCAGGGGCGCAGCCAAAAGCCAACCAGAAGCCAGGCTACAGGAGTTAGGACTGAACCATGTACAGAGACACTTCCTCCATCAGATCCTCTGACCCCATCTAGTGTAGGGAGGGTTGACTAATCTACACTTGATTTTCCTGGAACTTCACTACAAATATCTAAAACTGTTTTAGCTTACTTCTCTCCTGTAAATGTCTAAGAATCAAAAACTATGAGAACTATTTGTTGTGATTAAATGCCTGTCATGCAGTTGGGTTTTAAGTGAACCATTCCTCAAGCAGAAACTGCTCCCATGAGTGGTGGGACCTGTTATCTTTACTGCAGTGAAACCAGCTGCAACAAATTATGCTTTCCATTACTCTTTTAGCAATGTTTGGAGAACACATAAGCAAGATCTGTGAGGAGAAAAAAACAAAACAGACAAGGCTGATTTAGCTCAATGAGTCATTTGATGCCAGTCCATGAAGCAGCAGCAGATCGTTGTTGGAAAATGTCAACAATACTCAATTAGTGTTTGCCAGAAAACAATAGACTGTTATCACAGTAAAAAAAAAAAGTACATGCTCAATCAAATCTGTTTATATGTACAAGATATAGTTTTTAATAAGGGTAAGTCTTATAACATATGTTCAAAAGGTACATATACTTTATTTTTACAAATTTACAAAATATTTCATAAAACATATTCTACTACACTGAAAAATATCAATCAGTATAATGTGAAAAATCACACCCAATAAATCCTTTAAAAATGATGAGAGACAATCCAATTATACAATTAAAAAAAACTGGCTAAAATAAAAGTGAGCTGAATGAAGCCAAGCCTCATTGAATCAAAAATAAAGGCAAACGAAGATAAATGCGAACTGAAGCAAAGCATGTTCAAATGTCATGCATGAGAAACAACAAATGGCCACATAAACACACAGACTGAGCTGCAGAGCAAACAGCTACTCTCATCCCACAGTACCTGCTCAGCCAGTTTCCCTAACCTGTTGGGCTGACAGGACAGGGCAGGACAGATAGAGATATAGATGCATGTGTTCATATATATGTGGGACAGACACAAATAAACTTGTGCACAAAAAAGGGAAAACAGGAAACAATTACCAGGGTTGGGAAAACAAATTTAAATCAGCAACACTACTGAGAAGACCTAAGTGCATAATGTAGCTTTTCTAAGACAGCTTTTATGTTATTTTACCAAAATAAAATTATATATTAAAAACTTAAATTGTCCTGATTAAAACAAATCTTATCCAAATCAATGAATTTGGGTAAAATGTTATTTATGTGGTAAATCAAAGACAAGGTTAAGGTTACATTTACCTAAATATAAATCACTGTTTCTTCAGACATTTAGACTTTTATCTTGAAGTTAAAGCCTACAGTCTTTGACAGTCTGTAAAGTCCGTCAATTTGAAATGTCTTTAATACTTAATTTTTTGTTTTTCTGATAAATGATAAAAATGATATTATACCCTTTTCTAGATTTTTTAATACTTCATAGGAAATTATTACATGTTTAATTAATAATAAAGTCAAAGTAATAAGCGAATCAAAAGGATTCTTTAATTACTGATAATCAGGTACCATAGCAAAGATTAGATCAATTGCATAAATAATGGACTAAAGAATAACATATTCTTACTGTTATTTTTCTGACTCCAAGTTTTATTCTTCAGCTGCTGCTTACCTGCAAACAGATTGCTATGTTCACTCTGCAACCGAAGGTGGTACTGACAGCTCGCGGTGAGAGCCCCAAGTCCTTGAAGATCTTCGAGAAGGACTGAGTGAGGGTGATCCGAGGCCTTTCCTCCGCCACCACCATGCACGTCCTCACACAGGACAGATTCACATTTCGCAACTAACGAAGGAAAGGAAAGAAGAGTTACATCAGGGTCAGACATTTACTTTTAAAATGATATAAAAGTTGCTAGAATTGGATGAAAACTTGAATTCCATTAAAATACAATCTTTATATACTCAAATATTATAACAAACTGTATTTTTTTTGTATAAACAGGTTTTTCCAGTAGTATTTTACAAGTAACCTCTTACATTAATATTTAATAATGCCTTTATGTAACTGAAAACCTCAGCCAGGGACAGATCTTGCAAGTTAACTTAAGCTATAAGTAATGTTTGCAGTATTTATCATTAAAATATGCGTCATTCACATTATAAACAAGTCATTTATAAACCATATGCAGTGCAGGAGTGAACAGGAGATCATTTTTGAACAGTTTGTAGAGTAAACCGACCCGCAGAGCTTCTGTTTGTGAGCCCAGACCCTTAGTGCACATCTCCATGACTGAATATGAGCAGAAGGTGACGCGGACTTTGTACTGGCTGACAGCAGAAAGCCACAGAGAAGCATTACTCTCCAGCTCAAGAGGAGGAACGAGGATCGACTGGTGGCCGGAGTAAACACTAAAACAGAAACACAATGCTAAACTTAGTGGAGTCATGTGGGACAGACCTGTCTGTCATTCAGCTGGTCAGAGCTGCTGATTTACCTGCACAAGCACCAGAGAGCCAAGCCCAGGCCACAGTAGGGATCCAGACAGATGGCGATCTGCCGGGAAGGGTAGAGCTCACACTGCAGCTTGATGGAGCGACACAAGGCACTGGTGGCAGAATGAGACATCTAGGAGAGACACAAGACGAAGGGACGGAAATCAAGACTAGTAAGAAGTGAAAGTCATCCTAATATGGCTTCTGCAGATAAACCTGAAAGTTTTTATGTGCTTCAGCATACTTTGACTCCTGCCAGGATCCCAGTTGTGGAGACACTGAAGTCCAAGTATGCCAGCATCTCTGGTGTGGGGGGCTTGTATGTCTGTGGACACTTCTTCCTGGGGAGGTCATCTGCAGAACGCAAAGACCCATTTTACTGCTGAGAGGAAAGATTTCTAACAACATGAGAATCCTAACTGAAGCACAAAGATACATGTGGGTGGTTTTTCAAATCATTTACCAGTGTCCATTACTGTGGGCCAGCTCTTGATGTCCACAGCTGCTGTAGCCTCTTTGGATTTCAGTAGCTTCATTATAGCTTGAGTTGTCAGGATACACACCGACTTACTGACCTGCAACACACAAAAACTACAGTTTGCAACAGAGAAAAAAAACATGCAACACTACTGACATGGATTGCATTCATTACTTTAGATAGAAAAACACAATGAAAGCAAAATGCACCCTCTTTGTGATTCATTTTAAGATAAATAAGATGAATTAGAAGTTTGGGTGAGGAACAGATTGTTTTACCTCAACAATCATCTTGACAGTTGGCAGAGTGGTGGCCAGGTTCTGTGGGTGTGGAGGTCTAACTGTGACAGGGACACACCCAGCATACAGGCAGCCATAGAAGGTTGCAATCAGGTCGATTCCTGCACACACACACATACACACGTCAGCACGTTGATGAAATAATGAAACGCAAAGCTTAAATTAACAGAAACTGTAATTAGCAGGACGTTTTACCCGGTGGGTAGACAAGTGCTACATGGTCCCCAGTGTTGAGGCGTCCCATCAGAGCTGCTGCCACGCGCTCTGCTCGCTTGTGCAGCTGCAGACAGGAAGCTGTGCTGGCCACTGTGCCCTGAAGAGAAATCACAAACAGCACTAGTACACAGCACCTTATTTAGTTCACTCAAAAAAAAGTTCAACTAAGAAGAAAAGATAGTGAAAATGACTAACTTGAAAGGATTTTTGAAGATTTCTTAAATATTCCAGAGTGAAACATCTTATTTATATAAAATAAGAGAAACCCTGATAATAGTGCAAGTTTGAAAAAGGTCTAATGCTTTTGCAGTTTTAATAATAAAGCATTATATGATTAAGCCTCCATAAATTAGATTTAATTTGAAAATGCAAACTGGAGCTATGATCCTTTAAAACAGTGACATATTCTCCACAATCTGACCAAGGTACTCAACCAGGATTTCTACACATTGTAGCTGTATAAGTGCAAGACTCCTCCAGAGTTCTCAGTCCTTAATATTTCTCTTTAATCATAAAATATTAAAGTTAGCAATACATAAAGGATAGACAGTGGGATGCAAGGGAACTAGGAAAGAGCAATGAGCATAATAAGCACCTTTTGAAAATAAACTTTAAGCAGGTATTAAACGTAAAATGTTTTTTATTTGTCTAATTTAACACCCCCATCCTAAATGTTAAGGTTTCATCAGCTGTAATCGGAAAATCATCATAATTAACATAGAGGCTTGAGAGCAACAGCCTGTGTAATTAATCTATATAATGTGTTACCAAAATTATAATAATTTTTATAATTATCTGATTTATTGACTATGACATAGAAATCACACCACCAGATTAATGCCTGCAATGTAAAGCCTTACCTTTGAATTGAGAACGAGGAACAGAGGATGATCCGGAGTGGCCTGAGCTCTCCACTGCAGCACATCCTGGATGTAGAGGAACTGTTGGTAAAACACAGTTACACATGTTTAATTTAATGCATGGGGACTCACTAGGATAAAACATGTGTTTTGGGGAGTTCACCACTTTTACAAAATGATAAAACTGAAAGGGATGAATGATGGAAATGAGTAATGGCAGAAAAATCAAGAGGTACGCAGCAAAATACTTGTGTTTTTTTAGGGTAGCACCATCATTATTGACGGTGCATCCAATCAAATACTCGTTTGCAGCAGTTTACGGGTGAGACATAGCTTCACATTGGAGCAATACGAATAAATAGGGCTGCCCACAAGTTAACAGCAACATAAAAGTAACCAAAACATGTTTTTAATTGTGTCAGGGATCCAAACTGGAGCAACTTCTTAGCAATTTGTAATGTTTGAAAAAATGGCTCTCAATCCTTTGCTTTTTATTGTATTTACTTATTTTTACAGGTTTTGAGTTAAAAAGAAAAAAAAAACAATTATGTGTGCATCGCAGACTTCACCTTACCTGTGTGATGAGCAGCGTGAATGAAATGAGGATGACTATCTACCTTACGTGCCTGGTCATTGTCCTCGAGCTGCCCCAGGTCTCTCCCACAGGCTTGTGCTATCCTCTTGCCTGCCACCAGATTGCCCACTATCATAGAGGCAGGACCAACCTCTGTCCAGCACAAGCAGCCAACCATAACATGTTAGTGAAGTCAGCATGAGTAATAATACGGGTATAAAACAAATTGCACTACATAGAAGCATCAAGGTTGACAATGTTGAGAGGAAAAGATTGCCTACCTGGTTGTTTTTGCCTTGGTTTGGGCAGGTTGGTGACACATGTGTGAGGACACATGAGGACGTTGCAGGGATGCAGGGCGCCCTCCAGGAAACGCTGCTTAGTCTCAGATATGTGGATGCCACCCAAAGGAGCTTTCGGAAGATTGTTGGCAGGAACAAGAGCGAGGCAGTACACCCCAACTTGGTGGATGCTGTCAATGGCCTGACAAACACACAAGGTCTGGTTAAATACATAATAAAAGCTAGACAAACCCCCCCCAAAAAACATGTCTATGTCTTTTAAATTGAACCTAAAGCTGAATCTGAAAAAATAATTTTATCTACACTTTGATTACATTAGCTGAAAACCAATTGGATTTGCAAAGCATGTTTTGTGGACAGTGGAGCGTAAAGCAGAAGAAATCTGGAGTTGCAGTATGTTTTCTTGTGTTATTAATGGTTGCAGCTGCATTCCAGCACATGAGCTATCAAACAAATTGCAATCTTTGTACGCAGATTAATATCCAGACTCAGAAATTAAGAAATTCTTTTCTAAACCATGCCAAAGTAAAGCCTTTTAAACAAATGAAGTCCGCACCTGGAGGACTCGGCTCATCCACTGGAAGCTGTCCTCCTCCGAAGCGTCTGGCCTCTGCTCGGCCACCACAATGATCCTCTCATCATGCAGGACCAACACTGAAAATACTGCTATCCTGGAGCCAAAAGCATAACATCAAACTGTTGCAGTTGTAGCAATACAGTCAACTGAGTTAGCAAATGATGCAAGACACACAAAAATACAGCAAATACAGTGTGAAGGGCAGGATTTTTTAAAAGTGTTTCCTCCTTTACCTTCCCCTGTACACAAACTTCATGGGTTCTACAGCCAGCGCAGTGGCAACCACATCATCTGCATTGTGTCTCCGCCCACTGACGACCATGAGGCCATCGATCTTCCCAACAACAAACACAAGGTTGTCCTTAAAAGAAAAATCAAGTAAAGACGGTTAAATGGACCGTAACTGAGAATGACCTATATTAAAGTTTACATTCATAGCAAACTTTAATATAGTTTGCTATGAATGCATGGTTGTTTGAATGAATGATTGTTTGGCAAAATGTTCCTGTTATTCTATAAAGTTATGTCATGTAAAGTCAAACGTTGCATCCAGAGTACGCTGAAGGAAAACAAAAGTTCAGAACAGAAGGAAAAAAATAATAATTTCAGCTAAAGAATATTAAAATGTGGTTATATAAAATAATTATGATTGTGCTTCTATTTTAAATGCATATTACAAATATATCAAACAAAAGTACATGTAAAAACAAGTTTCATATTTGCATTTTTTTCCCCTGGATGTAAAATAAGAATTAACTTTCTATGACCAATATTTCATTGTTTTTTTTCCTTATTTTTAAAAATAATTGGAAGAGAAAAAGCAAACAAGACATTAACAGGATTTTCTATTTTGTGATATTTGACTCAATTGACTTTAATCATCCTCCAGTTAAAACACAAGAAACATGTCTGTGAATAAAAAGATGAATAAATAATACAATAATTTGTTTTCTGTAAGCTACTTATCAAAGTACCTTACTTTAAGCATGACACATTAATCCATAATGTGTCATGATGGATTAATCATGACACATTATATTTCAGAGTTATGCTAACAAACTTCAGATTAAGCTTAAAATATAAAAGTATAAAAGGCTTAAAAATTCCTCCCAATTTAATGATGTTAAACTTACTGGTCCCACAAAGCCCAGCAGGGAGGTTCTGGTGAAAGGTCTGTCACCGATGGAGACTCCAGATGGCTTTACTGGGATAGTCTGCAACCCGACACAACACTGTTAATGTTTCATGTTTTATAAATGAGACACAAACACAAAAGATGAAAGATCAGCAAAACTCTAAAAATCTAAACTACGAAGAATTCCTGGGAAAGAGTTTGAGTTTTACTTTTTCTTGAACCATTTTAGATGTAATCTATTTACTCATATGGATTCATAAAAGCATCTGTCCTACCTCAAAGATGTTCTTGGTCATGCCTGGGAGACCGTAGTATGCTAAACCAGAGCTGCCTGAGCTCACGCAGATCTCTCCAACCTCGTCTGTCTGGCAGAGAAAAGGTGTTCCCTCCACTCGCACCACGCAAACAACAGCTAGGAATGGAAAATTGAAACAGAATGAGGAACACAATGTTTTCATGTTTCAGCCTTAAGTGTCAAATCTCAATGAGTCTGACAATGAAAGAACAAAGTCTTTAATGTTAGACTAAATGTCTCAAACCTATAAAATAATAATCAGCTAGTTCACCAACAAGATTAATACAATATTTCAGCTCAATATTGCAACATGTAGAAAAAGCAAAGTACAAACAATCTGTTCTTGATGCACAATTCTCATCATGATTTGTCTGTGTCCGGCTTTACCTCCAGGCATGACCTGGCCCACATCCTGGACTGTGAGGACAGAGAGTTTCTCCTCTGTGTCCACTCGGATCACACCGTGACTCAGTCCACTCATGGACAGCACTGCTTTGCCTGGAGGAGGAACACCCATCTCTGGAGGTCTGTAGGACATACCAACACACACACACACCGTTGTTCCAGACAACTGCAAGCAGTTCTTTTTCATTCACATTACATTGTAAAAAAGTATTCCCTTTGAACCTTTTCACTCTTTCCTATATCAGAATATCAAGCTTGAAATTCTTCTTTTGTGATTTTATGCAACAGAACTACACATAGAAATACATTCTTGTAAAGTGAAAGAAAAATTATATATGATTTTTACACTTTTTTAGATGTAAAAGTCTTTAAGGTGTGATGTGGATATGTCTTAAGCCTGCTTTGTTTATATTGTTCCGAGTGTTTTAACCTGAAATCAAATACAGATGCTCTATAAAGCCCTCTGATGTTTGCAAGTGAATATTATGCTTTACAAATGTGTCCTTCATGCAGGAGTTAGAGGAAGAGAGACATTATTAAAAGGAAGACATAGCAGGTCATGCAGTTTGCCAAAAGACTTTTAGTAAAGGTAACCAATATGTGAAAGAGGGTATGTAAGTCATTTGAGTACAAAACTGAAGTTTTTGGCCAACATGCAAAAAATGCTATTTGGGAAGCCTGAATACATCATCACCGCAGTTTAGCAGAATCAAGCTGTGGGAATGCCCCAAAAAGGAATGGGAAGTTGCAAGGAGTTAATACTACAAAGAATGAGATAAGGTAGTAACATAACCCCCAAAAATTGCAAAAGGTTATAAAAAGTACTGATTGGGATGGTTAAGATTATGGTAGATGCTCTCTATTTTACTATTTTTCTTTTTCTTTCATTTTCCAATTGTGAACTAGTTTGAGTTCACAATTTTTCTATTTTTCTTTTTCTTTCATTTTCCGATCTAGTTTGAGTTGGGTTGTCACATAAAATTTCAATGAAAAATAATGACGTTTGTTGTAATGTGGCAAAATGGGAAAATGTTCGTAGGGTGTATGTTTTTTTTTTTTATATACACGACTCATAAATTTGATGAGCTTTTGAAAATTTGAGAATCTACGACTCTTAAGCAAAAATAATTCCAACAAGATTTTTATTGTAAAAAATTACTAGTGTCTTGATTAAAAGCTTGTTTCTTTAGTTTGTCTCTCACCTTAATTAGAGGTAAGCTTGATAACATACTGTAGGTGACACACAGTTTAATTTATATCATGTGTAGTAGCAGAGATTCACCTCCGGATGGCGACAGTCATTGCTTCTGAGGAGCAGGCACATGGGCAGATCACCTCAGGTCGCAGCCCACGTGCCTGAAACACATTGAGGAAGGCGTCGCAGGATGATATCGACCCTATGGTAACACACGCACAGTCAGTCTGATGCACACACAACCAAACATCCCTAGTAGACCTCTGAGACACGTCAGATGTACTCACATGGGTTAGCTCCATCTGCCACGATCAGCATCCGTAGTGAGCTCAGACTGATGTCTCTCTGGTCTCTCTGGGCCAGCAGAGACCAGTGCATGTCCCTCGACTTCACCACCGCTACCCGCGCTGCGCAGGGGACGCAAACACAAAGAGAATCTCTGATGCAAGCTCCTCTTTCATCCAACCTGACAGCCAATCACATGTCATAAAATCTGACAGGGTGTACCGACTCTGGTGCCAACAGGTAACTCAGTAAAGGTCAAACCACACAGAGGGGAATTTTATTCAACTCAATAGAAGGTTTTTCTTTCATCCTTCATTATTGGGGGGACAACAGTATGACGACACACAGAAACCGTTTATTTTTTTTATATAAGTTTAACTGAATTAAGACACATTTTAAGGAAGATCATTTGCTCACCTTTGTACATGTGAACCTTCTGTATCCAGGACAGAGGGTTGACTTTCATCAAGGAATAGGGAATGCTGATCACGTGCATCCGATTCATGACGCTCTGCCAGGAGAGCAAAAAGGCATCAGATAAGCTGCAACACATGTACCAGATGCATCTAAATGACTGAACATGATGTCACTGTAAACCAGATTTTATTATTCAGAGCAGCAGAGTTGTGTGTTGGTGATTGCGATTTGTCAGAGAAGGAATCTGGATATGTCACAGCAAGTCAACTATAAGTAGTACCTAATATACCCTGCATGTTTGAAACCAGTCAGAGCTGCGTCAGTGTTAAAGGAAGCAGATTTCTACGAGATAAGACGGTATTCTCCTTTAGGACTATTAGCCTGCATCATTTGCATGCTGATGAGGATGTACCAGGGCAGTTGGGTGAATATATCACATGTTTCATCAGCAATTTGAGAACATGCTCCTTTTCTCACTTTTCTACTAACACTATTAATTCTGAACTATTTCAGATACTTAACAAATTATAATGAAGCAGGTTATTGAGCCACGCTATAACTCACACATGAACATGGAGAGAAGTGTTAAAATCACAGCTTTTAAATGTGAAAAATATCTGATTTGAACAGGTCTCAACAATGACTGCAAAAACTTATTTAACAGGTAAAAACAAAAAACAGATCAAATATAAAGCCGTATTTAACAACTTGTCTCAGAGAGCTATATAAAAATCTGGTGGATTCGCTTTTGAACATCCCAGTAGTTTCATGTTTTTCCTACAGCAGCTCAGAGGTTAGATACACTTTGCTAACCTTCTCAGCTCCTCTCACTCTTCTCTGTAGCACCTCGACAGTGACTGTCAGCTGAACAATCAGCAGTCGTTCATGTGATTGGGTTGATGATAACATAATGCCTCTGATTATTATTATTATTCTTTTTTTTTTGTCTAATATAATATTTTGTATTCTAGGAAACTGAAATTTAGTTTTGTATTATCTGTAATCATGATAATTAAAACTGACAGAAGTAAATGTGGACTATTTCAATATGTATTCAATGAAACTATATAGGAGCTCCACTTTTTGATTTGAATTGCAGAAATAAACTTTTTGATGATTTTTCAATTTATTGGGCTGCACCTCTATACCTATTTTAATGTCTTTACAAGACATGGTGAAAACCTTACCGTGAGGACACCATGCCATAATCCTGCTTCGCGTTTAAAGTCCAGAACATTCGTGATAGTTTCACCTATAAATCAAAAAAGATCAGAAAGAACTGAGTCTAAATTATGAGAATAAACAATATTTGCAACATTTCATCTAACATGCTCAGTCTTCAGTTGCATTCAAAAACAAAAAGAATAATATTGAAGAAGAAGAGTGCCAAACAAGCAAAGGAAATTAACTTTTAGAAACAAATCTGGAGAGTGACTTCAGGCAACCAGTGGAGTTCGAAGTTATTTAGAGCAAAACTGGGACACTGGAAGAAAGGAAGTGCTTTATGTTCTTGTTCTTTTCAAGCAGACCTGATGCAGGTCTGACAGACTGAAACACAACCAGCTGAAAGCAGCATAAATCAAACCGTAATTACACCACAGAGAGTATGTGAGCTGCTGAATGTGAAAGGAGGAGTTTTATGACACCAAATATATAATGAGATATGTATTCAGTGAAGATAATCTGTTATACCTGACCTGCTGTGTCTTTAAGGAAAAGTAGAGCAGTCACAGCCAATTCCCTTCCAACAGTAATTTATTTTCACAATATTTACCTTCAACATAATCAGAATTACTTAAGCTCATTGTAGGAATACTTGTCTCTTCTCCTAAAATATCCATGTTACAGTAATGAATAAATGATAAAGGACCAATAACTCATAGTAAGCAGAGTCCTTCCCACCTTCTGTGTAGCCGCAGGCCTGTGTGAGGGCCTGACAGTGAGCCAGCATGGTTGAATGGGACACAGTTATTCCCATGGTGCTTCCCTCTTTGCTTGTTTTATACTGAATTGAGGAAGCAAAAAAAAAATAAATGAATAGAAATGTGTTGAAATGTAAAAAGCATGGCTGCTTAACAATTTCAACTAGTAGAAAAATTTGAAAATGTAAATAGTATACTAAATTTGTAAAATGACACATAAAACATCTTTTTTAATAATACAATTATTGCATTATGTTGTTACACTGCACTTACTTCTATATAAGCGATGTCATTGCTGGCTTCCCGTACTGGCGGGTGCCAGTCTTTTGGAGGCTTCACAACATGCTTCCCATCTGTCACAAACCAAAGCAGCCGTGGCCAGCCTGCAGAGACGGAGACACAAAAATCCTTTCCAGCAAAAACGAAACTAACGTCGCAAAGCAAGTAGAAACAAAAACAAACTAAAGTCGAACCTTTGAAAGTGACAACCTCCCCTGTTTGTGCTTTGGGCAGGCCTTTCTGACAAGCATCAGTGGTCAGTGCCAGCGTGACCCCGCAGCTGCCCAGCAGAAAGCCAATCTGCTGACTGCCTGCATCCTGGGATAGCAAAGTGAGAGTTGGTTTCTAATAGAAAAGCTTTGGCTATCCTAACAATAAAATATTAAAACAGTCAATGCAGCCCAAATTTTCACAAAATAAAGCACATTTTAACAATTTTAATGCATTTTAATGGGATTTTATGTGATGGGCCAACACAAAATAATAATTGGAAAAAGTAACAAAAATAAACAAATGCAAATAATAAAAGCAAAAAGTGGTGTGAAGTAATCATGAGCCCCCTTTACAGTACTACCATAAACTGTTTATAATTTGATATTAGTATAAATGCAGCTGTTTATGAAGGTCCCAGATTTTTTTTAGAGAACATGAGTAAACAACCAGCATCGCAAAATCCAAAAAAACACATTCATTCAGAAAGCTAATTTCACCGAGCTTTTATTTTGCAAAGAAGACTGAGAAAAACTTTTGCAAAGTTAGTAGAGAAAATCGCAGAAGATCTGCAGTTCTAATTGTAAAGTACCATGCTGCTACATCTAGAGTATTGACTCAGGCTGTCTGAGTACAAATGCAACCCACTCTTGTCCTTCCCCCTTTGTGTTGGTCCATCAAACAATCACCCAACAACACATTAAAATTTGTGGCAAAAAAAAAGGTTCAAAGATTATGAATACTGGTGCACAACATTGCATGCATTAATTAGAACGCTGAATGTTCCTGAATGTAGGGAAGGAAGAAAACTGAGTGACAGCCAACCGCTATAAAAAAAGAAAAACAAAGCCCCTGATCTAACACACATACTAGATCTGCAAATTATCTTAGCGCAAGAGTCATGCTGGGAAAACTGCACAGCTCAGAGGAGGTAAAGAAGAGGGAGACCAAGGGAGAGCAGGAAAATAGAAGAAAAGAGAGACAGTGCAAGATAAAAATCACAAAGAGAGAAATGACTGAGGGAAACAAAGAGAGGAGGAAGAGTGATCGGTGTTGTCAAAATGAGCCAATGAGGTTTTGACTCCTGAGAACAGTTGGCTCGTGATCTAATATTTTGACTATAATCACTCTTCTTTTCACCCCACGCACCTTTTATTGATTACAGCACAGTGTGTGCCAACAGCATGCTCATAAAGGCAATCAAGAACATCAATTACTATTCACCCAGCGTAGCTAATGTGGATGAATTTAGCAAGGTATGTGCTGATGAGTGCGCTGAAGTGGCATCGCATTATGGCGATCTGTAAGCAAACATGTCAGACACTGCGCTGCTGCTGTGGTGAGATAATGACACATAACTATAAACTACATGCTCTTTAGCCGTCTTTAATAACCAAATAAAACAGAAATGATTCCCGTCAAATACTGTAACTGCAGAGCAGTGCAGATCTGAGCTTATTCATGTCCAGCAGGGGTCAGTGCTGATTTGTAAATACACAAACTGAAGAGGTGTTGTTTGTATTTCGCTTTACCTTTCTGGTGAGCGGGACTTCAATAGGCACAGGTACCAGCTCTGCCAGGAGGCAGCCATAGAAGGCTACCATGAACATCATGGGGTCATTGTTGGGGAAAACGAGCGCAACCTGGTGGAGAGGCAAAGAAGAGGTTGAAAACATGGAAAAATTAGGGCTTGAGTATACAACTGATCAACAGTACCACAGTGCCTTTCAAATGTATTCACAGTGTACAAGGTCTGTCACATTACAGTCATAAATCTCAATTTATTTACTGTAAATTTGTTAGACAGACCTGCACAAATGCAGCACTTTTAAATTTGTATTTTAAAAAAACACGTATAGCTTTTTTTTCCATGTAACATTCATGAATTACTTTGCCTTGGTCAGTCACCTGCTCAGGTTTGTGGCTGTGATCATAAAATGTGAGAAAGTTAAAGGGGTGTGAATACTTTTGCAAGGCACTGTAAAGCACTGACATTTCATCTGTATTGTATCAGTTTAAGAAAATGACTTGTTTTCTCTCCCTGAGAAATAGCTAACATCATAAAGCTATGATAAATATTAGGTTTTAGTTGGCAGTTGATGTGCTTAGTTAAACACAAAGATTGGAAATAGAAGAAACACCAAACCAATGTTTATGTGAGGTTTGGCATCTATTCCTGCATAAACCCCAGAAATGCTATCTTTCCAACAGTACACTCACTTTGGAGTTTTATAGATTCTGAAATGTTTAAATGATTCTCTGGCTCCAAAGATTACCCATGGCATTTTGAGCATTTCATGCTCATCAAATACATTAGTTATTTCAAGTGGATGTGATTGGATAAATAGCTTTGCATCTTTTCAGAAATGAGCACACAGCTGGATCTCATGACTTACTCTGTCTCCAGGCATTAGCAAAGGTTCATTTCTGCTGCTCAGCTTGTTTAGCAAAGTGTAGGCCAGTTTCTGACTGCGGGTCCAAAGTTTACCTGCACAAATTAATGCACACCATCAAATACATGCAAAGCATAATTTCATAAGAGCTGATAACAGTTTTATATTCTTTGCTCCATTGCTGGGCTCGTTCTCCACAGGATTATGCCTACCATAGGTGAGTGTGTAGACGGGCTTGCCGGCGTTGTCGAGTGCTGTCAGACAGGGGCTCTTTGGATGAGTGGTGCCCCACCTTTGCAGGGCTGCTGGCAGAGAAGGAGGCCAGTTGGTGACCACCCCGAGAGGCTCTCCCTCCAGGGGGCTCATCTGCTGGCCCTCTGGCCTGGGCTGGTTGGGATCTGGCTGCTGGACTAAAAACAGAGGAAAGAGCATCTTTCTGAGAGGGTGGATTAGTGGGTATTCTGAGTATCAGAGCAGAACTAGGCCCTGAGCTGTTTTCAAATCTAACAACCATGTTAGGAGAAAGTGACACAGAAACAGATGGGATTAAACAACAACGTGTGAAGGAAATGGAGGATAAGAAGTTTTCACAACCATTTTTTTTTTTACCTTTCAAAGGTTTTAACTACTTGGCGGGGAATAATAATACCAGTTAAATTCAATCTTACTGGCAAGTCAGAGCTTTTAAACAGAGCTTGCAGGTGAAGACTCTTGCCAAATAAAACGATTTTGTTTGGAATAAAATGTGTTCAGTCTGCTGCAGTTTTACCTCTGTGTGTTTTTCTGTTCACAGTAAGCAGATCACCACACCATCTGGGCCAGAACCAGCCGGCCCTTACAAATATCTGCTGATGAGTTGCTGCTCCAGACAGATTTTCATCTAGACAATGTTTGCTCAAGGTGGCAGAGGACCACCCAAAGCACCATGCCAGGAATGTAGGAAATAGATGGACTGGGCTGGTCATCTGTGTTCACTCATTTCTTGCCTAATAAATCCTTCATGCTGAGTGATCTCAACTGCAAATAAAGTCAAAAACCTGAAAGTGCTCAATTTTGAGATTCTTAAGGTATGACTGCTTCAGAAACCTTTTCCAGCAATCTGGGTACTTTTCCCAGGTCATCCTTAAGCCTGTAACCTGTTATCTTATAAAACAGATTTATAAGACAGAAATTTACCCCAGAATCTACATTTGTGAATAGTAGTACTTTTGTTGCCATCCTGAACCTGAAAATATAGTTTTGTGAAGGACAGAAAGCCAAACTTGTCAAATTGTTTGATTGTTATATTATATTTCATTATATTTCAGTAATTCCAGATTTTAAACTGTTCTGCAGTTCATATTTTTAAGATTATATATCATATTTCATAGCCAAAAACATACAAACATTTTAAGTAAGCATAAATGAGTCACAATTAGCCACCTCCCTTGTTTTATCAAAGAATACACATACATTTTAACAAAAGGAGCCTTTTTATTACAGCCAGTAAAGCAGAAGGCCACTACAACATTTGGTCTGAAATGGTACCGTCTGGAAATCTCTAATGATAACCAGAGTAGTAATTCTTTCCTTGACAGGAATATGTCGAATGGATCCATGCTCGCTTATTGGCAACACAGAAAAAGAATGAAGTTTGCACAAAAGATAATCTCTGGAGGAAATGTGAAAGAGCTCTGTGGATGTAAACAGGTGGAGCAGATGGATTCCTCCTCAGCCAACAAAAACAATTAAAAAATAACTGAAATCTTGGATTTAAGGGAAAGAACAATGCAAACTTGAGGGAGGGTGACACAAGATGGTTCATGCCACAACTATTTAACTCGAGCAGGGAGTAAACAGCCAGACCACCAAGAGGAGCTATTTGTGAGCATAAGGTTTCTAAAACCATATGCTTTCTTTGACAGCAGTTTTTCACCTTTTGTGTTCTCAGTCAATATTAAATATCTGCTGATGTCCAGAGAGTGTTAAATTAATACCCTCTTTATAGATGATCCTAATGCTGTTTTTGCCACAATAGCTTCAGCTGCAAAATCTACTTTACTGGGAAGAAGAGTGTGTTTTAAGGCAGCTGCAGTCTGACTACAAAATATCAGTTATTTAGATGACGGTTTTTAAGAGTAATGTGCTTATGCATCTCTATTTAGATCAGAGTAGAATTTGGTCAGAAATAGAATATGTCTATTTGAATGCTACCTGGGTTTTAGTGCTAAGACATTACAGTTTTTGGAACAAGTTGTCACTAGCCTCTGTGCTGATTTGCAGTTTAACTGGGTTTACAATCGAATGCTTTTAAATCAGACCATAGGATGCTGGTTTGTTAGCTCTCCAAGCTACTGCTCTAAGCCAGAATGTGTCTTCACTTCGCTCTCCTCACTTGAAATAACATAATATAAATCTTCACTCCATGAGCTTTGATTTACTCCCACCACATTTATGTCCATTGTGGACATTGTTTTATGCACCAATGTTCCAATTTTTTGTTACAAACACAATATTATCGCTCTTTCATGACTTTGGCTGCATTTTTATATGATCTGTACAAGTTTTTTCTTTAATTTAGTTATGCATTTTATGTATTTCTGCAAGCAGTAATTATAGGAGAAACAAGCTTCTAAGAGTAATTGGTTCTGAATGGTAGTGGGAATGGATACAACAAACAGTTCAGGAGATTAAGTGTTCCTAAAAGATCTGAAGGATATAATTTCAGGGAAGCATAATGGAAAAAAAAAAACCTTAAGTGAGGTAACTGTTTGAATTAAAGATCAAGAATCAAATTAATAGGTTGGAAATAATAGTTTCTCAAGATTTGGTTAGTAGCGAAAACAATTACTTTTAGGTCATCTTACCATCTAAAAGCTCCTCGAAGTCATCAACAAAGAATTCACGTAATGGTGGACGCTTTGGTCTCTTTAATGTATTGAGCAGCTGCTGGATTTTGTTGGAGACACGACTGTTGACAGGAACACCTATAAAATGAGTTTGAAGGGAGTGAGAGGTAAGAAGCGAGGGTAGACATAAACAAGGCAAAGCAGAAATGTAACGGGAAACAAGCATGAAATGCATAAACAAGGAGGGATGTTGCAGTGGTGGGATGTGTAGATGCGCAGATTGATGAAGCAATGAGAAGAGCATAGATAGGGGAAAAGGTCAGCCTGGTGGTATGGTGCAATTTAGAGGACAATGAGCTGTCACACTGCAGCATGACAACAAAACAGAGGAACCGACACCTGGAGGTCAAACATTCAGCCAGGAATCTCTAAAAATACAAGTAAACCTCACAAAAAAAAAAAAGTAAAAACAGCGCGCCACCTCCTGCTGCCTAGCAACAAAGATGTCCTCTCTGTGGCATGTAAATTATAAAATGTCTATAAAGGTGTCCTTATCACACATACTGAAACAGATCACAATCAGTAGATCATTAGTTTGAATGTGCATAAATAAATACACATGTATGCTTTTTATAAGGTATACATGACAAGACTTTAAAATCAAATGTAAGAGCAGACAAAGCACAAAGACAACAGACTGAATACAAATGAGGACTGATGTCCTGTTAGATTTTCTTCAAGTACTGCTTGGTCTCAGACTAGATTTATCAGACAATACATTCACCATTTAATTTCACCCTTAAATTATGAAAAGGGGGGCTTTGCTAGACATTCCAGACAGCCAAGGGAGCTGAAAGCCACAGCTGTACACAGCGTGCTTCATCTATCTTATAATAAAAGCCCTGAGTAAGACAGATGCTGCCTCCTTATGTGGGCACAGATGTACTGGGAGTTAATGTGTGGGGGTCAGCAGCCCCTGATTGGCCAATTAGGAAGACCCGATGCTCACGGGACATAAATCCCACCAATTAATAAGCCCTGATCACTAATATCAAAGCCAACCAAGGCCCATCTATTAAAACACTATAATTAATCTGTATATGACTTTGGTAATTTATGCCTCAAAGACTGGTTTTGGCTTAAAGTAAAGAAAAATGTGACATCTTTCAACAGAAACTTTTTATTGCATAGACTAATAAACCAATGTATAATAAAGATACATTTAAGGTATAACAACTGTGTTCTGCTATATTTCATTTACTGCTAACAAACCCAAATAAACCAACATGTGTTACTTCCATCTGTCAGAAATATTTCAAGGTCCTGACCGTGTCTGCGGGTCTGAGCCACAAGACTGTTCCAACCACTTCTGACACAAAAATGGCTCATAAATACATAGTTTCATTTTCCCCATGTTTGTTGATGCAGTTAGGTTTTCTAGTTTTCACAGAATATTCAAACTGAAGATGTCTGATTTGTGTAGGTGCATTTGATGTGTAGACCATTTTCAGCCATTGATTATAATTATACTAAAACCACAGTACCCCAGGTTGTAATTAAAATTCAGTATCATTCCAATTTGGAGATGTTTATTATGGTTTCAATTGAAACCATGAATTAAAGGGCATGAATTAATAAAATAGCTGAATATTTCACCGCTGTTTTTAGTATTTTCTACTAGAAAGCTGAACACAGATAAAAAACAAACCTGTACTTAAAACATTTGGACTAAAGAGCTTGTTTCAGGCCAATCCATTTGTTTAGCATTTATTGTAAGTCAGAGCTCTGATCTCTGAATGACGTCACACCTAAGTTAAGCCTGTTCTAGTTGCAACTTGGAAAAGCAGAAAGATATGCTATGTGTTTCGGTGCTAAGCATATTCAGCAATATAGGCCGATTGGGCATAACAATGTACAGCATTTCTCTCAGTAAAATGTGTTAGAAGTTGAAGAGTGCTACTCACCACTTGTTTAAATAGACAAACTGTCAAAAGTGCTAATAAACAGTTTATACCTGCAATTTTCACCACGTTATTAAATCCATAAGACCCACATTGGATCCAGAACCAGAGACCGCTCAGAGACTTTCTTAGTCAGCATTTTAACTTCTAGAAGCTTTACTTATGACTGACAACTGAAAAATCAAATTTCTGAGTATAAAGATGACGCACCATAAGTCTCATATGTCTAAAACAAATGCTTCCAGTAGAATTAAGAAAGCTCCACATGTTTACATTTGGAATGGTAGGATAAAAAAGGTTTCACTCCCAAACAACCATTTGACATGCAGACAGCACCTGGAGGAGACTTGGTGAGCCAAAGAGGATGTTCTTTAATGCCTTTCTGTGAAGGACAGCTGCAAATATTTTACTTACATCCCTTGCCATCCTGCTCACTGTGTGTAGTAGAAACATAAATATGGGTCCTCATCCAATAGAAACTGGTCAGATGTCATATTTAAACCAAAGAACCACTGAAAGCTACTGATAAGTAAGACATTCCTAGAAAGTCAACTTAAAAGTTAAAGTATAATTGAAAAGAAAATGCTTGGTTACCAATAATTGTGCCACATATAACATTTTTATAATTTGTTTTATTTCATTTTCCCACTGAATACATTTTCAGTTTCAAATTGTTCTACTGCAATAAAACATTTATTTACATTTGTTTGGATTTGACTTGTTACAAACCCTAACTAGGGGTGCAGAAAGATTGAACTCAATGTGTGGCTAATGAATGAGTTTTAAAATGGAAGCAGTGACTGACAGCAGCCATCGCTGAAGCATCTGTAGAGCTACAGGCTAACCGGCTGGTGTCACACATTGCAGGGAGAAACATAGACTGATGGCTCTGAGCTTTATCACTTTGAGAGAAGAAACCAGAATGCCAATATGTTAAATATTCACAAGGCCAGATGACCAGTTACATTTGTTTACACTGTCTTCTTCTACAGAAATCAGCTGGGTTAGGCGAGGCTAAAACACAGCCAAGCGAGCACACTATGTTCCACACTTCAGCTTTTCAAATACTTTTACAAAGCAAAGCGGCAACCTAACAGCAGAGGCAAAGGCAGAACCACAAAAACACACATACACATACGCACAAATACACAAGCAACTTAGTGCTCAAACACCAGCCTGCCACAGAACTGGAGGAACAATTATAAATACCATTGTTTAAAGTCAGGGATCCGTCACCTCCCCACTCACAGCCTGGAGGAGAGACATATCAACGTGTCAGTGAAACAATCCTACCAAGCTTCTGTGCTTGAATGTGTGAGAAATCTACTGGCTGCCTTGCAGAGGTCAGACTGTGATAGCAAACAACAGAAGGAGAAAACATGGCAATGAATACATCTTATAAATGCACTCATTGAACAGCTACCTTCACTGCAGAGCACCGGGTGGGTGAAGTGATGTTTAGTATTCGTTAGCAGATAGTCTGCATCGGTACAGTAAGACTCTGCTGTGGTTTTTAGGTTGTCATGTTATTAAAATGCTGATGAATGACTAACAGAAAGAAGAAAGGAATGACAAGAGGATGATGGATCAATTTTTACTATATGACAGGGTTGTCATTTTCTGAAGAAAACATTGTTTTACTTTAATTCTTCTCGCTTTTTTTAAGACAGGTACAGTTTGTTACATATTATTGATATGAATCCTAAAAACACTGCAATAGCACTATGCATATTGCTTGCTAATAAACACATATATTTTTTATCCATTGCACAGACAGACACCATCCTCTGTTTGTAACAGAGTTATACCTTTTAGTGCTTTGAGAAAGTGTTAATAATCCTTGAGTGTTTTAACACTGTCAAATTACAAACACAGCACTAATGCCTTTTCATGAGATCTAATATGATAGACCATCACAAATTAGTGAAGAATTGCAAAGTGGGGAAAAAAATCATAGTTTTCAAGAATTTTAAATCTAAATCCACTTGGGAATATGTAGCAAAACGTGAAACTTCATTTGAACAGATGTCCTCTGTCCAATCTGACTGCAAAGAAGAATGAGCAAAAATTCAGTCTCTAGATTAGCAAAGCTGGTCGGTACAGACTTACTACAAATATACTGTAGTTGTAACTGCAGGAAAAAGTGGCTCTATAAAACAATGACTCAGGGGGTCTGAATGCATGCCACACTTTTCAGTTTTTGAACCACAAAAATATGAATATGATCAGAAAATCTGTATCCTTTACTTCTTTTCACTTCACAATTACACTCTACTGTGTGTTTGTCTATTACATAAAACAATATTGAATGCACTACATAGCACTTAAAAAAAGGGTTTAAAACTGCACCAAAGTGCTGTACAAAAAATGATAATAAAATGTGACCAAATGTAGAAATATGAATGTATGTATGAATGCTTTTGCAAAATTTGTTTTGCAAAAGCTAAACAAATCAGCACATCAAAAGATGCACATGGACAGTGATTAGTACATACAACACTAACACGAATAATTAGCTACTCTTGTATCAAGTTATAATTTTCTATTTAAAGCACTGACTCAGTTTCGATTGACAAAGATTTTGCTCAAAATCCCTTAATTGTCTGTTTAAAAAGAAATTATTCCCTTCCTCTAATAATCATAATTATCTCTGCTGAGTTATTAGTAAGAATATTTGCAGATAAAATTGCTGTGACTTTTCCAGAGGGGTTGGAGAGGCTGTTACCATGACACAGTGAGAGGGTCAGCTAGCGGGGTCAGTTGTGCCTGTCAGAAAAGCCGATGGATGGAGGGCTGGACAGAGGGACAGACAGCAGGGAGGAGATGCTTTGTGTGTGCGAGTGAGGCTGAGGAGGAGGAAACTCACCATCTGCGGTCTCCATCATGCTGGCATGGTGGTTGTAGCTGCGGGAAATGCCTCGGACCGAGCCCACCTGGGGCCGTTCCAGGTGAATCGAGGAGCGCTCGGACAACCCCGTCACGTCGGGGGGTGCTGAGTGGTTATCTGTGATGAGTGGGGTGTCTGGGGTTAAAAGGTCAGCTTGTACTTTGGGCTGTCATTATGAAACACTCTGTCCTGACATAATTGTGTTTTGACAGAACCTAGAGGCTGTAATGATGATTCATTTTAAGATGCAACTCCACAGAAGATCAGGAGAGGATGACAGCTTTATTGAAGGATTGTTTAGCTGAACATTTAGGCTGATCAGAAAACAAAGAACATGAACATTCAATGTTCAAATGACTCTTTTTAACATATTAAAGTTTAACATTCGCTCAACAAAGAAACTCCATTTCTGAACAAACTCTTTGTCTTGGTGATTTGCGATGCACCAAGCTGTCAGTCAGAGATATAAATAGGCCAATTTTTCCTTCATCAAATCTTGAAAAACCTTTTTATGCATTAACCAAAGGCATCAAAACATAAAACTGTTTTGTTTTTGAGCTGCAAACAGATCAACAGCATGTTTTGTGATGCATTTGCATTAAAATTAAATAAAGGTTTGGGACAATTAGTTTAGTTCTAACACAGACTTCACATTTGACTTGATTTGATTTATTTTATTAACATTTCCCTGCCAGGTATAAATAGTGGGAAGAAATACCTAAAATCACATGTCTGTGGACATTATTATAGCCCTAACTTATTGCTAGTTAAGAAATTCCAATAAGTTTTGCAAGTTGGTTAACATCGACATACTTTTAGTTCAACATATGAACCCAATATTATCTATTTAAAATAATTAATACAACTAATTGCTACTGTTTTTAGAGATTGTTAATAATTAGTAGAGACTAGGGCATTTAAATATATCGTTTGTAATCTGGTTCCAAATCCCTGTGTAAGTGCTACATCTTTAAAACTATTTTTTCCCCCACATATGCACAGCAGTCCTGAAACATCTTAGAGATGATCCACAGGGGTGGCATGTGGGAATACACGTGGCTGCGGGATTGGCTCCAGGCATCTTGTTGGTATTTTCCACCAGACCGCAGAGAAAAATGTGTTGGAAGATGAGGAGGGAAGAGACAACATCCAAACATAGCAGCAAGTCTTTAGAACTATTTACTGTAGCAAAAGTGCATGCTAATAAGTCACAGCTTAATGCTTTTATCTGCTGACCTATATTTCCACTTAGAAAAGTAGTCATGAGCCTAGTATTTTTGATTAAAATGAAGCATGTTTCCAAAGTGTGGAATTAGACTCTTGTTCTGTCTCTTCTACATATTTCTGGCTCTGTGAGGGGTATCCAGAAAAAAAAATCTCCAGCTGTTAAATGTATGTGTGGCCAACCACAGCACAAAAATCACATAACTTGCGGTCTTGTCAGGAAAAATAGCTAAAAAATTTAGTCAAATTAGGTCAAAATAAAATGGCTTGACAAAAACAAAATAATGAAGGTTTTGAGGTTGAACTGAGGTATTAAACATATTTTTTTCAAGTGTTGTGGCGTAATAAAATAAGGATGAAAATAAATTGATGGTGTGTCTCAATGGTTATGAGTTCAAAACAACTGCATCATCAGCATTTCTCTTGAAAGATGTGCCTTAAAACCCACAAATCCTGTTTCTTGTACATTTCCATCCACACAACCTTCAGCTGCTGCCTTTGTATGATGGTATATCAACAGTAAGTGCCTCCTGGAAAGGTGAGTGATACACACACTGAGTATTTAAGGGGGGAGAAGGAGCATGCTAACATTGGAAATTTATTTACAGCTTCTAACAGCAGCAGTCACTCTGGCTACTTTGTGACAACAGCAACCTTGAGAAGGAGAGGACAGCTCTATCTTGATAGAATATGACCAAGCACAGAATCACACCATCAAACACACAGATGAGATCAGAAGAAACCAGATCGTGATGAAACACTGATAGTGATAAATATAGTGAATCTCATGAAATAGCTCTGTTATGGCAACCAGAGCAAGCAGATTTAGATTTGGCTGTGATACGACAGAGAGCTTCTTCACATGACTAACAGTTAGACAGTGGCCACTAATTTGAAAAATCTGATTAAAGCCCATCACTGACTCCATTTGTTGCACAAAAACTCAACATGAAGATTTTACCTTTCACATGTTTTTAAAAAGTGCTGACCAACCCAAAAAACATCAACTGAAAACACCAAATGGGGACAAGAAAAGGTCCAATTGTGCATTCATTGCTTTGCTTATGAATATTCCTTCCTATATTCAGGCTACAACCACAAACTTCCATGTGTTTTATTTGGATTTTTGGAAGCAGGCAACCCTCACAACTTTCTGACCTACATACTAAACATGTGTGTGGTGAAAACACAGATTTTATAGTGAATCACAGTGGTAGCATCATTCCAGCAGGACAACAAACATAAACATCCACTCAGACTTACAGTAGCATAGGTTTTGTGGCCTAGTTGAAGTCCAGAATAAAATCTAACTGAAATTCTTGAAGATGGATTATCACAATCTCAATCTGACTGACCTCAAGCTATTTTGCAAAGAAGAATGGGCAGAAATGTTTGGTCTCCGTTGTGTAAACATTGCTTTGTGTTACACATTGCTTTGAGTAAAACACACTGAAATTTGAATGTGTCATGGTTCAAGCAATACTCTGCAAATCACTGTGTGTGTGTATCGCTACATCTACAAAAATAAACACTGAGATATGAGACTGACCTAGCTGGGTGTGTGCCATGAGGTCTGCTAGTGCGGTCGCAGTGGCGTTGGCGTTGAGGGCAGCGTGAGTGGCGCTGTTGGTGACAGATCTGCCTCCTGGGTGGGATGAGGTGGATGAGGCTGAGGAGGAGGTGGACGAGCCCTGGATGACCCGGTTGAACCAGTGCTCGACTGCTGGGTGACTGTGACCCTGATAGGGCGTGGATGTGGCTAGGCGTCCCTGCCGTCGCAGCGAGCCCTCATCTTCTGACGCTGAGGAGGTGTCTGTGTTGAAGAGGTCAAAACAGAGCCGAGTCAGAAGAGGAGGAAAGAAAAAAAAAACACCATCCATGCAGTCACTAGGGGAAAATGAAGGAAGATGAAATAGGATGCCAACTGTTTTTTTGCAGGAATCTAATTATTTTCAGTTAAAAGTTTATAAAAATACAAAAATATTTGATTTATTGGGTCTCTGTGTAGTGCAGAGGGTAGAAGTCACAGTAAGTAAAGGTCACTAATTTCAAAAGACCAAATTTAAGAATAATCTTTTTCCTGTTTGAGAGCAATGCCAGGTCCTGATAACAGTCTTTGGTGTGAATGTTGTCACTGAGTAAAGACAACTCGTGTTCGATATCAGGAAGGCGTTTCACATAACACCTTGTTTCCACTGAGCGGTATGGCACAGATCAGTGCGGTTCATGACCCCATTCTGTTTGTTTTAAAACCAACACTTGTCACACCATTCTTGGTCCTGTCTTCAGATGAACTAACACAAAAAAACAAGTGTCTAGGTATGGGTTTATTTCCTTATTGAAAAAACTGGAAGAACAATTCAATACTATTTTGATATAGAATACATTTATGAACAAAATACATGAGGGCATATAAGTTCAGCCTAAAAAAAACATAAGTTGAGTTAAATCAAAGCCAGTTTCTCTGTTTAGAAGCTACAGTGAACAGTTGGTCTCATCAAAAATACACAGGAAAACCTTCAAAGAAACATCAGGATAATTCAGAATGAATACATTCATTTTCATCTTCCAAACACGTCTCTGCTTCAAATAGGTTCACATAGATTGAAAAACAGAAGTGCTTCTTTTGACTGATGTTCTGCAGACACGAGTTCAACAAGAGGATTAACTAGTAGGGAAAAAAAATCAATTTTAAACAAATTTAAAGGAAAAGCCAGAGTTTTTCCAGCCATTCCTCTTTCAGTGTGAAAAAGGCGCAGGTTTTAAAGACAAATACAAAAATCCTTCAAACATCTTAAAATATTAGATAAAAGATTTTCAACCTGCTGTGCATAACAAAGCATTAATGAATTACAAACACTACCCACAGAGAGCGAGAAACAGGCATTAAGAAAACAGAAGGATTTAGAAGATGGATTTCGACCCTGTGTGTGATCAGCACATGCCTGATGGATATTTCTTCTCCTAAAAAGTCTTCAGATGATTATTCTTTCTAATCACCCACAGAATATATTAACAAGACAAGTCCACCAGCTGAGACACTATTAAAAACTGCTGCTGCCCGCTTTAAGCTGATATTTGGTTTTGTCGAGGCTGTCAGAAGAGGGACGGAGGAGGTGGAATTAAAATGAACCAATTTAATGTCTGCACCATCGCAGGGCTCATGTGGGTTATCTCACATTTATGATTCTGTTTGTTATCCCTCTGCCCGTCTCTGCTCTCTCACTCTCCAGTAACTTTGGCACAGTTAGACGAGTGAGGGAGGAAAGGAGAGGGTCAGGGAATAAATTTAAAGTAGAAATAGGGAGGCTGAAGGAAGAAGGCATATATATCACCAGGAGACAACATTATGTACAGAGAGAAAGTGTCTGGGTCAGGTAGACAGGGTTGTAGAAGCAGTCATAAGTACATACAATAAAAAAGGAGGTAAAACAGACTATAACTGAGACCTCAGTTATTGCGCCAGTGGTATATGTCTTCCCGCAAACAAACAGCAAAATAGTAAAACTCCTATCTACTGGTAAACAATGCCAGAGAAAGCACCTCTTCATAACCTGAAGAAAATGGGACCAACACTGAAACTATGTGCAAATATTAACATTCAATTTCCTTATAATGATCATTTTAATTTTTCTTAAGCTGAATGCACCTGGTTAAATATAGAAGAAATGCATATAATCTGCACGACTATTTTTCCAAAGTGAACTAGGGTTAGGAGTGGTGTAGCTATTGAATATAAAAAAGACATTAATTTCAAATGATATTCAAAAATGCTTAATTCATCCCAACAGGAAATTAAATGATGTAGAAACTGAAATTATCCAAATTTCTCTAAAGAGTCACTGTAGAAGGTTATGCTGCTAGACAGCAGCACAATGAAGCAACAGCAGTATGTAGTCAGAAATATACTGAGGAGAAAATTGATTTGGGCTGAAATATTTACAATATTTATCTATCAAACAGCAGGTGACCCATTAGAGAGCTTTCTAATGTTTTTTGTGAACCTCAAATTATACTATACGTAAATCAAACACATTCAATCTTTTATGTTCATCTGTCTGTTTCTTATACTTTCACTGTTCACAAAGAACAAAGATTATTGAACAAAGATTATTTCAATAAATTGTAATATTTTGGAAATTCCTGCCATAGAGCTGAAATAATAGTTCATTAAAGCTTTTCAAAGAATAAACTGCGGCCAATTGCAAGATCTCAAGACATGTCAGCTGTCTATTCCTGCTGTGAGAGAGAGTGAGAGAGAGGCTGACATAAAGCAGATAACAGGAAGGTTGTGTAGAGTACAGCAAAACTGCTCAGTTTTATCCATGTGAGCTTACAACCTCTTTTACCACAGAACATGCTGGAACTGGAATTGTACTGGAAATCGGATTCTTCAACCAGAGTTGAAGAATCTTTGAAGACATTCACTTTCTTTTCACTGTTGAAGATCTTCATCTGGTTAGTTGCTCCTCTGTTATGTCCTCTCTTTTAAGTTAAGCCTTGAGGCTCCAGCTCTCCCTCTCTCCTTCCATCCATACACCAATAATAAAAGGCACAGCAGCATTTGAGACATTGTTAACAAATCAAACACAAATTATTCACTGAAGAATTAAAAGAAATATGAAAGCGTCAAGCGGGGCCTTGAAAGCAGAAAGATATAAAAAGGAAATAAAATATCTAAAACTCAAATGAACTGGTCCGCACAATACAAACAGTTATAAAAGCAGGCAAAAGGTCGACATTGAGAGACGAAGTTAAAAATCTGATAACGCCTCCATGATGCGGCACATGTGGGAAGGTCGGCCTGGGAACACGACGTCAAGAACTGAGTCCTTTGTAGTCACAAAGAATGAACACATTCATCAAACTACACACTTTCTTTCCAGAGGCAAATGCTTAGCAACATCTTTATTAATCACTAGAGCAAATCAGGGTCACCATCCCACACTTCAGTGCTCATGGGATTGACGAAGCTCCAGTGAGAAAAATGGATCTCAAACATGAGGAGTTCGCTTTAGCTCAGGTGAAGGTGGAGAAAGAGACTCACCAGGTGGGGTGCACGCCTCGACTGAAGACTGAACTAGCACAGATCGTCTCTTCGAGGGCATTGGCATTTTCCTCTCTTTGTACTTTGCCAAAGCAGCTTGGACGGCCTCTGTGTGCAGATCTACGGAAAGGTGTTTGTTTTAGGTGATTGTAGAAAAGAAGCAGTCAATATTTAGATTTTTCAGAGATTGAGCTGTTTTTTTCTTTTACCAGATCTGAAGCGCTCATCACGGGCATTGCCGGCCCTGGACTTGTTGTGTTTGGAAACTGGAAGAACAACTTGTGAGGAGGCCTGGATCCTGTTGTCAATTTGCAAAGATGGATCTACACCTGCAGACAAAACAGACCTGAAGTTTGTAGAAAGAAACAAAACATCAATTGAATAATGATACATTAATCAATTTACGGAATGTAAATTTCCGTAAATTTACATTCCGTTTACGGAATTCCGTTTTTTTACGGAATTTAATTAGCACACTTGGAATCAAGTGTGCTAATTATTTTTCAGCCAGATCTATTTTTCATTATATAAATGTAATCCTTTAATACTTAGTCTGCTTTCTTTGCATTTATCAATTTGAAAATTAGAAAGTATTTGACTCAACCAGTCTCTCTTACAGCTTTAAAAACTGAATCAAAGTTTTCCAAATAAAGTAATTGCAGATTTCACAGATGTAACTGAAAAAACTGTAAAAAGATAACTTGAATAAATACAAAAATCTGTTATTGATTTTATAGATCTGACAAAATTTCAAACTCCCTTTTATATTTACCAAGGTTACTTTTATCTGATTAAAATTAGTTTGATGATCTGAAACATTGATGTATGACCAAAAAAAAAAGCCAAATCTGAAAGGTAGGAAATACACAGAAAAAATAAAACAGATGATTATAAAAATGTTGTACATTTCCTAATTAAATTAGGTTTGTCCAAGTAAATACATTAAATGTATTAAGTTGTCATGTCAAACACATATGACAATGAAGTAACTTTAAATTTAGTGACATATAGCAAGTTAAATAATTTTTTTTAAGTCGGATTAATAAAACACTCTTATCTTACATCTTATCTACCTTCATTTTGTTTTATTTTTTCAAAATCATCTCATTTTCGTTTTATGTTATTCTTAATAAAGTCTATTTTGGACATAAGCTGTTTCGGTTTCGTAGCTGTTTATGGAGGTATTGACTTTCAAAAAACATTATTTAATCTAGTCAAGAACTCTGGATTTTTAAATTTCATAATTTGTTTCAGAGCAATCTTTCAGTTTATCTAATATGATCCGTTTTTTGCAAGCATGTTTCCAGATGTTTTAAAATCTTTTGTTCTTATTAGAATCTTCTGAATTTGAAAGTTTATAAGTTTCTATATCTGCATGTTTCTGTACCTGAAACGTGCAGGTTTTTCTAAATAACTTTGCTATTAAAACACAAATTATATATATGACACATTTCAGAAGTGTGACACAGAATTTACGGAAATTTACATTCCGTTTACGGAATTCCGTTTTTTTACGGAATTTAATTAGCACACTTGGAATCAAGTGTGCTAATTATTTTTCAGCCAGATCTATTTTTCATTATATAAATGTAATCCTTTAATACTTAGTCTGCTTTCTTTGCATTTATCAATTTGAAAATTAGAAAGTATTTGACTCAACCAGTCTCTCTTACAGCTTTAAAAACTGAATCAAAGTTTTCCAAATAAAGTAATTGCAGATTTCACAGATGTAACTGAAAGGAGATGATTATACACCAAGAGTGTCAAGAAAGAGCAGACATTAAATATTTACTAATTAGCATCAGAGGAGAAACCTAAAACCTTCAACACCAGTCTTCCAATCACTGGCTTCACTTCTTCCTTTGAAGCACACAAAGTATTCACACACTTTGAACATGCTGCATCATTCCACACTCAAAGCAATCAATGAACTTCAGTGTATTTTACTGGGATTTTATTTTAACTTTTTTTAACAAATGAATATCTGAAAAGTGAAGCATTATTCCATATTGAGTCGCCCCATGTCATTACTTTGTATACCCCCTAAGCTGAAAATACAGTTGCACGTCTGGTAAGATATACCTCTGCCTTTACCTTAAAGGACTTCACTTTTTGGTCATTTTTGCCAAATAACTCAAGTTCAATAAGATTCAAAACAGAGTCTCGGTTTGGATATTGAACCTATACAACCTAAACCTGCTTTTAATGTCTCCACAGCTTTATCACTGACCTGCTTCCTTATTGTAGAGTTCATTTTTGTAACCCCTGTTGCTTTACAGCACAGACTTGCTCTTCCTTTAAACAAAAAAAAACTAAGTCACAATTAGCATTTGGCAGCTTTCTGGTAAACCATTTAGCCTGCAACATATTGAATTTACCTGGCTGGCCTATCAGTCAGCCATCCACCCAGCTAGCTAACAGCCAGGCTTTTCAGGGATAGCTAAACAAGGATCAATGATTTCTACACGGTCAGCGACTCTCAGAGAGCAGCAGTAGACACACAGCAGAGCTTAATTGCATAATTTAATTAAATGTACATTTCTGATTTTGTCAAATGAGCATTAAACATATGAGATACAACACTGAAAACATAAAACATTTATAGACCGATAGTGTGTTTTTGCCATTCGATGTATGCCTTCACACATTAATATATGCCCCTTCGTCGCTCTGACAGTCCGGTCACACAACAGTCTCTCCACATCTCCCAAAGGGAAACAGGTCCATAAAGCAAGCCAGGACGGTAGACCCGGTTGCTGGGCAGAACACCCCACCCAGAAACACAACACTCAACCAATCAGGGGTCTGCTTGGTCACAGCAGATGTCTTTATTGGTTCTCAGCGCACACTGATGAATTTATATCACCTGTCTCAAGACAGCACTTGGTTACTGCTGTGAGTCATAATGATGCATGTCTGGGTATCACCTCCTACATACCAAATATGACTGGTTTATGACAAAAATCGAGTAAGAAGTTGCATTCACAAAAAAAAGCTACATTGATGAAATCAATGTGGTTTATGCCGCTAACTGTAAAGCATGCTTTAAAAACATGCTTGAGAAGCATAAAGTGAATTTATGCTCTTAAAGGTTTATTCCTCAGTAATCAAATGGAATATTCAGTTTTATTCAAGGTAGTGTCAGCAGTTATTGACACCCATGAGCGGCAGGAGATTATTGAAAACTTCTAAGATCAATCCAAACATAGTCTCTACCTTTTACAGATTTAAAAAAAAGGCCTTCAGACTTTATTTTGAGTAATGGAAAAGCATCTGACAGTTTTTACAACTCAAATATTACTTAGTATTTAATTTTGACTAATTTATAGTATCAACTTCCTTCTGACTTTTCTGAAAGTTAAGTTATATGCTCTTGAATGTGGTTGTACAGTGAAAAGTTGCATACTTCAATATACTAGAAACAACCTTACAATTTCTATCTGAAACTTCAAAACAAAAATCATAAAAGCACCTGATTTGTATATATTTTTTCAGTATTGCAAATCTAAAAATCCCAGGAATTCAAGAAATTGTCATCCCTCTGCATACAAAAGGAAAATATTTTTCATATCTAGGCGTGTTTCCGCATCAACAGGGAAAGAAGCAACAGAAGCTCAACTTCCTCAGGAAGTTAAAGCATGCTCACCGCCTGCTGACCAACTTCTATTGGTCAGCAACAACAGAGTGTCCTGACCAACTGTGGTTTGGTTCCCCAGCTGCATAGCAAAATACAGGAAGGTCCTGCAGTGTGTTGGTGAGGTCAGCAGAACATGTCATCCGAACAAAATCTCCCTCCCATCGAGTTATTTACATTGGGAAACATCAAAAGAAAATCAGCTTTGCTTGTGTAAAAACGACCTAACTCATCCTGGACCCTATTTGGTGAAACATAAAGAATAATCTAAATTTAATATGCAAGGCTTAAAAATTGTTATTTGCCATCAAGTTAGTTCCACTTTAGTAGCCCCATAAAATTCTAATGGTGGATATTGCTAGTGACAGTGCTGTGAAAAAGTGTTTGCCTCCTTAAAGAGTCCTTCGAGTTTTGCTTTAATGCCGCACTTAGAAGTAGGTTTTCATAATATCATAAAAAAGATAACTTGAATAAATACAAAAATCTGTTATTGATTTTATAGATCTGACAAAATTTCAAACTCCCTTTTATATTTACCAAGGTTACTTTTATCTGATTAAAATTAGTTTGATGATCTGAAACATTGATGTATGACCAAAAAAAAAAAAGCCAAATCTGAAAGGTAGGAAATACACAGAAAAAATAAAACAGATGATTATAAAAATGTTGTACATTTCCTAATTAAATTAGGTTTGTCCAAGTAAATACATTAAATGTATTAAGTTGTCATGTCAAACACATATGACAATGAAGTAACTTTAAATTTAGTGACATATAGCAAGTTAAATAATTTTTTTTAAGTCGGATTAATAAAACACTCTTATCTTACATCTTATCTACCTTCATTTTGTTTTATTTTTTCAAAATCATCTCATTTTCGTTTTATGTTATTCTTAATAAAGTCTATTTTGGACATAAGCTGTTTCGGTTTCGTAGCTGTTTATGGAGGTATTGACTTTCAAAAAACATTATTTAATCTAGTCAAGAACTCTGGATTTTTAAATTTCATAATTTGTTTCAGAGCAATCTTTCAGTTTATCTAATATGATCCGTTTTTTGCAAGCATGTTTCCAGATGTTTTAAAATCTTTTGTTCTTATTAGAATCTTCTGAATTTGAAAGTTTATAAGTTTCTATATCTGCATGTTTCTGTACCTGAAACGTGCAGGTTTTTCTAAATAACTTTGCTATTAAAACACAAATTATATATATGACACATTTCAGAAGTGTGACACAGAACAGCTTTTTACACAAAAACAAACACATACTGAAATATTGAAGGATAACAACAATAAATCAAAGGAAAAAGGGGAACAGCTTTTCAGATTTTAGGAGCCCAGAATATCCTGAATAGTTCTCACTCTGTATCTGTTAAATCTTAACCTGATTCTTTGTACTGAAATAATTTCTTAAGAAATCCAAAACCCGTGTGCAAAGTTTCAGGACACATGCTGCTGGCTTAAATTAACCGTTTGGTTTTGGACTCAAAAAGATTAAACAAAGAATCACACAAAACTAACAAAAAGTGATGGATCGGGAGAATGAAGGAAATGATCCGCCCAAGCTAAATAACAGTCCTGCTAATTCCAGTGGAAAGCCTGGAGCTGGAAGCCCACGGTACGCTCTGGTTTCCACTCACGCCTGTCGGAGCAGGCAGAACTGAAAACTATGAGGAGCAGATGGAAGATGGAGCAGTGGCAACTTTTGGTATTCACTTCGAATGCAGGCAGAATCTGCCTCCAAAACAGGGATACATACACTTCTTTGATATATAAATACTGTTATTATACTGACTGTGACCCATCAAATTAGGTACAATTTATTCCAAAAAACTTTTGTATTACAAGTGCTGGTTTAAAACCCTTTAAACACATAAAGCACATGTTTTCTCTCATGTCAGTAATGAGAGAATAATTTGCTGTGCCACTAATTTTTTCTATCATGTTTTCTTTTTATGCCTGAAAGCTCCTAAAACTCTCCTTGTGTTTTATCCTTATAATTTGCACTTTTGTGCATCTAAGACAGGAACCAGTAACTCTTTTGTGTAAAAAAGCAACTTAATAAGTGTACTAAAAAAACTAACATTTTGAAGGCTGGGTGAGTTAAGCTAAAACATATTTCTAGTTTCACATTTTAGAAAACAAATCATCTAAATTTTACAAAGGAACTAAATTATTTTGGACAATAAGACCAGCTGAGTGAGGCCTTTCCATCAATATTTGAAATATTAGTAAGTTGCAGATAAATCTATAGACTTTTGAAGCAATGAACAAGTCTTTGACAGCAGTTTACCTGATTTTTTGACACCTATTAGAAAAGGTAATGTTTGAATGAACAAGTTAATGTCTAATCACAAATCTTGGGCTCTAGCTTGGTGTCTCAGGGATCTGGGGAAGTTATATCAGTCTGATTTGTCCATTTAACCAGTTTTAAGATCATTTTGAAAAATCAACAACTTCCAGCACATATTAAATATGAAGCTAAATGAATATGGTCAAAGGTTTGATGGTCTATTAAGGCAAAAATTGAACTATTTCTCCACACTGACGAGACGCATCTTTGGAGGAATCAAAGTGAAGTTTTAAAACATAAGAACTGACAAGCATAGTGGCAAAAGGAATATGCTAAGGGCCTGCTTTATTGTCAGTTTTAGCAGTACATCACAAAATGTTGATATGGCAGAATGAGAAAGACTCTGTGTCTAAGTTCTTCAACTTCACTTCAGATCAATCACGAGATATCTGAAACTGTTGTTCCAACAGAACAAGGATCTAAATCTAAAACAGATATAGAATAAAGCAGGCTGACTTTAAACTACTGGAAAGGTCTTTACCTCAAACATATTGGAAATAAGTAGACTGTGCTTAAAGGCCAAACAATTTACATGAGCTACATCAATTCCTCCATGAAGAGTGGTCAAAAATCCAGCAGAAAAATGCTGATGGCAACAGAAACTATGTGGGTTCTCTGCAACCACTTAAAATTACAGAATTATTATAACTTTCATGCCAATGAAGTGGACAAAACCTTTTCAGCAATAGTTTAATAGCATTTCAAGCAGTCCCATAAAATATTCTTAAATCACTCACCAAAAACACCTAAATTAAAATTACTACAAATGATGTAGCTTTCTATTTATTTTTGAAAGCTAATTGTTAATCAGAAAAACTGCAATCTCACATATGCTTTCATATTCAAGGCTCTCTGACCTGAAGCACACAGGCAGACTAACAGGAACACATGAGCAAAGCATAATTGAGTTAAAATCCTCATTATGAAAACTTTATTAGTACATACTGTTCCATGTTATTTTTAAAACAAACTGTTTGGAAAGCAAAATATGTAAAAGAGGTTTGTTTTTCCACATTTCATTGGTCCCCATATCCTCCCTGTTATTCACTTATGCAGCCAGAGCTAAGTCAAATCTTCTCTCGACAGAATTGATCCAACAGGCCGGTGACGCTTACCTTGTATCTGTGGGATGTAGGGCGCCAGCAGCTTGCTTCTTTTTTTCTCATAGCCCTTCTGAGTGATGTCTCCTGTACAGACAAAGACAGACAAATAGAGGAACAGACAGAGAGAGAAAAGAGAGAAAGAGACAGGGAGGGGGACAGAGAGAGATGAGTCATTAGCTGGGCTGAGGCTTGCTGTTCTGTGTGTGTTGGTGTGTATAACGGCCTCAGGATCACACTGCCAGGCTGGTTAGACTGGCACCACATGGTACCAGATCCAGGTTCTGGTTAGGGAATGATTAATGACATATACACTTTTCATTCACTCACAGTATATTTATCAGCTTTACAAAAACACTTTTAATATATTAGCTAGAGAAGACAATTTCCTCTGAGTATTTGAATAATATCAACTGAGCAAGTGGAGTTTTAAGGATCATTTATGAGTGCCTAAAATAACATCCCAAAGTAGAAACTGTGTCATGGAAGCATGACACAGTTTTTTATCCCTTGCATGTGAATAAAAGGCAATAATTTAAATAAGATCAAACGAATCCAAGAAGAATTTTTGTAAAAAAAAATTAAGACAGAAAAAAAGAAAGAATGAGAGAAATGTGTCAAGAAAGAGTTCACAAGTTCTAAAATTACTGAAGAGTTGTAAGTCTAGTCTACAGAGTGGCTTAAAAGAGCATAAAAATGCCAAAAGACACAGGAAGGTCAGTAAGATGAAGACTGGTCAATCCTATATAACTAGAGCATGTTTCATTTTCCATTAAAGATACTACTTGATTTTTTGTGTTCATTTTGAGGTGTTTTTTTTTTAAAGAAAAAACTATGAGCATGCTTTGTTTCCACATCCTGTACTGTAGCTCTAACAACTCCAAGATAGATCAAAACTAAAATACTGAGACAGAAGGTTTGTGACAGTAATCTCAGCTGTTAGGAGAATCCACCACATGATGCATATTTCTTTGTTGGTTTCAACTTATTTAAAAAAAAATTAATCCAGTATTATGAAGTACAGTGTTTATGTTCCTTTCTGAGGGGTTCATGACAGCTGACCCAATATTTCATAAACAATACATCCATCTGAAGACTCACATAAATATCCAATGCTTCCAAATGTAAATGATGAAATATTTGTTCATTATTCTTCAGGCAGATTGGATGCAAAATGTCCATGAGTGTCCTCGTATTTAGCTCCAACTATCTCCCCATGAACTCTGACAAGCTTCCCTGTCCTTACAGGGGGAAAAAAAGCATCCCCACAGCTTGATGCTGCCACTACCATTTTGCAAAAAGGAACATTTTGGTCCTATCAAATGACACCACATTCTGCTAAATATTTGCAATATCTTCTACATGGTTTTTTGCAAACCTTACAAAAGTTGTGGGGTTTTTATCTTAGCTAAATACAAATGCACTCTGCAAACTTTTCCAATTTTTAACGTTTGTTGAATCAGGCATCATTTTTCTTTCCCTTTACAAATATGCATTACTCAGCGTTGGTCTATCACATTAAATCTCTAACGGGACAAAATATGAAACAATTTAAGTGACATCAATTCTTTTGCAAGCTACTGTAAATGATTCTGCATCACTACTCACAGCTTATTGGATTAATTTCTGCTTGTACTGTGCTCTTTAAGCCTCTTCAGAACAACTGTGTGATAATGTGAAGGCAGGTGTTGTTTGCAACGCTGCCCACTGCTCCTGAGTCACCAGTAACAACTGAATGCCTGCACTGTTAAATGTCCAAGAGAGATGGAGGCCAGCAACAATGCAATGCTGTCCACAGGCTAAGCCGTCTGACCTGACACTGACTCGTTCGGGTGATAAATTCTCTGTTTGTGTGCGTGTGTGAGAACATCAGTGAGTGTCTGTGTGCGTGCCAGCGTGCCTGTTTGGACACCGCAGCAGCCATCCAGTTTGACAAACGCACAATAGAGGCCCACTATTCTCTGTGACAGCTCCAAATTCTGGCCCGCGGCCTGCGAGGCCGGGCTGCCCGGAGAACACGCTGATCCATGGAATTATGTCTCAGTAAAACTAATCTTCTGATCCGAGAACAAGCAACTTTGTCATAAAATATTATGGAATAGTTTTGAATGTTGTGTACCAGTAACCTCCTACCCCAAGCCCCTTGTTACACCACACCTAAATATTTGATTCCCAAAAAATAATTTTTGCTCTTTAAAAAAAAACAGTCAAAGGTTTGTAATACATATTCTGTGCCAGGAGCTGGAGACAACAGTAACATAAATTCCAGAGTTGCCATGTTGGCAACTTAGCAGCTAAATGTAGCTACTTTTTTTTTTTTAGAAAAAAAAGATAAAAGAAAAGAGAATAAAAGAAAAGCCTCAGCAGTGAATCTGGTGACTTTTTGGTGTCATTGGAGACTTATGGAGACTGGTGAGAATGCATGTACTGTCTCTGCTCTGTTTCAGCAACCAACAGGAGCTGTCATTACTCGCTCCTCAGGACAAAGGCACACCCAGTCCTCATCCAGCAGTCCCCCTCAGCTGCAGTCAGAGCAGGAGATGATCCCCTTCTGTCAATAAGGTTAAAACCAAAATCAGATTCAAGAAAACCAAGATAGGCTCTGTTTGCATGGGTTTGGATAGGGCTAACATGGAGAAAATCTCTGTTTCCCTAAATATCAGGGCCAGACTGCAACAAACAATTTGGTAACCAGAGAAGATCATCAGGACTGATCTTCCCTCCATCCAAGACCTGAACAAGTTGATTTTGATTTTGAGGACAGGACCTACATCTTGAAGTAAAGAGTTGCAAAATTTCCTCTGAAAGTGTGCACATCAGTGTTTGCACATAAATGATGTGTATCTGTGCATTACTTACTGACTGAATCTATTTCCTCTCTCTTAGACTTTTAAGTACCTCAATATGAGCAAAATGGGAGGATTCAAAGGTCAATATGTGCCCTGCTGACTGGGGAATAACAGAAGGAGGTGGGAGGTGGGGATGTGAAGGGGTAATGGGAATGGAGGGGAGGACACAGATGGAAAGATAGATAGAGGACGGCTTTGCAGCTATGGTAAATTGCACAGTGGGAATGTAGGTTTGACCACCTTCACCTCTGAGCCATGTACAGAAAAGTCCTCAAATTACACACTTTAGAAGATTGGAAACACCGTAAAACAAAACAGAGACGGAATGTGTCAGACAGGAGATAAACAAAAGCTTGACACAGAGCTAAGGGACTTTCTCATATCATCAAAGAGAATAAGCAGGATGGGCTCAGCTGAAGGACTGCATCTTCTCTCAGTCAGGATCCATCTTAATCATAAGCCTGCTCCTTTGTTCCCTTTATCCTTCCACTCAAACCTCTTCCAGCATCATCCCAGCCACTAAGTCCTCGCTGACGACACACAGAAGCCTTCCTGTCATCTCCTGACCTCCAGACACTTTCTCTCTTTTCAATCACCTTCAGTCTGCTAAGCAGAGAAAACAAAAACAAAAAGCGAAATCTCCTGTCAAATGTTCACTTCCACACCATCCGTCTGACGTGAAAGCATCTTATTTACTGGAGGCTGTGGGAAAAAACAATTCAATCATTTTATGTGGTTACCTTAAACTTTGTGTCACCAGGCCAGAATTTAAATTTGATAGTGTGTGTGTGAAGCTGTTTGCACTTGTGACCCATTAAAAACAATCAGAACCCTCAGGCAGAGGCGGTCGGTATGTAAAAGTGTGCATGAATCTCTGTGTGCACATCGGAGTGGCAGCAACAGATCAAGTCTGTAATACATCACAAAAAATAATCCAGTAACGTCAAAGTTCTTATCCTGACTGCACCCCAAGTATTAAAAAGAGTGTTGCATTAATTTTTTATTCTCATGTGTTTAATTAACAGTCTGTTCTACATAAAAAAAAACAATGGAAGTCAAAAATCTCTTCCCGATCAATGAACATACCATACTAAACAATAGCAGCCTGCACTGATAACACTTCGAAATAGATGTGACTAATGAGTAAAGAAGAGTTAAACTTTCAATGAAGTCTGAGGATATAAAAAGATGTATTTTCCTTGGCATTGTGAAAAATGTGAGGTTCACTGTAGCTGCAAGAGTGAGAGAGAGCAAGACTTTGCAGCAGATAAGAGGAAGGCTCCCTGGAGAACAAAGTGTTGTTCTATTTTATTCTTTTGAGCCTTTAAGTGCTGTCTGTCATGAAATATGATGAATTTGGAAATGTTGGCAGGATCTACTTATGTTTCAGGAATTATGGGTGCACTAACCACATTCATTATTAATGTAATGTTTCCAGGTTTGTATTAAACAATATTTCCCCAGTTTTCTGTTTTATTTAGAATGCCTAGGACTGCGTTTGAAGTGTTTATTCTTTTATGTGTGTGTTTACGCTTGTTTTGTTATCAATTGTCACTCGTAGATTTATTCTTCTCTACATGTGAGAAAGATTACTTAATTTTCAGGTTACTATGGTAGTTATTGCGTTTTACGTTATATTTACCATTTTGATGTGTGATTATTTGAATAAATTTGGATTTTTTTTGTTGGAATTCTTAATATCCTGAGTTCTGCATTTAAGTTCTCTTTGTCCATTTCTTTCAAACTGAAGCATAAAAGGAACAATTAGTAAAACTGAACCAAAATCAATGTGGCCAGTTTGAGGTAACACCAATTCCTCCTCAAGAATATATAAATCATTCTATAAACATATGGTGCTGCAATTATTGCATTATAAGTTTGTTCCTCCTCTGCAACTGAAATCCTTGAACCCCTGAAATAAAACCTTCATGTCGGCACCAGACTCCAACCCCCTCTTCTTGAATGACCACCAGCCAGAAAGATGGCCCCACCCTTTCCACAATGTCAGATCCCGTGCCAGTCTGACCCACAAACGTGCCAACTCCGCTACTGAGCCAGCAATCAAACTGTCTGCCCTTCAGACAAGAAAACCACAACTAAATATTTAGGCAGGGGGAGAAACTAGTCTCTGGACTTGTGCATTAATTGCGGCAGAAAAAGCAGATGTGACCAGCTGTCTGTCAGCATAAGCTCTCCTGCACATTTGGCTTAGGTTTTATATGTCACTGTCATTTGAATCTTTAAATTTTTTTCAGTACATATTTGCAGGAATGGAATATCGGGATGCAAAGTGATCTAACTTTACCATGCAAAGTATTTCTCTGATCCAACTTTAACTGGATATACTTGTGTATTCACATCTGATGAGGAAAGAAAAAGGCAAACATACAGATAAGAGAAAAAAGCATAACACCACAGGGCATCTTTACAGTCTATCTATGACTTAAAATGTTTGGTTAATAATAATAGGATTTTAAAAAACACACACATATAAGACCTGTAGCAAACTATAAAGACAGGCAGAGTAACTCACAGAAGCCAGAAGACTGCAGAGCGGTGATGTCTTCAGCAAACAGAGCAGTGATGGAGGAAGGTTCAGAATAAGAGGCCAGGGGGTCAGCTGAGGCTAACCAGCTAAAACAGTCTAACACATCCTGCTGTCATAAATCAGGCCACTCTGTCATTCTTTGTTTCCTTTCAAAGTCAGAGCAGGAGAAAGATCGAACCCCATCTCCCTCATCCTGCCGTCCTATCACTCCCCTCCCTCTCTCTCTAACCCTCCACTCGCAGCACCCCCTCTGCTATCAGCCCCCTCCAAACATCCCCCCACCCCTCTCTCTCTTTCACCATTTCCATCCGTCCCTTGTTCACTCTCCTCCCAGCGAAGGTTTCCACAAAGCCAAGCTTGGCTGCAGGATTAGGGTGTCAAAGCAGACCCCTGCCCCCCACCTTTCTCACATACCGATCCCACACAGCACTTCCACTGTACAACAACTGTGAAGAGCCTTCATTAGCTTGTTATGACACGTTCACACAAGTCAGGTTACACCGCACGAAGACAGCTTGTTTCAAAGCAGAGCAACAAAAATCAAACATGAAGATTAAGCAACAAAGAATCAGAAATATCAAGTGAGGGATGAGTTTGGTAACTTTGAGATTAACATTGTAATTCTTCAACAATTTCTATCTAAAAACTGCTTTGTGGGAAAAAAATTAACCAGAGGAAGCAACTGAGGGGTGAGATTAGTCTACCTTTGATGTTGAGGAAAATCCACCCCTGTATTTAGACTGGCTGGAGATAGAGTACTCCAGGAGTCCCACGGGTTTCCTCAGCCTCCTCCAAAGAGGAGGGGATGGATGTCTGCATGTCTGAGCGGCTCTGCATCTGTATTTCATTTTAGACACTAGCCACCTATTTGCCCTGTGGCACACACGTTCAGTGAATGCCTGCATATGATTAGGCTAATTAATGTTTGGTAGCAAAAAGCTAATGAATATAGCCAAACACTTTCAGAAAAAAGAACATCCTGTCTGCTTCTTTAGGCCTTTCACTGCTGGGCTAATCACCTTCTCTGAGGAGGTTTATGGGGAAAATCCTGTGCAAAGCTATTGAATTCAATATGTGAGGTAAATTAATAACCACTGTAGCTTTTATAGAACAAAATACATTTTCTTGTGAATTTTTAGGCTGGTAGTTAAATAGGATGGTAAAATGATTCATACCCTTGGAAGATTTTGATATTTTCATTAGCGCTTAGTCAAAGGAAATTACCAACACCTAAAGGCTAAAAATAAAAAAGTACGAGAGTCATTGTTATAAAACAAATAATGTTTTCATTAACAATTTAATAAAAAATTACAAGTTAAAAATGCTTTTTAAAATGGTCAATTATCAAACACCTTTCTAACGTCTGCCCTTTTCATGTTTTAACTTTTTTTTTTAGTGAGCAGCTTCAAGTTTTTGAGGTTGGAAGGGCTCTTTGCCATCACCCTAATCTTTAGCTACCTCCATAGATGCTATATCAAAATCAAATCTGAACTTTGGCTGAGCAATTTCAAAACATGAATACTTTCAGACAGAAGAAACATGTTGGTAAAATTAAATTAAAATACTTTAAACATAAATCTTCCACACATGTGAACAATTTCTAGACTAATTGACAACTGCTCAAACCAATTGAACACATTAAATCAGTACAAATCATACAAAAGACTTTTTAACCATATATGTTTCATTGACAAGAAGTACAATTATGAACACTAAAACAGTTGCATTACTTTATGAAAACTTAGAAATGTTACTATACAGATTAATATTGATAATGATTGTTGTGGCAACAAACACATTTTTAATCCCCTTATCTTCCTCAACAATGTTGTACTCATGACATTCTTGATCTGTAGAATATAACTATATTCTTTATTAAATGTTAATATATTACTGCATAAGTGACTTTAAATGTTATATCTATCAAAGTACAGCATTCAAGTGGTCATATGCAGTTGCAATATTGCACTTTAATAATAGGATGATGACTGTGAATCCATTTTTTCTGCTGCCCTGCATGTCAGCAGTGACATATTCAAACAGGATGATCTTGTTTATTTTGTTAATGCCATGTTGAGTTTTTAAGTGTAAGGAGGGGATTTTAAAAATATCAAATACTGTCAAAACAGAGGAAGAACAACATAAAAAAGGAAAACTCCCATGTTAATTTCTTCATTCATAAAGGAAAGGAAGTGTTACATTCCGATGACTGTGTTAAATGCTGCCTGTCCTAATGGCATGTTAGAGGGGATGTCTGGAATACACAGGGCACATTGTTGAGTCCAAACTGCTGCCTGTAAATTGCTCAAGTACAGCCTTTGGAGGGTGATGGAGCTTTGCAGAGTTAGACATGTCATTGGAGCTGTCAGGAAGGCGCCTACAATCTTTGCCGTTTTGCTGACTTTGCCCACAGCCCCTCAGGTATGTTCAGGAGAAAAATCAGGAACCCAAAAAAAACCATGCCTGTTTTTTTATCCGCAGAGTTGGCTTCACCACTTAGAAACATTGATTTCATTCTGGTACCTATAGACTGGTTAGTCACAGTCATATGTCCTCATCTAGAGATTTGTAGCACAAGTGTAAAATGCCGAAGTGTTTAATAGCATATGATAATTGTTGCGGAGCAGATTAAATAGTCAAAATTCTTGCGTAAACCTATTTGTTACTTTCCCAAAATGACAATTACACTGATCAATTTCTTATCCCTAAATTTCTTTTCAAACATAGTCAAGACCAAGGAGCTGCCAAAAGATATCAGAGACAAAACTGTAGGTACAAGAATGTCAATGACTACAAGACCATCAAGAAGTTGACAGCAATTAGTGCAGATATTCATCATCAAAATGATTATCAATAGATGTCAGCCTGGAGCTCCAGACAGGATCTTGACTCACATTGTGAAAATTATTATAGAAAAGATAGGGATCGACCTTCGGCCTTCTGTTAATGATCCCATGGCAGTTTGGAGCTGACCAAATCCCTCATGAGGCGGGATGCAAGCCTGGTGACCAGCTACAACAAACATCTTGGCACTGTGCTCAGCAGCAGAGTTTATTCTACAAAGTTCTTAAACACAGTTTTTAGCGGATCATTGATTTTGTGGGAGTTTGTTTCTTTCAATCTCTAGATTAAAATAAACCTTCTGTTCACAATCATTCACAATTAGAGACTGTTCATTGGTAGGAGAACAAACTGCTGAAAATGTATTCCAATAAAGAAAACAATAAACAAAACCTATTTTGTAGTCATAATAAATAACTTTATGGTTAAAAAAAAAGAAAGAAATTGGGCCTTGAAGTGCTTTGAAACTAAAAAAATGTGCAAACAGCAATGTTTCATTCACTCCAGGAGTTTACAGCAATTCAGAACTTGATTCAAGGCCAAATCCATTTAGATCACATACTAAATGTACCATTCTGCTCCAACATAGATAAACTTAAGGCTATAAGAAATATGACTGCTAAAGCATAAATTGAACACAAGTAGCTGTAGGTGCACTGATAAATAATTAAAGTAACAAAGAAAAAAAAACATTGAAAAGACTTAGAGTAAGCCAGAATCAGAAGGAAGAAGGGTAAGTGTTACAGAAAAGAGAGGGTTGATTGAAGCTGATGATGAAACTGAAACTGGGAGCCAGCTGGAGAAACATCAGGAGGTGGAGCTGACTGGAGAATTTCAGACACAAAAGGAAGAAATAATGACAAAAAGAGGAAAGAGAGAAAAATGAGAAATAGAGGAGGACATAATTAAAAGGTAATGACTTCCTCTTCCTTTCAATAGACGCACGTGCTGCTAATACACACACACACACGCACACACACACGCCCACTATCTGATAACTCTGATCCTAAGGCACCATGCCATCCCTCGGCCTCCATCCATCAACAGCTCCAATCACAGCGTCGCATCGCTTTTAATTAAGTAGTGCCAACCAATTAGGAGAGTGAACTAACCCTCCATTACCACTTTGTTAATACATAACCCCCTCATCACAAACACACACACACACACACACACACGCACACACACAGACCAAAATTCCCCCTTCGTCCCTCAGGCTCAGTATGGCTGGTGAGCAGACAGACAGCGTGAATAATAAGACATTAGATGCAGCGCTGCTTTACACTGGGGAGCCTGCAGCTGTGCACTGTTTCAGGGAGCAGGCAAGAGGGGCAGCCATAATTAACAAGTCACAAATCAACACTTCTACTATACATACATACTCTGTTGTGTATACATACAAAACAGAGAAACACACTTACATCAGTTCTGGGAGAAATAAAGAAGCAAGACCACACAGACATAAGTGCAAGGACACATTAACCTGCTAATGTGACATAAACAAATTAAAAGTATCCTCAGTTATTCTTTATCCCAATTGAATGTTCTCACATTTTCTCTTTACCACCTAAAAGCTCAAAGTACTTTACTAGGATATTGTCGAAACAAAAAAAAATTGTTAGGAATGCTGGTCAGAGTTGACAATAGCATGAATGAATGTAATCCTAGAAGAAAACATGTTGAACTCTGTGGCAGTGCCCACCTCCAGTCCCAGAGAGTCTGCAACGTCTTGAAACACACCTGAATCAAAAGGCTGGATTTGCTCATCAGCAGTCATTCATCCATGCTGAGGCTTAGTAATTATGCATTCATTTGATTCAGCTGTGTTGGAGCAGGGAAGCATTTAAAAATTGTTGGGTTCGCTGTGTTAAAGGCGGCAACAGACTTGAGACCAGGAGGTTCAACCTTCCAGCAAGACAATGTCCCTAAACACACAGCCAAAGCTACAATGGAATGGTGACATCACTTGAACTATCTTTGCAAAGAAGAATGAGGAAAAAAATTCAGTCCTATTGATGTGCAAAACTGACATACCGCAAAAGAATTGCAGCAAAAAGGTGGCTAGACAAGAAAATTGTTGGCACAAATGCCATCTCATAGTTTTCAGATTTTTATTGATTAATAAATGTTGAAAATCTTGTTCAATTTTTTTTTCTATTCAGATTTGTGCACTATTTCTGTTGCGCATATGAAATATTCTACAATAGGTGGTTGTAATGTATCAAAAGGTTCAAGGTTAAACTAAAAGTAAGGAAAAAAGTTAAAAAAAATAAATGGTTTGGAGTTAGGTTTGCAGTAGAGAAGGTTGGAACAATAGGACATATTGTCCACGAGTGTCCTCAAGTATGTAAATGAAGCAAACCGTTGGTTCATATGCGAGAGCCGAACTGGTCTGGCTCTGATCCAAACCCATTCATGCCAGCTTCATTTACACATGCTACTCCCAGAATACACTGAGCTGTGCTGCTATTCTGGCCCTCAGCCAGGACTTCACGATGTGCAAACACGTGTCTCACCTACAGGAACAGCAGCAGCAGAGATGGCGCAAAAGAATATTACACAGCACAACAGAGGGCTTTCAAAAATCACAGGAGCAAAGCAGACTTTAATTTCATACCTATTAAAATACTAATAAATAATTACATTTTTATCACATCTGCACCGCTAGGTTATTTTTAAATTCTAATAGAAATTAAAAACACAAAGTGAAAGAATATTAACGAAGCCCCCCCCCCCCAAAAAAAAACAACCAACAATACTGTCTCATTGTTTGAGTGTTTTCATTCTGCCTGTGGGGTTAGTGTGTATTCATGTGTGTGATTTGTGGAGCGCGACATCTGTGTGACAAGCGTGACCAGTGCAGGAGCTTCAGCGTTAACACACCGCCCTGAAATAAGAGTATTATGCTCAAAGCTGGAAAGCAGCATTCAGTCCTCAGCTGCACTGGAGTAAAATAACTTACTCCACTCGCTTAGAGCGGCAGAGTGTTTCAGTCATCCACTAACATGCTTATAAATCAGCTCTGAGAGTGGAGACAGCCACCAGGATCAGTCTTAAGCTGCAAAAAATTGTCCAGGCCTGTCCACTTCTACTAATGTTTGTGCTCTGGAAGCTGAGATTGTAAAGTAAAATTTGAACAACAATGTGGAAGTTTCAAGAAACTTTTGACTTAGCTCCTCCCAGAAGATGACTAAATATCCATCACGATTGGTTTGGAATTCAGTTTGCAGATTAGGACACTACACTACGTATTCAAGTTTCTATACAAACAGTAAATAAGAATTACGTTTCAATTAACAGGAACACAATCTGAAAATAATTACTCAAGAAAAGAAAAAGTCCAATCACCTGATTTTAGTCTGTTTTCCTAACACAGAAGCTTTTGAATAGCTCCATCTCCCATCTTCTTGGCAGAGGCACCTTGCAGCAGCTACAGCATGCGCCTCACTGAACAGAAGCTCGGCATCCCTGGACTCAGAGATAGGAGTCAGATGGTGACCCATCGGAAGCCTCCAGATCAGTGGCTTCTGCTCGCTCCTCAGCGCGGTCTTAGTGGACGTGAAGCGATTTATTGTCTTCTTTTTCGCCTGGTTATTACCATATGAATGGTCATGTTTCACCGGCTTGACACAAGCTCAGCCATTAAGCTCCTTGCAGATGTACACACACAGCATTTCTTTTCCTTATTGAGGGACAGCAAGGTGGGGGGGGTTTTGTGTGCACAACAAAACGCTGAACGTCTACACACGGATCCCGTGGCATTTCAGTTAACGAGTGCAAGCACAGATCCACATAGTTGTAGGGTTGCAGTAGGGAACCGTGTGTATGGGTTTGTCCTTATATTCGTCTTTGCCCAAAAGTAATGAGCTCTGTTCTAAGAGTCTCAAGGAATAAAACAAAGCTTTTTCTGTTCCTCATCTGAGATTTGTCGTGACTGGATCTTGGTGGAAAGCCCAGCATCAGTGTGAGATTAAAAGAAAAGCACATACAAACATTATTCTTTATATTGAAATTACCAAATATCTACAAGGTTTTTTCCTCTTACGTTGTTAATCTAACAATGTCACTAAAGTTAGATCAATAATGTGAAGTTGAGGATATAAGTCAGATAGTTTTCAAAAGAGTAATGTGCTATACTATCAAAAAATCAGTCTCCTGCTGCGTTTTTGTTCAATAAATGTCTCCCATTACTCAATTTCAGGAAAACCACAAGTATGTGTGTGTGCGTGTGTTTGGGTGTGTGCGTGTGTGGGCGTGTACTCCAAGATTTGCTCTCTCAAGTCAAAATGTACAAAAACAGCTCATCAGGCTGATCTCTACAGGCTGCTGGACAGCATGACCACAAGCTTCACCTCATTTCACACGCCATCTGTTCCTCACTTTACATCTCTCCTAAAGCTGTAATTCCAACACCTATAAAAATATAATAAGTGGTGTTGCAAACAATTATCTAAATGAGGATTTATTACCTTTAAGGTCACATGTCAGACTTTTTCTAGTTAGTTTTTTTGCCAGCTTCCAAGCTGGCAATCAGATTCAAACCTTGATCCATTTTAGTACAAGTATGTACAGTCCTATGCAAAGATACTTGTAAACCTTGATTTATTTTTGTCAATTTTTATTACTAACACCATCACCTGAGCACAGGTTAACTGAGGAGCTCTGGTAAAAAAAAAAAGGCAAAATTAAGCTTTCTGGTCAAGCAAGGAGATGTAGTTTTCTAAATGCGATGCATGGTAGAAAAATCCATAACCTAAACATACCAAACCTACCATGAAACATGGTGGTGGCAGAATCAGGCTATGGGGATGAGTTTCTTCTGCACGCACAGGAAAGACAGTTTAAGTTGCCTGGAAGGTGGATGGAGCTAAAGATAGAGAAATGCTGGAAGAAAACATGCTAGAGGTAGCAAAACACTAGAGAGAGGCTGAAGGCTCTCATTTCAGCAGGACAACAACCATAAAGATACAAAACCAGTTAAAATGGGATGGGATGCCATCTGTCTGCCGCTGGTAACGGGCACCAGCCTCCCTCCATGAATAAGCCCTTACTATTATGAACTACTTTGTGTTTCATTTCTCACATGAAATATGTTGAAGCTTGTGGCTGTAACTTAACAAAACCATACATAAGTTCTAGTGTTATAGATACTTTAGCAAAGCACTTTTCCATTCATCTGGATCTAAATGAAACTATCTGGAAGATAAAAGTTTAATTGTTGTATTGTTTATTGTTTTCTCCTTCTCTTCCCTCTGTCTTCTGTTGTTTTACCTTCCCTAAATAATTTCTTAGACCAGTCTCTGTTGATGGAGTAACGACTACCAAACAAGACCCCGGCCGGCAATACGGAAAGCAAACCTTCACAAAAGTTAGTCTCACATGAATCCTTCACAAATATTGCATAGATGCCTTCTATTTCTCATCTATAATATTGCATGATGGCTCTTTCTACTTCCTCAGCAACAGAACCAGATGAACTCTGCTTTCTCTGCAGCTTTAAATCAATTAGAGGGGGTAGATATGGTGCTCTGAAGGCAAGATTTTACCCTTTAAAATTTTAACAACATGGTGCATCACTGTTTCAGTCGATGTTTACAAGGCTGAGCTGGCAGGAAAACATCTGGTGGCCCTCGGAGGAGAGCAAGATATACTGTAGTGTATATTTACAGTAAGTAAAAGTTTGGTTTTATATCAACCAGGTGTTTGCAAACTGGATTTCCACTTTGAATAAATTAAATAAGTTGGAAAGTGCAAGTGAAATATCTCACACACGAACAGCAGCACAGCACTGGCACACAGACATTCAAACTCAACCAAATGAGCAGAGAAACTCAGTCGCCTACCTACGCACACCGCGAGCCGAACATTAATGAGAAAAGAGGCTGCGAGAAGACAGCCCAGCTGGAGCACATGTGCATCGCTCCTGTTCTAATGAGTCCATTAGTCAGAGGCAAAACGGCCTACCACACACAGCCGAGCTGCTGTACTCACATATAACACACATGGACATTTAAACATATTCACATGCTCAGTCCCTCGGACACAGTCCCACAGTAACATGGAACATGCGATGAACTGATATGTAACCCAGCTGGAAAACAGAGATGGCAGCGTTCCTGTCAGACAAGTTTATAGTGTTACATGATAGCATCAGGCACACAGACTTAAACATTGGTTGGGCTTTTAACCAATCTGTCCAACAGAGGGCGCTGGAGATGTGTGAAGCTTGAAGGTGTAACATTTTCCGAACTGTTTAGATTTCTTATCTAAATACGTTTCTTTATCTCCTCCCTTTCTCTGTTTTTTTTTATCATGAAAGTTAGTTACTAAGTCTAGCTGCAACATTTTTTCTTTTCCTTGTTGTTCTGAGTTCATTATCTCCAATTCTGGCATCTCACCTAATTTCAAGTTTGCTCTGAGTTAAAAATAAAAACCATTTCTCAGTTACTGGAGACTAACTGTGAAACTCTGATGGATAATAACCCATTAAACCATTTTTTCAGTCTGTTAACAACATATTTCTACTATAGCCTGGGGAAGATTTAGACTCATTAACGGTGGTCTGAGATAGAGGGAACATTATACAAAGCTGTGCAGCTTGCAGACAGACACAGAAAGGCTGAGCTGCATCGCAGTATCTGAGTAAACCTGCTTTTGGGAATGTGTCCGTGAACACGTGAACACTTGGCCGGTGCTGATCGATCACAGAGATTTGGCTCGCATGTGTCGTAATGAGTGTGCTTTTAATGACGTTGGGCTCTGTGTAATCTGCTCTACTCAGCAAAGGCCAACAGTGGAAAAAAGCAATCACTTTAACCCAGCTGCAGAAGCAAAGAGCAGCTCTTACACTAAATAACAGGCTCTTGACCTGGAAAGCAGTAGTAGTTGTGATCTGTGTGTTTACAGCTGGGTTGCACTTAAATGTTATAATAGTCTATTATTTCAGAGATATAATGGGTTAATGCATAAGTAATCTGCAGAAGGCAGAGGGTAGATCATTTTGTGCAAAGGTGAACAACCAGCTGAAATTACGCCTACATCCTTTTGAGGAGTTTATTCTGTTTCAGGTACTTCAACTGAAAACGGTTTAAAAGTCTACAACAGATGGTATGAAAGAGTTTCTTTTCTGATATCCAATCTTCAGTTTTTGTTATTTCTTTTTCCAGCTCATACCGTCATAAACCTATTCCATTTTCTCTTTAAGAAATACTATATAAGAAAAAGCAAGGACAAAAGAAAACCATTTGAAAGATTTATTTTTGGTATTTCTGGATAAGCAGACATTTATAACCAAGAGTAATTTTTAAACAATAACATGTTTTGAAGTTCACATTTGAACTAGCTGTAACATTTTCATTCATCCATTCTCTATAGCCTGTTGTCCTGGCAGGGTTGGGGTCAGAAGGGACAGGTCACCAGTCCACCACAGGGCAAATAGAGACACACATGACTAACAACCATAGGGCAATATAAAGAGACCAATTACTCCATCAGTCTTGTTTTTGGACGGTGGGAGGATGACGGAGTAGCCGGAGAAAACTCACGTATGTATGGTGAATTTGAGCATTCCAGCAGGACTGCAAACATTCCCTATCCACTATGTTTCATAACAGTAGGGGCTTAAAGGATAAATCAAGGTAGGTAATCTACGTTGAGCATTCTTGGCATCTGCCAAATATTTAACTTGTCTCCTTGCAGCCCAAATGAAGCACAGCCTTGTTTTGAAATACAGTTTCTTTTATTTCTTGTACTTTCTCTGGCATAATTTCAAGGCCTTCTACATATTTTTAACCAGAGTGTCAATAAATCTAGAGGGGGCAATATGACAGTATTCTTTCATATCTTTAATAATTGATTATTATAGATTTAAACCTGTGGCTAGAGCTGTCATATATGCATATACTGTACAGGAGTTTTTAAATCTTTTCCCCTTTATAGATTAAAACAAAAATTATGTCCACCAGCAGCAATTGCTGATAGCAGAGCGAGTTAAGCAGTTTTCAAGAAATGAGCCATGAGAAATGAGTGCTCAGAATGCAGATGTGAAGCAGTGAAAACATAAGGAGGGGTGGGTGAGAGGAAGGTGAAGATGTAAGATGAGTTTTGTGAGAGGAGGCAGAGGAGAGTTGTGTTAAGTGAGTGACAGCTGTCTTCACTTTACTGTGAAAAACACATGTGTGGAAAACACATATAAATCTGAAACATGTTAAAACATGAACATAAAACCGTCCCCAAAATGGAACTAATCATACAAACATACATTGTTGTATTACACATTTGTAATGTTCATGCAGTTGCAGCACTCCCTCCATGCAGTTTTCCTTCCACCCGAGAGAAAAGAGCGCTCCAACTCAGTGGATGTGTAAGGTTTCCTCAATATGACTGTCCCAGTGCTGTCATCAGTGAATCGACGCACACCAGACAAAATTATGTGTAGTTAGGAGTAACAGTATGCAATTACTGAACCAGTTTGCCATCTATTTTAGGTCATACTTAAAGAGGGAATCTGCTTTTTAAAAAAAAAAAAAAAAGAAATACATGTTTGTCAAGGCCACCCATTTTGGCTTCTGAACGGTTCCACTTGTTTAAACTTGAGGAAAATGTGACAAAGACGAGAGAGTAGCAGAACAGGAAATATGATAATAGTGCCCAGTCATAGTAAACACCCATGGTTTAGTCTTTCAAATAAAGGATTAAAATAGATGTCTCTCAGAGCTTTTGTGTAAATCTTGTGGTCTAACAACAGTCTTTATGGTGTTTCCTTAAAAAGAAGACCTGTCTAAAAATAAATAAGAAGATGGAAAGTTAGAAACAGAAAGAAAGGATTAGATGTTTTTCCTTACAGTAAAACACTTCATTGTTTGTACAGCACCACCTTTAGCTTGTACATTCCTTTGGAAGATTTAATTCCTAATATGGCTCTTTACTTTTCTCAGCTTCTTCTTTATCAGATACAGGGTAGTGTTTGTTCTAGCTGGATGTAGAAACCCTGGTATAAAACACTTTAGAGGCTGTCAAAGGCTTGAGATGGGGACCAAAGTCTATATTCAGATGGTAATCTAAACATCAAGACAAAGATTCAATAAAATAATTTAGATCAAAGCAAATTTATGTGTTGGAATGGACCAAAGTCCAAACGCAAAAGGGTTTAATGTGCAGTTCTGGCTTTTAAGCAACACATGACATTTCGGATCAAGGCAAAAGAGTTCAGTCTTAGTCTGATCTGCCAAGAGCATGCATCCCCTTCACCATTTGTGGCAAACTGAAAATGGGACGGCTCATTTTGCCCTTTCTTTGTTACCAAACATCTAAAGTCATTATTGGTTTAGTTTCAACAATGACTTTCTTCTCGACATTCTTCCATTTTATGGAGTTAAAGATGAAAACTCTCCAGCATCCTCCAGAGTGCCAGAAATTGTTTTTACACAAAAGTATCAGAGTAAAAGGGGATGAATACAATTGAATACCATATTTTCAAATTTTATCTCTGTAAAATGCTTCAGAAATCATTGATCATTCTCCTTTTATCTAACAATCATATGTTACAATGTGTTTCTATATCATATACAATCCTGATGAAGTTCATGGAAGTTTGTGACTGTATAAAGCATGAAAAAGTTCTTCCTACTTTTGAAAGACAATATGCGACATGGTTCCTATCAGGATCTCAACTCTTTCAGACACTTTATCAGATAAAGTGCAGCATGTTTTTACTCTGCTCAATCACTCCCCTGAGGGCACCTGGCCTTGGCATGAAGCCCACCGGCCCGCCCGGGTAAACAGCTGCAACAAGAGGGGCAGACATGTCTTTGATGTCTCTGGACTAGGGGGAGGCATGTGAAGAAAGACGTTGGTGAGAATAAAAGGGAAGGAGCAAGGGAACGTAAAGGTGATGAGGAACAGAGAAAGACAAAGACAAAGAAGGGTTGGTGAGGAGAGGAGGGTTTATTGATTAAACAACAGAAAGAGGAGTAAATAGAAATAAAAGAAGGGAGGGATTTAGAAAGGAGAGAGGGAAAAGGGAGGGGGCATCCACTTTGAAGTTATGAGCTGAGCACAGATCTGTGTCCCTTGAGTAACAGCAGGGGAGGGTTGGAGCCTGAAGTCATAAGGAGTGGATCGTTAAAGGCAAAAAAAAAAAGAAAAAGAGAGATGATGGATCAAGATGTTGGATGAGAATTATAGTGGACCTCTGCACTCTCATTTCTCATTTGTCATTGCACCAAAAAATTACAGAACTGAAAAAAAAAACTGGAATAAAGTCAAAGCTAAGCCAACTTCTTTGATGTGTTTTCTGTCATTCAGCTTCTTGACCATCTGCATTACTGCCGCTCTCATTTCTGTTGTTTTATTTCCGGAAAGCGGCTCTCTCTGGTGCATTCAGCCAGACCAGACATGGTGATTTAAAGGCTTCCAGCATCTGCGCTGCTGGTTCTCTTCTGTCCACCGTTATCCATCAGAAGCAAAGGTCAACCTGGTGGCAGAAGTGCTCTTATGTTTTCTGACATGCAGAAAAAGTGTAAAACTTAATTGCCCCATTTCTCCTAAAAAAAAAAACAAAAAAACAAAACTTAAAAACTGAGTGTCTTGCAAAATTATTCACAAAAGTTGACTATAACCTTTTGCAACGTATCAATATCACATGAAAGAAAAATAATATTTTTTCATATGTATATTGTTTTTACTTTTTAAATTTAATATGGGTGGTATGCATTGGCATTCTTCCCAGTGGCGCTCTGATGAATTTCTATCAGAGTTGAACACATACATACCAAAAATGTTGCCCTTTTTTCTTTACCAAAAATCTCAAACTTAAGTCAGATTGAATGCAGATCACCAATTTTGAGGTCTTGCCACATATTTTCAAATTAATTTAGTTGTGGACTTTGACTAGGCTATTCTAAAATGTGCTCTCCTTTCCACTTTCATACATGTTTACTGTGTTACCTACATAACCTGTGGAAAACAGCACTTCTCATTGGTAGGTTTTCTGAATACAGATTCTCCCACCTGAGCTGTGGATCTATGCAACCCATCAAGAGTTAATATGGGTCTGTTTAAGATATTTCTCAAGACAAATGCTTAAGAAATATCTGTTTGGTTATGGGTATGAATACCCATAAGGGGTATGAATACTTTTCCAAAGTACATTTTATGTTTAAACAGCAGAGAAAGTTTTAGAAACAAGGAAACCAGACACTGGATGAAGTTATCTTTTAAATTTGCAATTGCGGACAATAAGGGATGTGCTTCATTGTGTTATGGGATGTCATGAAAAGCAAATAAGCACAAGTGTGAGAAGCCCTGACTGATAGCTTGATGGAAAATGACATAAGAGGAGGGAAGACACCGCAGTTAATGGGACGGAGAGAGCACTTTATCTTCTCTTCACACTCCCTGGCCTCCTTCACAGCTGCCAGGCACTTCCTGCACCATTGTGAAAAGCTCTGGCTGTATGCGTACAGGAAGTGGGTTCTTTTGTTTCCTCTCTCCTTCCTGCTGGTGTCGATCGCAGTGAAGGGAGGAAAGCGTGTTGATCTGGGAGGGAAGGACAACACATGGCGTGTTTGCAAGTAACCAGGAAGGAGCTGTCGGTGGAAACCCTTTTAACGCAGACGCAGAAACAGGGAGGAATTGTTATTTAAATAATGCCATTAAAAAAAATGGGGGATGGGGGTAGACTTGATAAATGCACAGATGGGATACAGACGTTTAGTGCAGGCATGCACAAAGAGAGAATACCAGGCATTTACTCTCCTCTGATTCGGCACCTGATCCCTGACAATTATTTGATCAGTTTATTGACTCTTTGGGGAACGGACTCAATCATGAGTAGCAGGTTTTCTTATGTCATGTCAGTCAACCCCCATTAATATTATTTATCGACTCACATCCAAACAATCACTGCTGGAAATGTGAATCTCTTAATAGCATCTAATTCATCCTCTATGACAAAATGATTAATTTAAAAAACAATTGTTGCTTCAAAGTTTCTGCCTTTCACTCACTGTGAAGTAGAACATCTTTTTAGCTTTGTTAGAGGTTAAGATCTCATTTGACAGACTGAGACTACTTTCTGTCATTGCTGTAAATCTGCGCAAATAAAAATCAGTTGTAGGGTTCACGAGGGTTCATTCTTGGCACACTTTTATTAACCCTCTGATGCGTGAGTGACTGACTATACAGTCTTCCGTGAGTGGGTCTTTTTTGAACCGGGTTACAATCAATGTGTTTTTTTGTTACTTTTGTCATTTTGATTCAAAATAATGTTTTGTATAATACGTTCTATGGTGTTTTATTTCACACAAGAATTATTTCATATTTGAAATATTTAATTTTTTCACTTTTTAAAATGTTTTTAGAGCAATTTATACAACATTTGTGACAATTTGTAGAACATTTTTAAAACAAAATGACAACAACAGCAATTTTACAACAGCAATGATGAAATGTCAATAACGGACAATGTCTACATCCATTATATGTGTGTGTGTGGGCATGGGTGGGGTTGCAAAAGAGCACGTTTCTTGAAACTAGCTAGCTAGCAAAGCTAGCTAACGTTACTGTCTGTATTCTATTATGCTATGTGCATAACGCATGGGGGTAAAGATAGGTTCTCTGTGTGTGCATTTATTTATTCATCACCCATCTTCTTCCATTTATCCGAGGTAGGGTCTTACGGGTAACAGCCTAAGTAGGGAGGCCCAGACTTTCCTCTCCTCAGCCAGTTGCTCCAGCTCCTCCGGGGGAATCCCAAAGCATTCCCAGGCCAGCTGAGAAACATAGTCCCAGCATGTTCTGGGTCTTCCCCAGGGCCTCATCCCGATATGCCATGACCAGAACACCTCACCAGAGAGGCGTCTAGGAGGCATCCTAACCAGGTGATCCTCTCGATGTGAAGGAGCTCTGCTCTGAGTCCCTCCTGGATATCTGAGCTTCTCATCCTATCTCTAAGGGAGAGCCCAGACACCCTATAGGGAAAACTAATTTTGGCTGCTTGTATCCGTGACCTCGTTCTTTCGGACATGACCCAAAGCTCATGACCATAGATGAGAGTAGGAACTTAGATTGACCGGTAAATCAAGAGCTTCGCTTTTTGGCTCAGCTCTCTCCTTGACCACGACAGATCGGTACAGCGGCCGCTTCACTGCAGGAGCTGCACCAATCCGTCTTTCAATCTCCTGTTCCATTTTTCCCTAATTGATGAACAAGATCCCGAGATACTCCATTGGGGCAGGACACCCCCCCAAAAATGTTTGACAAAATTTTAAAAGATTTTTGTTTTGGTCTGTAAAGCCTGAAACACATTTCTGAATTACTTGTTAAATTTTAACAGTGGTCTCAGAGAGCTAGGTGTTCCCAGAACAAGAACTAAACACATTTAGGCAAGATTTAGATTATATTCTTCTCAACTCTGGAAGAAACTCTATGAAAACCTGAGATGTACCCAAACAGCTGGCTCCTTTAAATCAGAACTGAAAACGTTCTTGTTCACAACAGCTTTAGAATTTCCTTCTAAAAAACTGCCTTCCTGATTACTGATCATTCAATTTAAATTTGCACTTTAACTTTTATTTCTTTTTAAGCAGTGGTTAGGGATCTTTGCTATTCAATTTTCTCTGGTATATGAATAAACTTGCTTTGCCTTGATATACCAATAATTAACTTTCACAATGCATCAATTGTTAACATCTGCAACAGATTACGATTTGCATCCATGAGTAACACACAAACATTTTCCAAAGCAGCCTCTATAATCAAAATGCAATAAAAGGCGGTGAAACTTTCCCCACTTCAATAACAGAAGAAACTGGTTCTACTGGTCGTACGGGTCAATGACAGAAGAAGCACAGAGGCGGAGAGGATAGAAGAGCAGGAAGCACACAGAGAGAACCAGCAGCTGCTGGGAAGATTGATTTAAGGAGAGCAGAGTAAGGACAGCCGGGCATCATCCAATCAGACCCTTGTTTCACATGACTGCCAGAGCAGGGAGAGAGTGTGTTTCAGTTTGAATAGTAAGTTCTCTGAGGACAGAAACAAAAAAGATGAGGGACGTAAGAGGAAGTGAGAGGAAACCGTCAGTGTGATGTTGTTCTGTCAGATGTCGGTGTGAGTTCGAGGATCTGTCACATCAAAGAGTAGCAGTGAGGGAGGACATAGAGAGAGGCACCAAGTCTTAAAACAGCAATGTAAAAAACACACACATACACACGCCCATGCACACAAGCACAAAAGATAGGTTCTCTGTCAATTTCAGTTGATTCTTCTGGATTAAAAGTTTAAAACTGAAGTTATTTGGAAGTTTGGAAACCATTTAAAAGTAGAAATTAGATCTTACAATGCTTTCCTAAAGTTTTCAAATCCCTTTAAAACTTTTTTCCACATTTTGATGTGTTACAACTAAAAACCTCCAAGTATTTAACTGGAGTCTTATGTGACAGATCAACAGATCTGTGAGTGAATCAAATGTCGAACAGCACCTGACTGCAATGCATCCTCATTTTCAGCTGATTTTTTCACTCATTCTTAGCAAAATACCCCAAGCTCAGTCATATTGTATGAAGATCCTCTGGACGCAGCCATTTTCAAGTCTAGCTACATGGACAACATGGCTGAAAAACGTATCATGACAGTAGCATTTCATATCAGTCAATATCAATAATTATTCATTTGATTTTGTTTTAAATCTGAAATACTACCAAACTGGTGGTGTGACATTTCCTCTTTTATCCACTGTTTTCAATCCATGCCATTGTATAACCTGTTGCAAAGGCAATGTTTGGAAGTCATGCAACATTTTCCTTCTACTTTGCAAATACATAGTAAAATGTATTGGGCTATTATAATATGAAAAAGATCATAAAAAATGAATGCAAGATTAGTTTTGTAATGTGACAAAAACTAAAAATGTTTGAGGTGTATAAATACTACTCCAAGGCATTGCACTGGCTGATGCTGATTAGTCATTTGAGATCTGCAATTTGAGGGGCTGCAAATTCAATATCGGTCAACTTCAATTAGAAACTTGAAACAGGAATAAATAATCTTGAAGTATTTTTCTGCCGATAAGCAGTCTGAGCAAAATCAGAGTAAGGCTAAAACAATCCGGTTTCAATTAATCATTTTTTTTATTACTACATATTAGTTCCAGCTAGACTGTAAGAATATGTCAATTATATTTGACAGATTTTAAATGATCTCCAGGGATATAGTAATAAAAATGTTCCCCAAATGTTTCTCACATTTCAAATAACGACACATGCTGCACATGTGCAGTATTTGATAGGTTGACTTTTACCAATAAACATGTCCAAGAAATCCAATGACAGCAAATCACCAAAAACCCATAACATACAGCAAGTATATTATGACGCTACTAGTTAGGCACTATAACAATCATCATACGCTACTTTGTACTTTTAACAAAACTCAACAAAATGCTTTCTCTAGATTATGTAAGTTATCTTTAAGTTTAGCCATTTAGGTGAAATACTAAAAACTTCCAAATGAGTTTTCAAACACTACAATACAGCAAGTAAACACAACAGAAATGTGACAACAATCTAAAATGAGCTCTTTGTTGCCAACAACGTGGAACCGTTTCTGTTTTTAATGTCTTACTATTCAGTTATTGCGTTCCTCAAAATGGGAAAGACAAGAGTACATGCTACTCAAGTAATCCAAATGTGCATTGATCTTGCTGAGTCAGGCTGTTGCTAAGATAAACAAGTTACTTGGTTAAACTTGCACGCATCTCCACCTGTACAATAATTACAAAATGGGAACTATGACAAATAAATATGGATAAAGACTCATGTTTATCTTCCCATCAGGTATAATAAAGACAATGTTAAGGGAAGTAAAAAAAAAATGCCACAAGTTTGCTGCTACAGAACTTTAGCAAAAAGTGGCATCTAGCTGATCAAGTTTCCATAACAAAAAATTACTCCAAGTCTTTTAACACATTTTATGAGGCGCACCAGTAATTCTGTAAATCCACAAACCAATTCACTCATAGTTATTTACTCCTTATTATCATACTTAAATTTAGTTTCTTTAGCAAGTAAAATGTCACAAGTTGTTAACTTCAGATATGAAAGACAAACTCAGAATTATGGGCAGCAAAAACAAAATCGATTTATTCAAGAAGATAACTGGGTATCATAAGAACCATTTTTTATGAGAAAGGGCTTAATCATGAGGGAATATGTTATCTTCTAAATTTGGACATGCATGTAGAATGTGTTATGATGAACATGAAATACAGCACTAATCTGAAGGAAGATTTCCTTGGACTATATACAGTACGTACGTGTGTTTATGTCAGTATTTGTGTCCTGATCATCCTACAAGTTGAAGCAGACGAGTTTAAGGATGAGGAGCTCCAGGTTAGACAGCTGGGCTCTTCACCTTCTGGCTATCTGACCCGTTCATGGAAGCTTAATGGAGAGTGATAAAATAGCCAACTAATCTGAGGAGCTGACGGGAGGTCAAGTGACCTTGATTGGCTCGGGGTCAACGTGAGAAGATAAACAGGGAGCATAAGTGGGTGTGTGTGATGTGGGAAACACCACAAAGGCGAGAGGAACAGAAGCTCTCTGTTAACGATATCCCAGCAGGAGAGAAAAATGATCTGTAACTAAGTAAGAGCAGATCAGCAACTAAGGCTGTAAGTTCTGATAAAGCATGCCACTGAATATAGAAGACAACAACCTTAAAAGGAATTAAACACATAGTGGTAGAAGTTGTAGAGTATCAGATACTTTTCGGAGGATATGTGAGTCTTTGCCCACAGGCACAATCCACTCTGACAGAACTGACATGGGAAACTGACTATGCTTAACATATTCACTCTGTGAGCTTAGTTTAACTCTCAGTCCCCTCTCTGTCCTCATCTCATTCACTCTTTCCAACTCGTTTTCTCTATGTGACAAATGATACTTTGTCTCCATTCTGAGATCAAGCAGATTTTGGTGTTCAGATTTATTATCTTAAAAGTTAGTCTGATCATGTAGACCAGTTTGCTTGTTTTGCTCATTTTCAAAAAAGTACTGAATCTATTTTTCTCTTTTCTAATTATTAACTATTACTACTTTTCCATTTAAATTAACTACATTAATCACGCATTGTGCTTCTCTTAATACTAAAAGTAGATTACATTTTATAGATGTGAATTCTTGAGTATCTGACAAATAATTATTTTTTTTTTCCATATTATGACATAAAATCAAATTCAGTTATTATGACATTATGAACAGACACAATGTTCTTAAACTAAAAGTGAACTAAAAACAGCTGCTTTGTATTTATTCCTTTTTTTTGGCAGTTCAGACAGACTGGAAGGACAGGTCATTTGTTTAAAGTGGGTTTGTGTGTAGCGGTCAACGTGTTCTCATTTTGGAGCTGTGTGGAGGATTCCTGACAGATGAGCAAAGCTAACCATTGCACAGAACAGCCACAAAAATAGCAAAGCCTTTTGCCATCTAAAACAACTCAAACCGTAAACTTTTATTGCCGTTTGAGGGAAGCCCATGTTGTGGATTTTTCCATGTCGTAACTTTTTGCAGCTTTACCATTAGATGAACTGGTAAAGCTGCAGGACTGCATTTTTTGTTTGTTTGGTTGAGTTAAAGGACAATTAGATGCAAATGTGATAATGTGGAAAAAATGTGCTTATGAGCTAAAAAGTGTTTTTAATTATTTTACGACTGAACTGAACTTCTGGTTGTCGTGCTCAGCCAGAAATGGGTCAGTGTTTAATATCAAGCTACACTATTTTATTAAACCTCTAAAATGTTCCAGTTCCTACAGTTTAAAGTCCTTCTGATGAGATCATAGTGCTGGGATTACCAAAGTTTTCTCTTGAAGTATCGAGTACCATTCAAACAAACACTTAACCAATTTGCCATAACAGCAGAAATGGATCATATTCTGCACAGCAAGTGAATGAAAACTATTACATTTCTTTTATTAATTGACAACAGAATAATCTATATGCCGGTTTATTTTTGTAAGTGTAGGAATAATTGTTGTAATCACAATAATACTACTCCATTAGGCAGCTTACAACCATTCTTAATGGCATTGGACTGAGAAGTAGTTCCTATGATACACCAGTGTTTACTAATTGCTGCTGCCGCTAGTCTGGAGGAACTATGTGGGAAGCCCCTATGGCTTCCCACATAGGGGACAGGTGCTCTGTGGGGAAGGGGGCTCAGCTGTGGCCTGCAGCTCCAAGCAGAAGCTTTGTGTAAATAGGCAACATTCAGGCACCTCTGAATGGATTCCTCAAACATACATGACAGAATCAAAGCACATTTTTGATGAGGGAATAAAATTAAAACAATATAATGCTCGAACAAGTTGATTTTATACAATACCTCCCCTTTAACTCCTACCTTCTGCATGGGAAGACATTAATGAACAATAAGCAATTTAAACTTTAAACTTCTCTAAAACCTGAAACCCAAACAGCATTTCCACAAATTCCATTGTAACTGTGATCTTTCTAAATTTATCCAACATATTTTTCCACCATTGACTTCAGATTGTCAATTCCCAGAGGCGCAGGATTACCAGCTGAGTCCTGGAGCTGAAATCTATAGCCTGTGTGAACTGACAGTGCAAGGTGTGGGAGTTAATCAGCCGTTGTTACAATGAGGAAATCCTCCGATTTCCCAGCTGCCACCTGTTAGTCCACCTGACACCTGCACCGCTGGCCATGTCTCCGTTTTCTGGCCAAGCAAACATGATGTGGAGCACACTGGCACAAATGTCTTCCCCCATGGCAGCCTGTTTGCATTTTAACTACATGGTGGGAAAGGAAAGCAAACTATCTAATACACATGTACACAGACTTTGAGGAACAAAACTGTTTGCACATGCTGTTTACCATGCAACACCTCTGTATTACAGGGATTTAAAGTAAGATTACTGAATACTTAAAAAAGCCATCAACCCTCAATTCTTAGGACCGCACACACTGCAGCAGCTTTTATAAGAGTCTAATAGCTACACAGAAAAATAGATTTTAGTAGGAGAACGTGCAAAATTTCAACAAAGAGAAAAATGCCTATACATCCCCTCTATACTTCTGGATAAATCTTCACACTAATGAATGGCTTCATTAAAGGCAAAGAGCCATTTTCTCACCTTCTGTAACTCCTAAATACACACATTTAAGAAGACATGATCCTTTGTTCCAGGTTTTCAAAACACTTCCTGCACTGATCACTGATCCTGATGTCGAACAATGACTCACAATCCCTTTCCTTTATTTTACACATTACATGAGCACCATGTGCCATTTTTACCTTACAGTCATTCACTGACTCAGGTTATCAATGTGGATCTGTGAACCGGCAACAGCCACATGCTTTTTCAAGTTCACATTGAGTCTTTAAATCTGCATTTATTTAGAAAATAAAGTCAGCAGAATTGGAAAATTTTAGTCCCATTTGTTGCTAAGCACTGCAGGGACTTGCATAAGTATTTAAACTCCTCAAACTGTTACATCTTGTCACATTATAACCAAAATCTACAAAGTACTTTATTGTTATTTTATGTTGCTAGACCAACACAAAAGGGTGCAATCTTGTGAGGTAGACATAAAAAAACATGTTTTTTTTAACCATTTTCTGAAGAGTACAGTATATATATATATATTCATACCCCTTTACTTTGATACCCATAAACAAACCCCAGTGCAATCCACTGCATCCATAATCAAATAATTAGCAATTAGGGTCCATTTATGCAAAATTTTATCCTAGCAGAAACACAGCTGTTTAAAGGGAGGACTCAGATTAGTGAAAAAACAACACCAGAAAGGGCAAGAAACACATCAGACAGGTCAGAGATAAAGCTGTGCAGAAGATTAAAGCAGGGTCATGGTATAAAATAATATTCCAAGCTTTGGACATCTAATATATGACTGTTCAGTACATAATCCAAAATCAGGAGATAACTGCAAATGTACCAAGACATGGCCATCCGCCTAAACCCGGTCACTGGGCAAGAGGTGGCTAGAAAGATTGCTAATCTATCACAGCAAAAGTCACATCCTCATTTGTACAAATAATTTAAAAGCATGCATCAATTTTGTCTCATTTCACTTTTAGATCCTTTGTGTTAATGTGTTACTTAAAATGCACATAAAATACAATGTTAAAGTTTGAGGACGCAACATTACAAAGGAAGTTTATGAATACTTTGCAAGACATTGTGTACTGTTGTAAAAGCCAAACATGATAATAAAACTGGATGCAAACAGTCTATGGCGTAGAGTGTTTGCATCCAGTAACCCAGTTTTATTGTCAAATTATTATGCAGCTGTTGGTATTGGGTCAATGCCAACAGCTGCACGATCATTTGAATTAAAGGAAACATGGCTATACTCAATATCTGTTCAGTGAACATAAATCCACTGGATAAATAGACATATAACAGATAATCCTTACTTCTAAAGCACTCAGATTCCCATGATATGTAGATATAACCTAAATCATGTGCAGCTCTCTGTGCTCTGATTCCAATCATAAACCTGCATTGTTGGCAGTAAGCTGGTATTATCTCTTGTCTAGCACAATGTCCAGGTCTAATGAGAAAGATGGTTAGCACAAAGCCCTTGTGATGTAGGGATTATAATGTAAACATTTGCTCCAAGGACAGGGTATAGGGGAACCACAGATAATCTTGACTATATTGGCTGTCTGTATCTTGTTTTATAACAAGTATTGAAAAGTTTTGAAGTTAAACTGATAGATTTTGTTTTAAAGATAGCTCAGAAAAACAACTCACCGTCCAATATGCTCTGATTTACAGTACAAATATGCATCAAAGAGGGAATACAAAAGCTGTCTTCTGTCTTTCCAATTTCCTACATAGTTGCAAAATAACTCTTTATAGATAAGATAGAAGATGCTTTTTCTCCTCTGCTGGGAGGTGCTTTCATAAATCATCCACTAAATCAGGGGTGTCAAACTCCAGTCCTCAAGGGCCGCTGTCCTGCAGTTTTTAGATGTGCCACAGGTACGAAATGCTGGAAGGAAATGGCTTAATTACCTCCTCCTTGTGTAGATCAGTTCTCCACAGCCTTGCTAATGACCTAATTATTCTATTCAGGTGTGGTGCAGCAAAGGCACATCTAAAAGTTGCAGGACAGCGGCCCTTGAGGACTGGAGTTTGACACATGTGCACTAAATCTTCAATGTAGCTAAAGTATTTTTAATTATTTTTAAATGCATTTAGTCTGACGACAGGAGGTCTGAAGACAGAGGAGCAAGGAAAACAATCATGGGTAAAGTAGAGAGATAAAGAAAAATTAACTACAAGCAAAGAACAGAGCATAACATTTCACAGATACGGGGGAAAGGTGGGAGATGATGGTAGAGACAGTGGCATAAACAACAAGGGTACAGCTGTATAGAAAATCAAAGCAAGACAAAAATCAAAGCAAAGGAGTTGAATTCAAAGCCTGGGTTTTTAAAAGGAATCAAGAATATTTATGTCATTCATGGCAAGACAACACACTTTCTCTTAAAACCACACTAAGTCCAATGCAGAAAAAGAAACTTAACAGTACATAAAACCAAAATGCACAGTAAAGAAAGCAACCGACCAACCACTACCAACAATCTCATTTACATGAGTAAACAGATGCTTTCTGTCTTAGATACTTTCTAACGGTAAATACCAAGTATACTTTTACAGACTAACTCAGATTAACACACTGCATTTCATCAGCAATAAATTAACTTCTGTGTAGCCCTCAACTCATTCAACAATAACCTTTAAAATGCAGTAGTATCAGTTTTTCTCACCAGAGTTTAGAACAACCAGAGTGCAGAACAATATTCAACTCTACCATGTTGGAGGAGTGGGTGAAATAAAATCCCAAGCAACATGAATGGGAAGTTAGCTTTTTTTGCACACTTTTATAGTATTTTTTTAAAAAGCCTGGATCATATATCACTGTCATTGATCTTGCAGACTGTAGTATGATAAATCTCTCAACTATCTTTTTTGTGATGAGAATAAAAGAAACAATAAAAAAAAGACAATTAAAAGCCTGTAAGTTCTCGAGTAAAACACGATATAGAATTAACACTATCATTAGAGCTCAAATTGTATTGGTTTCAAAGTTTATTTTGCCAAACTAAGAGATATATTTATAACTGAAGGACATATTGTGTTGCTTAAGCAGCCTTAAAAAGCTGGATTTCCTTCTGGAGGAAAAACAGACAAAATCTTGAAGGTCTGATATAAAAAAAGACCTTCAAGAAAAAAATACGTTTTTTGTTCCACCTTGTTTTATTGTTGAGTAACACATTATTCACTGTGACCATGTATGGTGAAAATGGCTCTTCAAAACAAAACAAAAAAACCAAAAAAAAACACTACATCATTGGATAGTTTTGTGAGCCGGTCATCTGGTTGCCATATCGCGAACACTGAAAGGCAAGATGTGAGGCGAAATCAGAGATATGTTGGATGACATCAGGGAAAAGGCAGGTTGGAGATCTGCCACATTCAACTTTACACAAAAGATGAGGAATGCTGGAGTTCTCCACAGGTTTCTCTTGTATTCCGTTTTTCCTTACACTTGTCGTCCAGCTTGTGTTTCCCTTTCACATCTTTCTCAGGTAAAAACTACTGTTGAGTATGTCCTGAGGTGATATGTCATAGGTCTGTATCATCTCCCAGCCATTTCAGTCTCCTCAAGTTAGAGGAGGGAAAATAGAAACTGTCTTTTGTTTGGGTTATATGACTCCTGAGAAAAAAAAACTGGACAAGACAGAATGGAGAAATTTAAAAGGCTATGACACAATCCCAATCATTGGTCGCTCAATTACACTACCTTGCCAATACTTCAAGGTTCAAACCTCTTCAATTTTTTCAAATCTTATCACATTAAAACCAAAACCTTAATTTGCAAAATTAGAGGGTGGAAGAAAAATGAATGTTTTTACAAATAAAATTCTGATTTGTGAAGAAAAGAGGCCCGTTGGAACTCTGGAAGCGCTTCAGAAATATAAGGCTTGGGGGGACAAATATTTCAGCAGCACAAGTGTCAGCAATGCACTCCAAAAACTTGGCATTTATTAAAGAGTGCCAAGAAAAAAGAGGCCATGTGCAATGTGAAGTATTGATTGAATTAGCCACAAGTCATTTAGAGAATACAGCAGGCATGAGGAAGAAAGGGCTCTGAAAGTATTGACCTTCTTGGAACTACATAACTACATAACCTTTAAATCACCATCTCCACTGTGGAACATGGTGGTGGTAGCATAATGCTGTGGAGAAGCTGTTCAGAGTTGATTGGATGAAATGGGTAGATGTTTATTTTCTAGCAGAATCAGAATCATCACCATTCAGTCAGCTCTGCAATAGATTCGATCTGAGTGAGCTTGAAATACTTTTCATAAGATATGCAAAAATCAGGTAAAATCTCAAAAATGAAGGTTATGGAATGATAAAATGTCAAAAATATTTCAGGGGCATGAATACTTTTTCAAGTAGAAAACACAGTAATAAAGTTTTCTAGGCAAAATGCCAATGAACCAGCTGTTCCAATGTAGCCTTCCTCCAGAATTTGATGTTAATTTCAGACCTTCTGTTCATTTCAGGCAAATAACCTAGCAGGAAATGAAGTCTGGGTGCCAGCCAGAGGTGTGAAATCACTGACCTTTGGTAAATGTCAGCTCATCAGTTGCAATGAAGACCTTTATCTTACAAGCTATGGCATAATGTGCACCATGCAACTTCCAGCTTAGAGATGCAGTTGTGTAGAAAAAGGAAAAGACTGCCCCCTGTGACCGGGGTTAAATGGCCAAGAGGGGGTTTTTTTCTGTTACACATGACTTCATGACTTAGCATTTGAAAGGAGACTAGCAAACAACCTGACTGACACAATAGGTTAAAAGTAACAAATAATAATATATACTGTAAGGTTTTCAACTTCTCTACACCTTTCAATATAACCAATTTCAATCTTGGTGCATAAAAAAACCCTTTTGTCCACATTAATAACCTTTGTTCAACATCCAGACCACGGAAATGCCACTGAGAAGGAGAGCTGAAGTTTGATCACTCAGGTGCTGATAGACACTTCCTTCTGCTCACTGCCTGATAACAATGTTTACACCGGTGCTCTCACAGCAAAAGTTTCAAACCAAAAAGATCTTCACAGCAATACAGTCCTTTAATATTGACCACAGCAAAGGCTTGAGTTATTTTCAGCCGAACAAACCCGAGCAGAGCCAGCTGCTGTACTTCAGAGAGCAGAAAGTTTAATGAAGTACGTGCAAGCAGGCGAACATTTGAAGGAGCTGGAATTTAATTAGGAAACTTGTGGATCTTGTTTGGGCCTCAGGACAGTTTCTTTGCTTGACTGAACTCTATATAGCAAACAGAACTATGTGCTGTAAAATGTGATTTATCACCCATCATACAAGGACTGAGTCACAGAGAGAACACATTAAACATTAACAAACTGGGAACACTTTAGTTATGAGTGCTTTACCTTCCCAAATGTATTCATGCCCCTTGTAAATTTCACATTTTTGCACTTGACTTCCACTCACTTTAATATATTTTATTGAGATTTAATGTGAAGTATGCCATGTATTTGTATTCACTTATACCACTAAATAAAATCCAGTCCAAACAAATGCTTCCAGAAATCACACAGTGAGACAAATTTGATCTCAGTATAAGTAGAGCTTCGACGGCGTCAGAGGCCTGTCAGAGAACATTAATGAACAATTACCATTGGACATTGAATTGAACACTGTTAGATCCATTATCTAAAAACTACAAAAATATACAGTAGTACAACTGCAGACCCAGAGGCAGACAGGTTCAGTAGGGAGAGCATTTATCAGAGAAAAATACAATAAATGCATGGTAACTCTAGAGGAGCTACAGAGATCCATAGCTAGGGATCACCATCTCAATTAATAAATATAGTAGAGGCAGAATCATGTTGTGTATTTATGAAGACAAAGCAGAATTATACAAAGATACTTAAACAGATCCAGCAGCTAATCACCTCTGAACACATAAAAGTCTATGGGAATTTTTTTACAGCATGTTGTTACACTAAGCCATCCCATTTATTGGCAAGCTCCCCAGTTCCTGGACAGATACGGGTGGGGAGGTGGAGTGAAGAAGTGTGCGACTAACTCAGGCACTTGCTGACCCATGACTGTGCTTTGCTGCAGCACACATTCCAGCCGCAATCACAGGATCACCCTCATTCACTCAGGCAGACACGTTTAAATGCTTGCACACATGCTGCAATTTCAGACAGCTCACGTGCTGTGCAGCTAAGGTGAGCGAGTGAAGACAGCGGATAAATGTTTCAGAGTAGGCAAGCTTGGCTGCTCCAGCACCGTCACAATCACTGAGATAAAGCTGCTTCAGAAGCCCTTATCTGAAGATGGGAAGCTCACAAATTGCACAAACAACCACTTTTCACAGGAGTGAAAGTGAAAAACTTTACAGTTCCCCTGTGGCTTGAAGGTTTATTACATATAGTGTTGAATCAGAGCTGCAGTTGCCAATGCTGAGCAATGAGACTGAACTTGAAACAAAAGCATTATTTTAATGAAGTCTGCGCTTGAAATATACATACATTCTTTAATGACATATTTAGATCAAACAATGGACATCAGTTATACTTTATATATGTGTTTTGTAAATTGTTTCTTTAATTCTGGCTTATTACAGGCTGATACTTTATACCACACATTCACAGAATGAAAAAAAATCACCTTCTTCACAGTAGATTAAATCAACACTTGAAGACAACTCTACATCAGTTAAGTCTGATGAGGACAAACACATAACAGCATTTTCTAAATTACGATGAAACATAGCACTATATATTTCCATAAGGGCATTATGAAACAATTTTTCTAAAAGATTTTATATCATTTTTAGTTCAGCGGTTGTGAGATCTGTTTTTGCTTCTTCTAGCAGGTGAAATGTTAATTGCTTCAAGTCAGTGCTTGTGTGGGAACAAAGATCTAACAACAGATTGATATCTGATCTATTTGAAAACATCTGATTTCACAGCATGATTTGAGGCAAACTGTTCGGCTGTTCCCAGATGTGAAAGAAAAGTGAAAAATTTCTACAAAAACAAGAGCTCCTGGTCATAAAGTACAATTCAACCTAGTTTTTAGTTAGTAAATTATGCAGGTGATATAGATGACATATTCACCCGTCGCTTTGCAATGTGCAAATCTGGATAGAATTAAAGCCCAATATTGGCTTAGAGTTGATTGCACCTGCTGAGCTCATTTTAATTTTAATTTAAATGTGTCAATCATGTGAGCAGTCCCTGAACTGTTTACTAAGTTTAATGTAAAGCTTAGAAACAGAGCCAACAACTGGCATAAAGTCAGTATGTTTTTTACTATGGTTCAGTTTTATCAGGATAATGTCTTTAGGGGGGGATTCACAAAGCAACGTTTTGAATTTTGCACAATATTCACAACACAGGCAGCACCAAATCCATGCAGATGCAAAAACAAAAATCAAACAGAGAAATTAGGCCAATTTTCACTCAATACTGTAACTGGTCCATGTAGTATACTGTAAAATTATTATACATAGTCTATACTTCCTAAATTATGTACTATTCTAATTTGTAATAAATTGTAAGAGTAATATGTCCTTTCAACACATTTTTAACATCCTGCTGGTTATACTGAATAAATGAATCAAGGCTTTTTAGTTGGGTGTCTGGCTGAACACTCAATGTCCACCTAATTATTCACTTTCTTAAATTTCTTCTGCATCCAAATTACCAGCAGCATTCAGTAAACTCTATTTTTATATATAATCTGGACTCAAACAGCACCGATCTTTCAGAATTCAAAGAAATTTATGTTGGCTGTAATTTACACAAATGTACAGAAACAAGGGCAGATGTTCTCTAAAATGCACTACCTTTCAGAAAAGTCAGTGGACTGTGTGAGTGTCTTTACCTCAACACTGAGCTCTGTAACATCACCAAAAGTGTTGCATTTTTCAAGAGCCTTTTCCAATCCTATCTTTTTAGAGCAACAAAATCTAGAAATGGCTTCCAAAAAATAGAAATTCAATAGCTATGAAAGTTACATTGACTTATACCTTACATTTCATCCCAGTTAAAGAACATTGAAATTTACCTCAAAGTTTGCTCACCTTGTAAACTAAAATCTAATGCTACAGACAAATAATTTACAAATTTTCCCTTTAATTTACCCTGTTTTCTCCTCTTGACTAAATTTTTCAACCATTTCCACATCGGATCTTTTTCAATCCTCTAGCCTCGATCCTCGATCAATATCCTCCCCACAGAAACCTCTAGGATTACTGTCAGAGGTGAAACCCCTGACTGAGCCTCTCCATAAGGAATCTGACAGCCAGTCAGACAGAATGAAAACCCAGACAAAAATAAATATATAAAATGAGATAAACTCAAGCCTGAGGTGAGCTGAGGTGAGCAACGTGAACTTAAAAGCAAAACAGAGGAAAGAAAGATCAACAGCAGACAGCTCTTAAACATCTGTGCTGCAAATAGCTGCAGTAACCCAAAGTCCTGAAGTTAAATTGGATGTAAACCATCTTTCTGACAATTGAGATACCTCAAACCTCTGAAGTATATCTTCAAAGATAAAATGTACCTTCTGCAGGGAGACAACTCCTACAGATGTAAGTGAGATAACAGTAGGTCATAAACAAAACAGAACAGCATCCAGTACAGGAGCCTGTTTACTTCTTTCTGTCAAACACATTGTAACATGAGGTTTATTGTAGTTTTTTTTTTCACTTAAATGGCTGTTTGCACAGGGGAAACAACTGAATATGTTTGTGGAATGTGAAGTAGTTGAGACCTTTGAGGTATTTTACAGCAAACACCCACAGCAGCAAGTGAGGCAACCCTCTGCAGAGAAAGTGCTACACACCTTCAGCTTGGCAAAACCTGCATGTGTTTTGTCACATTATAACCCCAAACTTCACCATATTTTTTCTGATTTTCTATGAACCAAAAGCAGCACATATTTTGAAGCGCAAGAAAAAGAATACAAAATAAAAATCTTAAAAGCATGGCATGAGGTTGTGTTCTTTTAAACACCTTTTTCTGCAATTATAGTTGCAAATCTTTTCTTACAAGTCTCCATCATATGTGCAGGATGAAATTCTAGTCTATTTGTCTTTGTGACTTGACTAATCGGTCTAGAGTAGTCACAGCTGTTAGTAGCTAAACATGCTCCCCAGTCCTGCAGAATCTGACAGGATTTCTTCCTGTTTCAATTGCTGACCAGTTTACTTGTCCCCACTGCATGATGCCGCCACTACAGTGTTTCACTGTGATTATGATGACCTCAGGCTGATGTGCAGCTCAAGTGGGAGAATTGTCAACAGATTTTGTTTGCTTACTAATGCTTCACAACAAACCTCCAGCTGACCTTTGAACAAAATCGGTTAAACTGAATTATATTTAGAAAAAATGAAGTAAAGCAGGAGGAATTAAAGTACACACATTTTCAGATTATTCAATGTACAAAAAAACTGGAAACACTGTAACAACTCAAATATCAAGCTACTTTAAGTAAACAGTTGTTAAAGTTTATTCTTTGCAGATTCCAATCCAGCACAAGTATAGCCCTAAAAAGCTTAAATCTAAGTGTCTGACATTACGAACCATTCCTAAGGACAAAGAAAAAAGATGTTGTACTCAACAGGAATGCATGATCCCTCTGAAACACATTGTATTAAAATAAACAGCTCAGAGTGCAATTATTAAATACCGGTCCATTGCAACAGACATAATATCCCTTATTTGTGGAGCCAGTATTGGATTTCCAAGGGTGGGGCTGAACTAGTGAGCTGATACTTCAAAAACAAAAGAAGCTGATTCCAGGACAAAAACAAACTCTTGTCCAGGCTTAGTCTCGCAACAGCATTTTCTCCAAAGGAAGGCGGTCAGAGCTTAGGCCCTCCACCATCAATTTCAGGGAGACAAAAAAATAAAGAAGAAAAACAGGGAACAAGAATGAACGGTCAGTTCCAAAGAGACGCAGACTGGGCAGTCAGTACAAGATCTGCTTTAGCATTTATCATCCCCCCACACACATACTGTAGAGGCCAAATTCAGCCTAAATGAAACAACAGGCTGCATGACACAAGCAACAGAGGAAATGATTGTGTGGGTTCATCTATGGAGACATATATGCATGTGCCAGACTTGTAAACAGAGAAAATGCAAGCAGAGACATGACTTACAAACGTCTCCAGACAAAAGTTGTAGCACATGGCTCTCAGTCTGTAGTCAGTGTTTTTTGTTGGTTCTGTGGAGAAAGGTGCAGTTTAAACCTCAGCCCATCATTTGTCTTCTATGGCCTGGAGGAGGTTGGAGAATTCCTCATAATGTAGCATCAGTAACATCAGGTCAGGAGGGGCCAATTCTTGCAAACAATCCTCTTGACCCCTGCCTGTTTAGGGACAATTAAAGTCATGCACCAAAAGGGAGAGTCAAATGTTGTATTTTGGCAAGTTCAGCTGATCCTATCATATAGTCAATGGCCACTTTATCAGGTAAACCTGGTCAATACTGAATAAGTAAATCCCATGGCAGCAACCCAATCTATTTAAGCTCCTTCTCCATAGTCAAGTCTCACTCTAACCGATTAATGTCTGGTTTGGTTCTAGCCAAGCTGAGTGTGTCTCCATTGGCAGCGTGTTCATCACACTGTGGACATGAATATAGGCAGGAAAGTGAGCAGGAATGTGAGCGGGGTCATGAGCACACAAGTTGTGACTCTCCGATGATGCCATTTTATGCGTGTACCCTTGAGCATTCAGTTTCTCAGAAATCTTTTGGCATATTTGTTTGTTGCGGGTTTCCCCATCTAGTTGATAATGTGTGTGCTCTTCCACCACAACTGATGAAAAAAAAGTATGGACCTCAAGCTTTGAATTATCGATTTGGAGTTCACCATCAAACAAACTACTTCAGAGTCATCAATGAATGAATTAACCAATAAAGCCTGTTGCCAGTCTCATCACTTTAACATACTACCAGGCTGGGGCCATCTTGTACCACCCCTAAGGTGATTCCAAAGAAATAGGGAGGAATCACGTAAGATCTGCAAATAGAGACAAATCTGTCGGGCGCTGACTGAGGAAGAACCGATTAAAGCCATGCCCATGGAGAAATGGAGAACTTCAGCCTTCCAGACATGGTCTTGCTGAACTTTAAACTGAGTGTCACAACGGGAAAGAAAGAAAACTCAAGTGATTTTGGTGGAGTATAACAGATGATGATGATTTAGTGAGACTTTAACACACAACCATCTCTTGGCTTTACAGAGAATAGTCTGAAAAAGAGAAAATGTCAAGTGAGCAGTGGTTGTGAAAATAACCATTTTGCTGTCAGTTCCTGAGCCAGAGCATTCATGTCTTGTATAAACAAGTTAAAAATAAAAGAAATGAAAAGTTAGGAATTGATGATTTTCATAAGCTCTGACATACTCCAGCCGTGTCTGTCAGGAGATTCTAAACCCAGGCCTCATTATTCCTCCCACTCTTGTCTTCTTACTCCCATTTTTCTCCTCCATCAGCTAGCCCTTTGAGCAATGTCATGTAAATACAACTCCCTTTAAGGCTTTGACTTGGATAGTCCAGAAAACCAGACCACGCTGCAAAACTCAACTTGGTTATTATTTTCCATGCTTTTTTTTAGCTTAAACCAAGGGTGCCCAAAGTGAGACCTTTGAAATAATTTTACAGCCATAGGCCACAAGAATGACAAACATTTGACGAGCAAGATAGAAAACAACAAAACCGCAACAAAATTAGAAAATTGTATGCCTTTATTTGAATAAGACAAATGTGACAGGCCTTTTTTTGTTTCAGATTTACATTGTAGTCAGACTCTCTGAGATAGAGACCGTTGTCAAGCTCAGTTTACTGTTGAGCTGGTAAAACAAAATTAATCCCAACTTACTTTTGCATTTTTATCTGACTAAAAACATGCGGCATAAAGGAATGTTAACTCACCAGTTGTGGCTCATGATGCAGAAATTCAAACAAAGACCAATAACAAATCTACATGATCTTACTTCTCTCCTGTTGTGTTACATAAAGTCATTTGATCATCAGATTGTTCTGACATCATGTCCTAGTTGCTAAATTTAAGCATAACCTCACCATTTCAACAGCAAAATAAAATCAGATTTCTTGTTAAATTAGATAAGTAGGAAAAGACAAAGCAACTGTGTCATGTTACTCCACTAAGTTTCAGGAAATAAGGTTAACTATCAAGCACATTCCACACATTTGGGAATTAAGGCTGCAGCAGATGATCTCAAGGGAAAGTTTGCACGAAAGAATGACATCACAACAAAACTTTCTGTTATTTCTTAATGACTTCAGACTATTGTAATGACAGGCAGGGGGGAGTCATTATGTCCTGCAATATTAGGGGTTCATGCAGTTGTCATTAAGAATTTCTTAAAGTGATGAGTCATGCGACAAGTAATCTCCCAGCTATTTTGATTTCTGTGGATGATAGAAACAGCTGTTTACAACAAACATTTGATTGGACAGAGAAAATAAAAATACATGCAGAAATGCTAAAAAAAAAAAAAAAAAAGAAAAGGTGTGGCAACACCCACAACATCTGAAGTCAATGCAAAAAGAGCAAAAGACAACAACAATGTGTGGAATTTTTCTTCTTTTTTTTTGTTCAGTTACAGCTAACTTTCCTTGTGACGCCTCATTTAAAGAGGCAGGACTAATAGTGTGGTGGGTCTATTGCCTTGCTTGCTATTCAATGAATCCCTTGACCAGTGGTCAGAGGGGACAATGGATGGGAAACCTTCATGAATAAACAGCGGGCCCACACTGGTCACCATGAGGCGAGAATGTGACCACAGGCGTAAACATCACCCACAAGCTGCTCAGGACTCTGATCTCTATGTCAAGAATGTTGTGAGTAAGAGCAGAGTCATGGCATGGGCGTGTAACAGTATTCGTGTGTGTTTTATTAGATTACTGGTCAGTTATATGTGTGTCATTGTTTGTCCACTCGTGCCTGAGATTCCAGACAAAGCCCTTGCTTGGAAAAGTTACTCAAAATCTCTAGCGTGAACCCGTTGGCTGCAAAACAGTGCTTACAGAAGCAGAAGAAATGATGCATACTTAATAATATCTTAGTTATCAGCTTATAAAATGTTCTCATATGCAGATCAGAGTAAAAGCTACTCATTGCTCCACGCTTCCTGTCAGTGAAACATCTCTGTCACTCTTAGAGAAAATAGCAGTGATAACTTAAAACTTTTAACTAAAGCATCCTGAGAGGCACAGTCAGTCTAAAAAGGGCCTCTGTGGACCCAAACATTCTTGCCACCAGCTCAAAATTTTGTGTGAATTCTTCCAAATTTACACAATAGCAATGACAAATACAGAGGGGTAGTAATATTTAATCTGTGTGCTGCTGAAGATTGATGATAATTCATTTCAGGAGGAAAATAAAATACAGATGGAATACTTAACGTTGCAGGCCACCATAATCTTCATAAAATTTTGTTGTGTTGTCATTTCAAAACTAAAAAAATCTTTACAAAAGAGGCAGATGAGTGTAAATTATTCAACAGGTCATATCAAATCTGCTGGCACTGACATCGACATTGAGTTTTACAAATCATTTTTTCTTCTATTATTTTAGTGTTTGATAAATAGAAATAACTCATTTTTATCACTCTAAAACCAGGAAACAATTTGTCTAATTTAATTTTACAAACAATTGCTGTGTTTTGCACTGTGACTGTGTTATATGCTGTGGCAATCTATAAAGATGGAAAAATTATGAGATATAGACTTTTATCAGCATATATAGTGATTGGATTATCAAGACCATATTTTATAGAAGTAATCTTAAAGGCACAACTTAATCAGTACCAGTCCCTCGTTCCTCTTGCACAACAGAAATTTTTTTTCTTTTCAGGACGTAACTGAACATAGTTTGAGTGAAATCTCCTGAATCAGATCAAACAGGGATTAGATTGTATCTGTTTTTTGTTTTTACCCTTTCTGAGATAAAGTCCTTGCTTCAGCAACTTTTGTGCTCATATTATTCATCTTTTGATAAAATTACTTGATTAAGTTACTCCAGGTGTACCTCCTCCTTTGCCCGACTTGTTCTTGTTGGAACAGGATTTTTTTAGCAAATATTTTTGTCTCCTACCAAGGGATCTGAATATAAAAGCACCAATAACAGCATTTAGAATTTTTTTTATATATATTTATTCTAAAGATTAGCTAAAAACTGACTGCAGAAATCAATAGTCTCCTGAGGTGTTTTAAAAGCTTTACATGCAATCCTAACTTGCCCTCACTTTGCATTTTGTTTTTTCCTCCCTCACTGCAAGTTGAATAACACACAGGGGAAAAGTCTTTGGAGAGCAACGGCAGCACAGCTCACCTAAAACTGTCTGCCTGAACAGAGTGTACACACAGTGTACGCACATTTTCTGGTATGCGGTTTGTGTCTGCCAAGTTAAGCTTTACATCTAAAGGGGAAGAAAACTGCCTTTGGACCTACAATAACAAAAAAAGAAACCAGCGTACACGGTTCTTCCCTCCCATAATCTGCTGGGACGTCCAAGGGCATGAAGTAAAAAGGGGGTAGCTCTTTTTCTTTAAAAGGCAGAGAAAGCATACAAAGCGATCTGCTGTGTTGTTTAATGTTGCCGTGCCCTCCAGTAGTGGAAAGCCCTCTGCTCACGTTTAAGTTCATAGGTCACAGCACATTCCAGACATTTTCTGTCTGTTTGTTTTTCCACCAGAAAGGTTCCTGATCCAGCCAGTCACATTTGTCTCTGATCTGCCCACAACACCTGTGCAGGCTCTCACATTGATCAAACAAAGCAAAAAGAGAGAGAAAAAAAACAGGATTGCATGTTTCCTGGCTCCTCTTTACCGTTCCTTCTTCTGCTTTTAGAGGAACTTCAAACTCCATCTTGCAGTTTAATATTTGAATTTTCTTAGCCTGATACATGAACCACAGTGTATAAGGTGGTCAGGAAACCATATTTATTTTTTTCTCCAGGCAGCCTTAAAACAAGGTTACTTATTGGTTCTCTGTGTTCAATAGATTCTTCATGTTGAAGTCACGCTGAGCAGGTTGAACTCTGAAACCCCCCCCACTAAAAAGGTCACAAAAAGTCACTAAGCGTTGACAGCCCTGACCAGACTCATTTTTATTCATAGGAATTTTAAAATGCTACAAATTACCACTTTTAACATTTGTAAAAGTTAATTTATCATCAACCTCATTGGCTCATTGGCTAATGCTGGAACAACTCTATAAATAAAAAGGACGCAATACTGTCACAACAGTTCTACTTTTTATCACAATATATATTATCACATGATACATCAAACTAATTTCCTTTCTAACAAAGTGTTTCAGGAATAAGGACTGTGATGACATGCAGTGCAGATAAAAGTCTACGAATGCTACTTAACAGACTGAGTTATGTAATCCTACTGAGGCTACAAAGAAACAGAGTCATAAGTTAAGGAGAAAATCCTAAATTAATTTTTCACCCAAACACAAATGTGGTGATTTTATTTTGAATTAAAATATTGTGCTCACAGTGTGTGTGTCAGTGTCAGCTCCTGCTAAAAATAGTCTGATACAGAATTACAGAATTCAGTGTGCGGCTTAGAATATACAAAATTATCTTGATAATCATACTATGTGCACAAATATTGCAACAAACTTTTCATAATATAAAATTTGGTGAAGTTAAAAGGTAAAATGTATCTTAGCATTAGTTAGTTGGCTGAGAAACCATGAGCTGTTTGTTTCTTAAGCAGCTCACTTGTGTTAATATAGAGATAGTAGAACAGCAAAAACATGAAATATTAAGCACAATAAGCACTTTAAAAACATTGTGATGAAGCTACTAATGTGACCCTATGGTAATTTGAAATGGCCACCCCATCCCAAGTATTTAAGTATAGAAGGAAAACATTAAGCAAGGTTGTTTAGAATCAAACATCAGACGATAATAATTGATGTTGAGAGAAAAAATTTAGTTTTTACTTTGGCATCTAACAAGTATAATACTTCTTCACACTTCTATTTCTCTTCACACTTCTTAAAACTTTCAGCCCTTCACAAACACTTTAATTTGCGTCTTGATTTCACTGCACTGTTTTTATCATAGGTTCCCTGAACTGGGACAGAAAATATCCTATATTCATAGCATTTACCTAGAAATGCACTACTCATATTTTTAACTCTCTTTCAATGCCTTAAGGAGGCCATGAACCTCCATGAACTGAAACTTCATGGAGTTTCAGTTTTCAGCAGGTGAGAGATCAAAACAAGTGAAAGGGCAGCAAACATTTGACTCTGAAATGCTCACTGAGGCAGAACAGAAGCCTTAAGTAAGAAGGCAGGTATACGGAGCATGAAATTTACAGAGTGTCCTTGAAGTGGTCAATGTATCCTGTTTTGTCAGCAAATTGCACTGGTGCTTACTTAAATATTTACTGTACTTTTAGAAATTCAAAAAAAATGGAATGGAGCATAATGTTAAGTCATACATTTTCTGAAAAAAGGGTATTGTTCCCAAGATGAATTTCATTTCAAATATGATCTACAAGAAATAGGAGAGTATTAAACCACTATAACAACTTTTAGTTGTTTTTTAATCATACTTTTCAGTAATATAATCTTAGTTTTCCATTAGTGTGAATGTGTGGAAAATATTTCTGACAAGCAAGGAAGAAAGGTCAAACGAACGAATGGATGGATGGATGTTTGATGTTCCATAAAAATAGTGAAAAAATAACTTCTGTTGTGATAATACAATAACCATTGGTTCAAATCCCAGTAACAGCAAACAAGAGCAATTCAAACAAGTCCAAAAGATATAATACTTTATCTGGAGAAAATATTAAAATTATGTGGACTCCACAAGAGTTGAAGAAATCGAGAGAAAAAATATTTCAGACACACTTTGACATACTGCAGTACTTTAAATATTCATGGCTCCTACAGTACAAAGACAGACAGGAAGCAGAGGAGTGCTTAAAAAAAACAAGAGGCAAGGAGTGAGAAGAGAGCAAGGCATGCAGGAAAACCACTGTAGGTCATTGGTGGGTTAAAACAAAACAAAGCTATGTGGTATGTAACCAAAAAAGAATGGGAAGGACTGACTCCACAAAGCACCCAGAGACACAAACAAAAGTAACTGAAGTCAAACATGTACAACACAATTACTTGTGCACAAGTTGGCAATGAGAAAAATGCGGTTTTGCTTGAGAGCAGCACAAGTATCTGAAGCTTTACTCTGATCTGAGGCACACCCTTGAAATATTTATAATGGTACCCCTACTAAACTGTGATAGGGGTGAAGCAGTACTGCTTCTGTAGCTCCTGCTGGACTTCAGAATAGCTACAGCAGCCAAACTGGAGGCTGAAAGACTCAACATTCCTCTCATTGAATCCTATTACAGAGCACAGGAGCAATGCTGAAAGCTCCTTCAATAATCGTGCTAAATCCTCTACATTTGCTTCTTAATACAGAATTTATGTCTATATTTATTCACTGTTTGGTCTGAAACAACAGGCTAAATTCTCAGCAGGCCCAGTGGTATCTTTTTTAATTTCATGTCTTTTTGGACAGTAGGTACCACAGAATGATTTGGTATCTCTAAACAGTGGTTGACAGATGTGGTCTTTTCCTAACAAACTCGGGAGTTTCACTGGGGTTTCCTGAACAGTCATACTTTCCACAGAGAAGGTTTACAAAGAGCTGGCCACCAAAGCTATCCACTAACTACACCCTCCTTTCAGGACAAGGACCAAGTTTTAGGTTTAACTGGAAAACAAATGCTGACAAAAAAAAATCATATCTAGCAAAAAGATATGATTAATGAAGTGGCTTTAAATGTATAATACTGTGCTAGTATTAATACCCCATGAACTTTCTTTTTTATTTCAAATGCTAAAATGTTTTTTGTTTTTTTTTTACTAATAAAAATCTGAAAAATTGTCATTCATTTTGTTTGTTCTGTGTTGTTTTTGCGCCACACATTGTGTTTTGCTTGTATTCCAAAAAATTACAAGTTTGATTTCATCTGAACAGAATACCTTCCTCCATATCTTTGCTGGTGCCCCTACACGGCTTGAGCCAAACTAAAAGTAGGACTTTTGATTACTTTCTTTCAACGATTCTTTCCTTGTTGCCACTCTTACACAAGGGCCAAAATTGTTTTAATGCACAACTAACGAACAAACAGATATCTGAAGCTCCTCCAGAATATCTTTGCAGATCTGTCATACTTTTTTTAACATTTGCTTGGCAGATTAACAGTGTTCTGAATGTCAATGTTTGAGATGTTTTATAATTTAACCTTTAAACTTCTTTTGGTTGCATTGAACTAGATTTTTAGGTGTATCACAGTAAAGGAGTCTGTATAAAAATATGTGCCAATTAGACAATTATTATTCCCTCTCTGCTCTTCAGATATGTATAACTTTACATTTATTCTAGATTTAAAATCCCAAATATATATACTAGAAGTACTTTACAAAATATAGATATTAATATTTTTGCACTTTATTGTAGTTATAATTAAATCATCTGTCCTCATCTTATGAGTACTATTACCCTATGACAGACTTGTTCACCTGCTGGAATACAGCAAATTATGCTCTACCTTATCTAACAACTTAGATAAATAGTGAAACTTTAATGATCCCCATGGGGAAATTGGGTCAACCTAGCAGCAGATTCTAGGTCAGAGATAAAAATCTAGAGCCTGTATCCTTAATGAGACAATGTGACAAATGATAAAGAATATTGTAACATGTATTCATAGCTTAGGTTTCAAAGAATTAGTTATTCTGTCCTCTTAAGACTCCTCAGCATACATTTCCAGGGTATTCATGTGACCATAAACAAGGCAAAACACATACCTCCCCTGTAAATGTTTGCTCAATGGGAGCATTGTAAACAAGGGCAATGACAAGTCAAAGCTTTGGCATTTACCCATGCAAACTTGAGCAGCACTGGACTAAAAATGATGTTGTAATCAGAGGGTTTAGAGAGCAAATGGAGGAGGAAGGCAGAAAACCCAGGGAATGATAGACTAAGCTCTATGAATTACTCAGCAAACACGTCTCGTTATCTACTTCTTCCCTGCAGGAGATAATGGGGATCATCCATCTTCTTGGCCTCCTTTATGCCCTATCTTTTGGCCATCATCTGCATTTAGGTCAGCAGATGAGAGATAACAGGTTCTTTCTAATAGCCACAAAGCTGAGAATTTGATTGGCGGTGAATCCAGTTTTGGAAAGTTGCAGAATTATCTGGATGATAATTACAAATCACATAAGAAATACAACAATGTCTCATCTGTTTCGCTAAAGTAAATATGGGAGTGTTATCATTTTCCTTTCTGAAATTATGGTGCATTATTTAAAAATAATAATAACTGGACAGTTGCAAAGCAGATTTCGCAACATATTTTAAACACTAACCCAATAAAATAGAAACAAAAATAAGAGAATCTGAAAATGAATACATCCCTTGAGGAAAACTTGCCTACCATTACAGTTATAAGACTGCTGCAGATTGTTTATTTCACACATCAGCTGGTCCTAGATGCTGATGCTGGAATATTATCTATCTGTGCTGCTGGATAGCCTCAAACTGATACTACTCAGGCAAATCTGTCTGATAAACAGCATAGGATAGTGTGCATCACACTTTGCATGTATAAAATGTTTCATGACACTCACACATCAAATGATTCACTCAGATATGCAAAAGGAATCAAGGTATGCTTCTCATTATGAAAGAAATGTGTCTTGATTTTTTATCTCAAGCAGAAGAGCCCATTTTGAAGGGTAGAAATCTTTTCCGCAGGGCTTGCAGGTTTTCATCTGCTTCTGATGAAATGAGTTACCTAAAATATACTGTACTCAGACACAACACAACTGGGGACGCATTTTAAGAGCATCATTACGGGGGGAAAAGTTCAGAGCAGCAGACAGGAATAGTCAGTTAAGGAGCAGCAAAAAAGAAATCATCTCTTTAGCCTGCAGAACATGACATTCCTTTCTTTGATCAGAAAAGAAATATAGAAAGTATGGAGGCTGCGAGGCCTGGAGACAAACACGGAACAGGAGACAAGACTTGGAAAGGGACAACTTGGGATGTCAGTGGCAGAAAAGCAAGGAGATAGTGCTATCTGAGCTGGGACAAAGCAGGATGTGACATGTGGAGAGCAGGAAGAGGAAACTGGACAGATATAGATTAGACGGGTAGCCACTCTTCTAAACATGTGTATTCCATTAGAGGCTACAGAGGCAGCTAATGTGGTTGTTGAAGTGAATGCACCTTGGATCTACTTCTAACCATGGTGGGATTCTGCAGCAGAGACAATATCCAAAAAGAAAAAACAATTACATCTAAAATGTGACTCAAGACCTGACCTCCTCTGTTAATCTCACAAAAAAGGGAAAAAACCAAAAGGGGTCAAATGACAAATCTAATCAGAATTAATGTAGGTCATTAATTAGCAGAACTTTATTGCAGCTTAGCTAATTTTACTAGATAATAGGAAAGAGCTTAACAATGAGGCCCACTGAATTAACCCAAAAAACAACAGAAGCCCTTTGTGGACAAAAACAAGCACTTCTTTCTTTTTGTTCAGAGGACCAGATTAGTGCATTGTGAGGATTTCTGCTTACCAGCAACCAATGAACCCACTGTAACGAGCTGATTTACAACAACTTAGCGTTAAGTCCTGTGATTAGCAAACATGAAGAAATCTAATTCCAATCTTTGGAAGGATCAAGCAGGAAGGGCTAATGGAAAGTGGACACAATACAGGAAAAACCTGCAATGAGGTGGCTTAAACAACATTTTGTTCATTGAAGCGATTTTATGGTTATAGAGCTAATGTGAAAAAAAATAAATTATTTAATCAAAGATAAATTTCAAATAACAGATTGAAATCAATGGTGTTGATCAATACCTTTTGAGTAATTTGGCAGAATGCTTTGTTAGAATGCTTTGGGCTCTGTTTACAATAAATGCCATAGTTGAAGCATTAAAAGGGATTTTGCAAGTAAACAAAACCGTCTTAAAGCTGCTTTTATAATAAATACAGTTGTTATAACTTTTATAAGTGTCCCCACATAGACAGAGAACATCAGATTCAAACATTGCTGCAGATTACCACAAAACAATTAAGATAGTTGTGTCTAACTCAAAACAAATCAGACATTTTGCATTTATTATAAATATAGAAATAAATAATTTTTGTCCAAACACTGACCCTTGTGGTATGCCACAAATAATTGACAAAAAATTAAATATGTATGCACCTATCTCTCAACTTCCAAGTTAAATACTCTTGAAACAAATTTATTCCCTCTTATCTCTTATAAAACATATTCTAATTCATTTAATAACTCTTATAGAAATAATATACTCATTGTTATTTTTATTAAATCCATTTTAATATATTCATTGTTATTTTTATGAAATTCATTTTTAGGGTCAACAAATACCCACACTGTAAATTTTGTATTGTTTGTGAAATTTGTAATTTGAGATGATGTTCAATACAATTTTCCTTTGGTAATTTGGCATGCTTTTGGGTCTATTAGTAGTAAAGACATGAGTTTCAAAAAATTACTTTTTGCTTGGATTATGCAGCACACCTGCATGCAATTGATGGAATTTGTGAGTGAATAAGATCTGACCAATACTGAAACTGAAAATGAAAATTCAAAGTATCGTTTTTATTATGATTATTTCTAAGCCTTTTTATAAATATGTAAAAAGCAAGGTAAACCTGGGTACTGTTTCTTTGTTCATGATATCCAAGTGGATCTGTCAAGCCCAGAACATTAATCAGTTGGATATTTGGCAACCTTTACATAGTTACAAAAGTTGCCGACTGGGTATCAGTGAAACTATTTCACTTTAACATAAACAATCAGTTAAAGTTCACAAAAAGAAAATTGTATGAATGTGTATTTACAGTAATAATTCAAAGATGTGGGAAAAACACACAAAATGACTGTGATCAGCTTCTAACAGAGGGGAGACTGAGTGGAGCATACATCAGTATCATGGGTGTGTCAGTGTAGTTGTTGGGTTAGATCCTTAGATCCATTTGATCAGATGTAGGCTAATTGATATGTGATCAATTGTAAAACTTCAGGACAAAAACACTTTGAATTAAATTCATTGTGAATCATGACCTCCTGATCTTTTAAGTTCCTGTTATGAGAGGACACAACAAGGTAGAAGTTCATTTGGGGCATTTTTCTTTAAAATAAACAGAGAAGAGGGGCTACAGTGATGCTAATATGTTTTCAAACAGGGTACACAAAAAGTCAAAATAAAGGGCGGTGGTCCTGAAAGCTGTCACACCTAAAGGAAGACCCCAGTCAGGACACACTGACCTGCAGTGCAAGCTCAACTTACCTTCAGACAGCTCCAGCTCCAGCTCCGCCAGCTTCTCCCGGACCTCCGCCGGAAGGGTCATCGCGACCGCCGGCGTGGGTTCCAGCATCATTGAGAGCAACCCGGCGGAGGTTCTCTCAGCCATGGTGGTCCAGTACAATGCGGTCCGCTGAGGCGATGAGGACAATGCCACAAAACGTGACTAATAATAAAGAATAAAAATAAATAAATAAACCGGTGTGTACAGGCGCCCCTGGGTGCGTTTCGGCTCAGAGCGAACAGGGTGTTGGTGCCTCTCCTGCCTCGCTGCTGCTGCTGCTGCTGCTGCTGCTGCTGATACGTCTCGCAAAGGTGTGTGAAATCTCTCCAACCTTCATGACATGGCTAGCTGCAAGGCTAGTGGACACACCTGGATCCGTGTTTCCATGCACAGAGTCCAGAAAGGCTTCTATCGGCGTGTCCGCGGCTGTGGGCTCCCCACAGGGACTGTCAGTGGCCGTGTGTCCTCAACTGTGGAGGAAACTCATTCAACTCCTCTCTCGCTTCCCACGGCGCAGTCGCCATTGCATCATAGCAACAGCAGTCCTCACGGCGCGCGTTCACGACGAGGGTAGCTCGGGTGTGTGTGAGCGTGTGTTTGTGAACTCTGTGCTAGAGCTCTTTACACAACTTGCCTGCCTCCTACTGTCATATTTTTGAGGCACTTACAACACTCTGAGATTTACAAAAACCTTCCTGTGCTGTCTACAACGTAAATGAAATTTAAAGAAAACTACAACCACAGAAAGGCAGAAAATATTCTGGAAAAAAATGCATATTTAGCATATTAAAGAAAAGTTAAGTGGAAGAAAAAAGTATGGTAGGAAAAAATCAAACTAATGATAAAGTATTTTTGATGGTATTGTTATGAGCATTTTATAATATACTCAATGAGAATTATAATGAGCAGAATTAGATTGGGGGGACCACTTGCACAATGTTTATTTGCTTGCACATTGTGCAAGTAGCATGTAAATTAACTCCCTACATCTGTCAGGTTGCATTGTTTATTCAGTTTAAAAGTTCAATTAATTTAGTCAGCAAAGGACAGCATACATTATCAAGCAAATAAAGAACTCTAGTTTAAATTTGTCAACATTACATAAAATACATGATGAATTAAGTGTTTTTGAAGATAAAAACTAAAAATAATCTATGGAGATTTGGTTTCTCTCCAGTTTGCTGAGTGTCACACCCAGTGTACACTCAGGTAAAGTGAAACAGGAGGATCCAAATTTATTTTTATTGTACTCCCAAGCCCATGGAGAAATTTTCAGTTATTCACTGAGATTTATTTGCAAACAATTAAGTGAAAATGAAATGTAAAATATTAAGCTACCACTGCGGCATTCAATTTACTATCAAACTCTTGTCAGTGTGTTTATATACTGTAAATCTGTTTTCCATTTTGAAAACAAATTGGTGCAGCTTACTAAAACTGTCAAACAATAAAACTATCCCTGTAATTTATACTGTGCAAAGATTTTAGGGCAGGGACCCAAAGCAGTAGGTTGAATATATATGTTAGGTCGCTTTTACAGAGTTATGGAGAAGACTGTTTACTTGACACTTATATAGCAGTTATTGATGAGCTACAAAAAGCAAATGGTAAATAAGTAGACTCTACAAAGAATGTCTTCAAGCAAGTTTATGAAAAATTGAGTGGAGTGAAAAAGTGTGGTAGAAGATTTGTGAGTGTACACGGGTCATAGACTAGTTAAATAGTCGTAAGAGACAACCCAATTTCAAAGTTTGGTGAAGCAAACCCCTTTAAGTTTAATTTAAGTTTAGTGTGAAGCTTTGAGTCAGGGCTTCCTGAGCACCAAAATAGATATATTTGTCAGATAAATACCAATATACTAGATATATTTGTCAGAGTTGACATAAAGATGAAATCCTGTTTTCTATCGTCATCCATACCACTTCCTCGTCCCAATAATGACAAGCAACATTATTTCTGTTGCTTGTCAAGCAGAAATAAATAAGTAATGAAACACATTCCAAAACAATGTTAGTGTTTTTGTTCTTGTGACAGTATTTAAAAGATTACAATGCCCATGAATATATCATGGACATTGTATATTTCTAACCAACAAAGGTTAAGAATTTGTAAGGTAAATAATAAATAGTAATTTATTAATCAGAGTAATAATTTACTAAAAGACACGCAAAACCTGGATTAATTTATACAAGGTTTCATAATTTGAAGCCTGCATTTCTGCTAGCATGAGGTCCTGTTAATGAAAACACTACATGTACAAACAAATGTGTTAGATACATCAAATACAAATACACTACATATCAGGAATGTACTTAAAAACAAAAAATACATCTTTTGTACTAAATAAATATAAAATGACAAATGTTCTTTAGATATAAAAATTAACAACAAAACAAGAGAAAATAATGCAAAGTAGTAAAAGGAAGAGCAAGGTGACAGAAAACAGTTACTTGTCTGACATAATTGCAGCTTAGTTACATTTTCAAAACAGTTCTGTTTTTTTTTTGTCTGCCCAAGATTTTTGTTGAGATTTTCCATATGATGTAATGCTTTTCATGTTTGGACTACCTTGAATTTACATCTTTACATCCAATTTCTCTTCAAATTACCTTTCCTTGCACTGTACATCAACATGAAGGGTTACCATGTATATCATATTCAGCAAAGACCTCACTGAAAGTTAATGACAATAAAATGAATGAAAGCAGTTTCATCAAGAAAGGTTTGTTGGTTTTAAATATCTGACAATATTCATTCATGTCTTACGGATGCTCCCGATTAGCTAATAGTTAAAAATGTTCATTTTAGTTAAGAGTTTTTCATATAAAGTGAATAAAAACATAAAAGGCTTTGTAAAATGGGCAAAACATGCCCGACAACATATATAAATAAAAATTTAACTTGAGATTTCATGAAGACTAGCAAAGCACAAACCTGAAATGATTAAAACCCTACAGGATATGAAGGTAGCTTAGTGTACAATCTATTTTTTACTTCTTTATTTTGAAGTCAGATTTTTTTTTTTTGCCATAAGCCACCAACTAAGAGTTGATGTAAAATTAAATTTTAATGACATTTTTTGCTTGCTGATAAAAAATAATATTTTTTCAGTTTAATTAAATAAATAAAAAATGAATGAGAAAACGCCCAGAGTCCTTCATTTACAAAAAATATCTAAAAATGTTATATTGATCACATAATATATATATATATAGTTTGTGGGTGAGAAAACAAACTTAAATATTACAGCACATAAACAAGAATACAGTTTGTTATAAAAATTGAAAAAGTGATATTTTGTTGTCACTAATTTTGATAATATAACTTACAGCTCATAAAACCCCAAATTTAATTTTGTATTAAACATGCAGTGTTATTGTTATAATTTTCTAAGACATTGAATTTTAGGAATTCATTAGCTGTAAGCCACAAATATCAAAACTAACAGGTTTAAACTTTGGAAATACAGTATATCATCATGTTTACAATTAATCTCGATAATATATGATTTTTAACTTTTTGAATTAAATTACTGAAATAAACAATTAAGCAATTATTATGTCTCTGTAGTGTCTTCTTTCATTTAAACCACTAGGGGTCAGTATACACACAGAAAACATGTTCTTCATAAGCCATGTAGTGAGATCAGTGCCACAGTTTTAGGTGCTTAGTGACAGTGAATGTATCTGTCACTTTTCTATTCTAGATAAAGACTTTTTCTCAAAGTGTGTTTTACATCACAATGGTAATTTGCTTCAGGATGTTTTTGGTTATGGTCATAAATGGCTCCATTCACCTTCATTTGAACATCAAGCAGATCCGTTTCCCTGTAAAGACAATGACAGAAGCAGTTCAGATGAGCGGAACACGATGTTGAGCATAGATTACATTTATTAGGAATATTACCACCTCTTGGCTTTGCTTAAGCCATCAGTCAGTGCTTTTAGGTAAACAGAGTGATGCTGCTCTTGTAGCAGCTGGCTTTCATCTGTCCGGCAGTGACTCCAGAGTATGTCTGCATCTGTGGGGAGGTTTTCTCTCATGGGTAAGCTGTCGCAGTCGTCTTGCTCCAAATGATCAGACTCAGGAACCACGTAGCTCTGGATGAAAAAAAGTTTTGGCTTGCCGACCATCTTAGGACAAGTGGCACCCAAAAAGAGATCTCTGATGTTTTTGACAGGAAGACCTCTACCATACGAGTCCGTACCCAGAATATTGTCATCTAAGCTGCGGCTAATGATGCAGCAGACAAAAGCATCCTCGTTGTGACTCTGTCTGTGTTTAGAGACTTCTTTAAGAGTTTCGAAAATCTCATTAGCACCCAGCATGCTGTGGTAGAGAACGTTGAAGTGGAGAGCCTTAAACGTGTTTTCTAACATTCCTGAGGAAGAAAAGACAATATGAATAAACATGAATATTAAAAAGACATTGTGATCGGACAGTAAACAATCACTTTGTATATCACTTTATATAGATGTGAACAAATGTGTTGCCGCCTACGGTTAAGACCTTTAACATAATATGACTCTTATTGTGATCGCGTAATCTCAAACTAGCAAAAAAAATATAACCATGATTTAAGCTTTTCAACTATTGAGTGGGGAGAAAAAAATTCCTTCAAATAAATAAATGTTGATAACAAAATCACCTTTCGTACAATTATTGGTATCACTGCTGTTAGTGTTAACAGTCTGTACTAAAAACAATACCGACAACTGTTGAGCAGGCAACATTTAATCTTTTAAAGTAACATTTCACAAAGTTTGGAGCGCAGTGAGAGAGAGATCTTGAATCATTCCTGTTTGCAGTTTGTTCACAGTCCTGGGTCTTCTCTTCCACCTATTGCTTTTCCATAGGGTTAACATCTAATGGGTGACATTGCCCAAAAATTCTGTGCTCATGCAGATATGTTTTTTCCACCAGATTTTTAATTATTTGATATTTTAAATTTCCTGGGTTTTCCAAAGCCATTGTAAGAGAGTTGTGAAAGACCCAAAGCATCACGGATCATCCACCTTACCCAACAGTGGACATGAGGGGCATTTCCATATCATATATCATATGTATAATTCATGGAAACAGAATGTGATGGATTAAAATTGAGAAGTTTTAAATACATCTGGTCATGAATTTAAAATCTTTTAGGCTTTTTTTTCTTTTTTTAGACTTGTTTAAAGCTGTGGTCTCAAACTACAGTCTTCGAGGGCCAGACTCCTGCAACTTTTAGATGCAATTATTTCTTTATAATTTTCTTTTCCCACAACATGTTAACCTTGACCTGTGTGTGGGAAGGGCCTGCTTTGAAACACTTATAGCTCTGAAAAACTAACAGCAATATACAGCATTTCAGTTATAATATGATGATGAAGAGGAATAAAACCAAGGTGCTTTGCACTTACAATGCTTCCACATTTTACTAAATATTTTGGATGGAAATCAAAGTTTTGTGTTGTTATTTTGGTATCTCTTCTTAAATAAATGTTTGTATCTCACCTCCATCATTACCTACACAGTCAATAATAACACAGACTCCTCTTTGATTCGCCCTTAAGTTGTACTGGTCTGGTTGACTCTAAAATGTAAAAATAAAACATACATGCGTCATTAATGCATCATTACAAACCCATCACAGTAATAAAGGAGCAGTCGGTCATTTACTGTGGACAAAAACATCAACTTGGGAGTTTTAATTATTTATTTAAATAATGCAAAATACAATTTTAATTGCCAAAAACCTTTTTTCTAGCAAATACAAATTTAATGAAAATACTTGGGATAGATTCAATCGTATTTAATGTTAATCAGATGAAAAGCCAAGATTAGTTGTAAAAATACCTATTGATAATTAATCTAAAGTAAATAACAGTAAGGTGTGATGTAAAATATAATATATATCGTAATACCATTTTATACTGTATATAAATTGTGACTTTTTTCAATATTTTACTCACAGCAGCTTGACCACTGTGTTGTGGAGGCCATGAGTGTTCAGATGTTGCACCTGCAAAATGAACAGAGAATGAGAGACAATTACTGTCTATTCCTATTAGCTAAAAGCTTAAAAAGAGTACCATATAATGTTCAAATATTTTTATTATCTAACCAGTGTGCCAGGGCTGTCTTGACTTGGCACTTGTTTCTTGTACTTTGATCTAAACTAGACAAATACTTTCTATAATTTGTTTAAAGTGAAATTGACCAAAAGTCCTCAAGACATTTTTAAAATTATTTTTTCTTTTATATTTTTAATAGTCTTTATATATAAACGTTTGCTCAGTCTTGATATGGTTTGCAATCAATCACTGCACAAGACACTAAATCTTTTTGTTTAAAAGCTTTTTCATTTGTGTTAAAATAGGATTTTATGCCCATCAAGCTATATTTAGTATTTCATTTTATGCAGCAACAAACATTTGAAAACATATGAGCAACCACTGCATCTGAAACAAAATTGCCTCCTATGTTATGTCTTATTTTGCTAAATTATATTTTATATGACAGACACAAAATGATGTTGTCTCTGGACTTAGGGATTTTCATGCCTGAATAAGTTTATAATTGCTCTACAGAAAGAAACCACATTTATGTGAAATTATGCTGGAACAAAGACTGGACTCAAAAACCTTCAATAAACCTGAAGAACAATCACTCGTCTGCTACTGTTAGCAATTAAATGATGCTAAATAAGGTGTACATGATGACCATATTTTCTAATTAACCTTTAAAATCCTCATTATTATTTGGACAAAGTTAATCATACTCAGACTTTCAACTGAAATAACTGTAAAAAGAAATACTTTATTGAAAAGTAATAAACTATTTTTAAAAACTTTGGTTTTAGCTAGACCTATGGATTTGAATAGAGACTGTGAACAGCACATAGGCCTTGGCAAGAAACATTTGCAATTTATGTTTATGAAACAGAACAATAAATTGTTGCATATTTAAATCTTCAGCTAAGAAAACTGCCTATAATTAGGTCTGTTAGGCTAAATTTACAAGTCTGTGACCAACTCACTCAACAGATGGTTCTGCTACATGGTCAGAATATTTTTTGTACTCTAATTTAATGCTTGAGTTTGGTTATCCACTTGCCTTCAGGATTACTGTATGACATCCTGCTCAACAGTGTTTGGCAGAAGACAGATTTTTATACAAATCTTATTAAATGCCAATGAGAAATTGTATCAGCTAACCAACATAGGATGAAGCATAGACACATTTGTAGTGTTTTGGACCCTCTTTTACTTCAAAGGTGTACTGTGATGTTAACACCAGATTATTTGAGTTCTTTAAGTTGTGACTTGGGGCCTACATGGATCATACCCGTCATTGTGCTACTCTTAACCAATCCTGAACCATCTCTCCTTTGTTAGCTGGACTCATAGTCCTGCTGAAAGAGTCACTAAGTAAAACCCATTTCCATGACAGGGTGAATCTAGTTTTAAACAATGCAGAGGATGTGATACATTTGCAAGTAACATCCACTTGGAATGCAGGACCCGTGGTTTCCCAGCAGATATCATCCTAAAACAATGCCCTGCAGCTGTTGGGCTTGCATTTTTGTAATAGTGCATCCTGGTGTCACATGTTCCCCAGATAAGTAACACACACACCCACCCATAATGGTAAAGGTTAAACAGACCAGGTCACCTTATTGCACCATGGCCCATATGGTCCAAATGTAATGGTCATGTTTCCACTATTACTGTTTTTAGTGGTGGACAGGGGTCAGCATGCACCTCTTGATAAATCTACAACTCTGCCTCAATACACACAATACATTGTACTGCACCGTTCTATCAAAACCAGTGCAAAAATCTTCAGCTTCATTGCATGCCTAATGAACCATCTCAGTCAGCTGAGAATCCCCCCCAAAATTGTTCGTTTTCACTTCCCTTTTTATAAGCACCTCGTGAATCATTTGAAGCATTTAAATACTAACTTCTTCAATTAATATTCTCACCTGACATCTTGTAAGCAGCCACTATTTTGGCCAGATCAAGCCGACCAATATTTCGTAAACAGTCCTCAACAAGCTCCACTCTTTCGGGTGACACTGAATCCAGCTTCTCCAGTTCAATCATCACTTCCAAGAAGGTCTGTAACAGATCATGTGTGAGATTTTTCATTCAATCAAAGTGAAACCTTCCCATTGTCAAAGCGCGTAGTCACAAAAGCCCATACACACTCTCAGCCTGAAAGTAAAAGTATATATATGGGTTTACCTTGATATTTTCTGTTTTTTCATGGGATAAAGTCCTGCCTAATAAAAATTTTATTTGCTCCACATCCTCCATTTGGAGATTGTCGCTTATAGTAACCATCAGCACTCTGCAAAAGGACAAACTGAATTAGTGAATGAAACATCAACTGCAGACACTGAATGTAAACAAAGTATATTACCTGAATCTTGGGAGAACTTGTCTATATGTCTGAATCTTCTTTTCTATCTCGTTTCTGCCCACTTTATAGACTCGTTTTAGAATGTCGTACCGTCCTAGCTGCCTGAGGATGGACATTATAAACAGGGGAGGGTCTGCGTGAAAGTTTACTTTGACTCTTAAAGTCTCCCTGACGCAAGCCACGCTGCTGTCCGTAATCAAGCTCTCACAAAGGTAAATTGCCTGTTTACGTTCCCCAATGGTCAGATCCTCCGCGATAGCGTTGATCCTAAGGTCATATTCTTCAAACGGAGACATGCTGTTTTGTTGATAGAAGCAACTTCACGACGACTAAGAAAAGAAAAGAAAAGCATTAACCCAACATGGCAATAGTTAACGTCGAGCTGAGTTTCGCGGTTGTTTTTGTTGTTGTCTCTAAAGTATTTACACGACGTGACCTACCTCACAGCTTCAGTAAGATGGTTGGAATGGAAACGGCAAACTGCAAGTGACAACGCTTTTGGGGAAATACCCAGAGTCCCGGAAGAGGACTACGTGGTGTATAATCACAGAAAACCCGTTTCGGGAAAGTTAAAATTGCAAATCTTCTAAAAGGAACCTCAACTTTCATGACCGACGAGGGGGGATTTTTATCCTGTAAAGCGAAAGTAAAGGAACAGCTGACTTCCGGTTCAGACCCATGGTGAAGACCAACAATGCAAACTTCCGATTTCTTTGTAAAGCAGAAGCAAAACTTCGATACTTCAAAAGGACTTCAACATTCATAATTGTTTTAATTTGTCACATGGTAATTTTAAATATCTACAGTTGAAAGTAGAGTATTTGCCTGACACAGTGGCGGTGCTCTGGCAAGAGTTCTGTACTAAGAACCACTCCCCAAACAAGGGCTAAAAGTTATGTTAGTTTGTTGTCTTTATACTTTATCAAGAGTTTTTAAAATTGGAAGTTAAATTACATGCCATAAAGGCGAGCTCAGTAATATTAAAGAGTCCACAAATATTGTCCCTAATATGTCAGCTTGTATCACAATCTCCAGGATCAAGTCATCCCCATTGTCATAAAACCTGCAGATATTTCTTTCTGTTTCACAAAGCATCATCAATTTAATGTTTAAAACTCAGACCACAGGTTCATAAAATACAAATTACACACAAGGGCACTTTATCTTGAGCTGTCTACTGTAGCATTCCCACAGCCTTCTCTGATGCAGAACTCCTTCCTGCTCCACCCAAAGATGCACATAAACAATAAGCACACACAACAAGCAACAGGATAGGTAGCTGGGGCATGCTGGTTTCTGTCAGTGCAACATTTCCTCCTCTCCATGATTGCTTTCATGATACAACATTTAACAGAAATTGTGATCTGTGATTATGTAATTTTCTCAAATGTCCTGGTTAAGCCTCACTTGACATTGGACTCTCAGGTAATGCTATCCAGGCCAGTCATATGGCATAGTGTGTGTGGCTACTCAACATGGGGTGTCAACTCATCATTTACTATACATAATAAAGGCTTTCTTTGTTTTGTTACTTGGACACTCAAGCGCTCCCTGCTGATGCTGTCCTGGGCTGCTGCCCTTGATACCCTTATCTAAAAATGCCACTGGTCTGAGATTAAATCAGATGAAAACCTTGAGTCAGAATAATGAATTCAATTGTCACACTGAAATTATTTTAGATATTGTTCTGGTTCTTCAGTCAAAAATTGACTAACATTTCTGTAGCATTAGCTATACAACTTGAGTGAAATCTCTTGGGTATCCTAAGCTTTTCATAATAATTTGTGTAAAAATGTTAAATATATAACAAGGAATACATTTAAGAAAAGAAGTGGTGATTTAACTCTTTTGCACATTATTGCATTTCTGCCTGTTATGCACTGTACTGTATCAGTTCAGACTTGAAATCCCGGTTTAGAGTTTTCCTATGTCCGTGAATGCATCTCTGCTACTCCCCCTGCAGATCGCCGAGTTCCGCTCGGTCCAGCCAATCGTGTTGCACTGTCTTTCAGCACCATTGCAGTGTGGAGAGATCATTTGAAGCTCGGAGACACACAGGGATCACTGGAAGGAAAAGTACCCGACCTGAGTGACCGCCCTGGGCAAACACATCTTCTGCCTCCCTGTTATACAGTCAACGTGTTACGGTTCGTTTGCCATTCTGCAGTCCAAGTGAGTATTAATTTTACACTCGAGCTGGGGGGAAAAACAGAGAATTGTCCAGGTAGTCAGTCAGTCAGTCAGGGGGGCTGCTGGTGACTTGGAACATCATCAGCACTCTTGTGGATGTTAACCCGCAGCCAACCAGGAGACTTCCTCAGCGTCAGGTTGTGCCAGGACGGGTAGCTGGGGACCGCACACACTCACAGCAGATGCTCCCGGTGTTGGAGCTTGGCTGCCAGCAGTCAGCTTCAGTTAACCGAGCCTCGGCCTGGTCACGACTGATGAAAAGCGGGGATGTCTACCAGCTGCTGACAAGAAGAGGCATGCTAACGGTATGCGAGACGAGCTAAGGCAGCTAACTCTTGTGTTCAGGCTCAGGTTGTCGTGGCACTTTTTGTTTTAAATAAAACCTTAGCTAACAATAAACTAACTGGCTAATGGAGCTGCGTACCTCTGAATCGTCAGTATAACTGGTTAGTTAGCTTCAGTGTTTTAGGTTAAACACCACAGTGTGTTGATAGTTTTATTTCTGACCACTACATATTTAATCTTGAATGTTTGGAGTGTATGTGTCTTGTGTCGGTTTTTTGGGAAGGATGAACTCCTCCGACGGCAGAGCTGGCTGTCTTATTTTGGAAAATAGGTGCGGAAGATTGAATTTTCTCTTATTTCGCCAGTTTTATGCAACATTCATATCTGATATGGCTGCAGTTGGTGTGCTATTATGTTAGTTGCATTAACAAAGTTACTGCTAAGTGAAGCAGTGCATTAGTGAACAATGAGTAGTCATAACATTGTGGCCATTGTAGCTTAAGGTTAGTACCCCTCCTCCTTTTGTAACAGTGTAGTGGTCTGCTAAAACAATAAAGCATGAACCATACTTCATTGTTTTATTATAGATGGCACTCTGTAATTTGCGACAGAAACATTCCTCCCAAGGAACCAGGATTCATGTATGACAGTCTGGGAAAAGTGTAGGATCTACTTGTTTTCCAGGGATGTGTAGGTCTGTAAAAGAAAATAATGTTGAAACATGTTTACATATATATTCTCTTTAAAAAATATATTGCTATCCATCCATCCGTCTGCTTTACCGAATGTGTTTGCCATTTATTCATTGCTACATACAGCAATCTGACCATCCTTGAACCTTTTAAATAATTTATCCATCAGCTTATTTGTTTATCTATGTCGTTATCTATCCATCTGGATGTCCAATGATCATTTCTTCTGTTTGTCCATTCATCTGACTGTCCATCAGTCGATCTGGTTATCCACCTACCCATCCAAATATCTGTCTCATCGCCTTAAAATCCATCTATCTCTTTGTTCATGTGCCCGTTAGTCTGCTTGTCTTTTAATTTTTTTCATCTATGCATTCATCCGTCCATCATTCATTCAGCTATTCTTCCTGACATCTGACCCATCTTGGGTCAGATAGAGTATATATCTCACTATATATCTATTTAATCTATTTGTTCATCTATAACCCATCATGTTCTTTTTTTCCACACTTTGTTCCTGTATGACTTTACCAATTTTCAAATATAGAAAAAGTTCCTAAGTTCATGAACTAAAAAAAAGATTGATTTGAAAATATTGAATGTTGACTGGTATTTTTGGATTTAGAAAATATGTAGGAGCTTTATTTTAATGTTAAAATAATGTTACTTCATGGCAACAGTTGCCTGGCACAAAGTAACAATTTCCCTATCAGGGAACAAATGAGCTGGAAATCTATTAAAAGCTCCTAAGGAACAGTAATATCACTTACTGTTTCCATCAGTATGTGATAGTCAGGTTCAGAAGCTTCTGTATTGTTTTTTGTGGAACAGAAGATAAATACTAGGGAAAGTATTGGCTTTTAGAAACGTCACTAACCCTCTGTGTTGTTAAGTCAACCCTCCAAAACACTCTATAGATTAAGCCCAGTTAACCCTAAAGGCACAGAAGTATTCATATTCATCCAGTGTATATTGAAAGAATTTTATTTTATAGACCAGCCAGAGGGACTCTAAACACACACCCAGTAGTACATGGAATGGGTTTTAAATGAAGGCATATTCATGTGTCAAAATGGTCCATTCAAAGTCCTGACCTAAATCTAATGAGGAATTTGCTGCAAGTTTTTAAAATTGATACTCATAGGTGCTCTCCATTTCATCTGACCGATCCTGAGATATTTTGCGAAGAAGAGTGAAAGAAAATGTCCACCCAAATGTTACCCAGAAGACCTGAAACTGAATTTGCAGGTAGTGAAAGTTGTATGAACAACAACCGAAGGGTGTGAATATTTTTGCAAAATGCTGTCTTTGTTCTGGTGCCCTGCTAATGTATAGTGTAACTAAGAAATCTCTTGATGGACACTGAGGTTCCTCTGTAAATAAAGATGTCCCAGCACTGCCATGAGGCCCTTTGGGCATTAAATTGGCAGCTGTTTTAAAGCACATTGGCTCTGTTTGCCCAACCTGGCAGACACCGGCTGTTTAGGACGGAAAGGGGCCTTCAAGCAACTCTCCTGTCAGAAATGCATAATTCCTGATGGTGGTTAGTTTTACTTTAGTCAAATTGTTGTCTCATAGTGCAATGTTGTCCTTAGACATTTAATTATTTATCCTTTTTTTTAACTACTGAACCACTGAATTAATTAAACATGAGTTAAAATGATGACGCTCTACATTGATAAGCTGCCATTACAATAATGATGTAATAGGCAAAAGATGCAGAGCTGAAGATCTAGATAATTCCATGCCATCTGCTGCTCATCGTCAGCCGCCTTCTTCCTCCTCCTCCTCTTCCTCCCTTGCTGCATCTCTGCTACCATGTGTTTTGGGACTGGGCTATCATCAGAGCTGTGGTCTATTTTAGACAGAAACTCCATTTACCCACTTAATCTGTGTCCCCGTCTGCAGGAGTTGAATTTCATGTGCTGCTCAGTGCTGTAATTTGTTCAACCCAGCATCTTTAATGAGGGCAAAGACTTTAATATACAACTGGAAGCTGCAGCAACAGGACCGTGCACTGTTTAAGTGACTCCAGTGAACTTTCTGTTAGCAAAAGTTTTATTATGTATTTGATGTAAATAATAATAGTTAGGTTTATTTGCAGGTAGTCTATCTGGACCAATTGCGAGCATATCAAAGTGTGTCTAAGCTAAAGCATCTCTGTTGATGTATTGAACCCTCACAGTTTGTTAGCTCCCTCCCACCACTGGTGATGCACACACACAGAGGATCAAAGCTGTAATTAGCCTGGCATGGATTAGCAGTGGGGACTATTTTCCACTGTACAGTGCTCCCTCCCACAGAGTCACACAGGCAGACACGAACCCCCACCCTCCCTTTCCTCTCCTTCAAATGGAAAAAAGACGAATTACCATGTTGTTACACACCATGAGGCTGAACATGTGAGAAACCTCACAGTTCTCTTTCAGCTTGGAGATACATTTGTTTTATTTCTTCAGTGAAGTCCGTTTAAGCATCCAAGTTGGTTTCTAGATTTCCTCACAAGTCATTAAAGGCCATTTTAGTTTTTGTTGCACTCAGTCAGCTGGACGTGTAGTTGGCATGCAGGGAGAGCAATGCCACTGCTGACTCATTGCACTTCCAGATATGAAGTGTGTGTTGGCTGTTTCAGATATACATGCTGCTTTGTGAGCCGAACAGCAGTTCACAGGAGGAAGAACAGCAGGATGTGTGTTGTCTCCTGCAGCAAGGACTTCCACTATAAGTTACTGTTTAACCTTCATGTTCTTTAGTTTGTCTTTGGTGTGCTAGACAAACTAAAGTCAGGCACTCACACGATGTTCAATTTAACTTTTTCAATTTTACTTTGAAGTAAGAAAGAAGGTGGTTTTTGAGGATAGGTCCAGTTACATGATGGAGATGACCACTCAGGGCTGCTTTTAAAGTTTTTTTTAACACTTAGGCTAACCTTAGATTGAACACAACACACTAAAACTGATTTTTTTTCTCAAAATTTCAACATGTGTGAACAAAGTTTACTCCACAAGAATCCACCTGTCTAGTCAGTCATGCATTGAACATCCTAGAGTCCAAATGACAGTTCAGCCCCAGAAACTTGGATTTCTTCCATTTTTGCAGAAAAATGTAACATAATATCCAAGTTTTATCAACAGACAGAAACGTCCAGGATTGTTGACCCCCACATAAAAATGGAGGAAGGTTTGTGAATACACTTTTTTAAAAAATGAAAGAACTCTAAAAGCATGTTTAAATTATATTTCTTAAGATACAATCAACAATGGTTTAGGAAGACATGTTTATGAGTGTTGGGACTGTTTTCTGAATTTAATGCAGTAAAAATGATTGAATAAGCAACGTTTAGTTTGGCTTTAAAATGTAGTGGACACAAGGTTGTTGGTCAAGGGGAACTTCTACCTTCTTGCCAGTACAATTAAATTGCTATAGGAAGACAGATTAGTAAGGTAGAGACAAATGGAAATCCTTAAATAAACAAATATACAAAGTTTAAGTATGTGGGTGCAAAATCTTTTTCCTTGAGGATTTAAAATGGCAGTAAGGGTTAGGTAAGAAGCAGGGTAACAATCTGGGTTCCTGGGTCACATTCCATGTTCCTTTGGTATCAAAGTAATATCTTTGTTATTGTTCTGGTGTGAAGGACAAGTGTTTGATTGTGCTACAGGCTTCTCACCTGCCTTGGTTCCTTTTGGTCAGTGCTGCGTTTGCATCTCTCCATTATTCATGCAGTTCTGTGTTGTTGGATCAAGTGGTTAAAGTTTAATCCACTTCTCTGTCTGTCCTCAGTGAATAGATGACTCTCAACAGGTATTTCCGTCACGTGCTAAGCCCTTCGATAAATTATTGATAATAAATGTAAAGTATAAAGATCTTTGTTGATGTTTGTTTTAACACTTTGTGAACATGCTGATGGCTAAAGAATTAATCTAAATAATGCCTTTACCAAGCATTTCTTGTGACTGCTTTTGTGTGAAATATTTTTTTTTCCCCTTTGGTTGGACTTTTTTCAAACTTTGGAATCATTGACCAACGTGAACATATATGGAGCCCAAACATTTAAACTCTAATTTGTTGTTTTTTGTGTTCTCTTATACACAAATCAGATACTTACAGTAAAGAAAGTATTTCTTCTGAAACCAGTCGCTATTCCCCTTTGGTGATAAACTCAGACCAAGCAGAGGAATCTCAGCAGTTCATTGATTAATGCACGCTAAAAGCAAAGTGGCGTCATGGAATCAGCTGAGGGACAACAGCGTAAATTGTCGGAGAGGCATTTTCCACTATTCATGTCCTCCCTCACACACACACAGTTTCAGCTCAATCATTTAAACTACATATGAAACGCTTGCTCTCACAAATGTTTAATATTTAAACAAGTTTTTTTAGCAAAGTTTTGTGATGTTTCTTGTTCTGAGGTGATACCTTGAGAGTATATATGATTTCTGAATTAACAATACTTTTATTAGGAGAGGGGAAGCTGTGTTCTTGATGTACACTTGTTCAGATACTTCATAGCTGTATATGAAAAAACAAAAACATTACGGAAAGTTGTCTAATATTTAAAGGCAACATATTCCAAAATTCGGAAGGTACAATAGAAAAAGCTCTATCTCCTCATTGACTACTAGGGTATTTATAAGCCAACATTTGGATTTGAAAGTTATTCCATGATGCAGAGGGAACCAAAGAAGGGAAGAGAAGATTGGAGAGATGTATTTATGCCTGTGTACCAGTAACGATGGGCAGCAACACTTTGAACAAGCTGAAGACGTGAAAGGGATGCTTGACTGACACTAGCATTAAGTGCATTGCAGTAGTCAAGACGAGATAAGATAAAGGTGTTTATTCTCTCCAAGTAAAGCCTTGAAAAACACTGGCTTGGGTTTTTCTATTTGCCTTAGCTGCAAGAAAGTTTTTTTTCCAAAATGGAGCTGATTTATTTATGAGGTGTAAATTCCAGGATCATAATTATTCACAGATTTATTGCATGCTGATGGATGAATTATTTGAGACAACCAAAATTAATAAGCAGGTTTTGTGAGATACTATTAGGCCTGAATAAAATGACTGCTGGTTAGCTTTTACAGAAGTTCCAAAAATGTATAATTATCCAGGCCTTGATGTCTAGAAGGTAAATTTTATTGGGTCCTGAAACATAATCTTAATCTGTTTGATTTAGCCATATACTCCATTTTGGAATTTCATAGTATTAGTCCCCAATGGATTCAATGAAATTCTAAATATGTTTGAATTAAATTTATATCTTGTATTGTGTGTGTGCATTTAATTTAAAAAATATTTTTAATGTATTGTCTCTTTATGGGGTTATTTAGTTTCTTAAATTGTTTTTATTTGTCACACTATACTTCTGAGAGTGTTTGTCTACCTTTAGTTGGATCTCTTTGTCATAATTATTTCCGTAATATCATCTTCTCAGGCCTTCAAATAAACTTCACTGCTGTTACCTGCACATTTCTCTTGTCCTTTCCAATTTGTTTTTCATTTCCTTCTGTTTTTATCTTACATTAAGCTCTTTATGCAATTGTTTTGCCATGTATGAATAATTTGCTAACAGATAAAACATAACCTAATATAACCTGATCATTGTGTAAAATGAGCAAATGATTCACTCCTAAGTCATAGAAAAACTCTCTCTGCTCTTGGCCAAGTTTGATAAACAATTTTTCTGCTTGTAGAAAAAAACTGTTTGTTTTAGCTCTAATTCTACTTCCCATTGAAAAGTTGCAGGTGGTACTTTCACCAAAGCATTTCTCAATTTGTTGTTCTTGTGTGAAGGGAAAACTGAACACTTTACTGGTGACTTTAATGCATGTTAAGTGATAAAACTGGAAGATCATGCCAACATCTCCTCCCCATATCTGACATTGTGTATGTGGAGGGGAACATACTGTATGTTCTATATGTATCTTTAGGATAGAATGCTAAGTCCAGACAGGCGCCTATAGGAACATTCATCCTCAGAGTCTTTGCTTCCTTTTGGTCTGCTTTCTGTTTTCCTGCTCCGTTTGCCGGTCACGACTGGCTCTCCTTCTGAAGTTGAGCCGATGCCAAAGCCGGGTTGATTCCAGAAAGCCTTTGAGTTATTGCCAGCTATATTTTTTTGTGATATGATGGCAAAAAAGGGGAAGGAAAGTGGAGTTGTTTAGTGGAGCGATGCATGCAAGAGTTTGCAACCTAGTCTGTCAAATATGCAAGAAAAACCCGGGACCTTAAAGGTAGTTCCATAATTTTTAGATGTCTGGCGGTTCAGTGCCTGCAGTGATTGGGTATTTCATTAGGAATAAACTGTCTGGCCAAACCTCAGTGGTTAATGCACATTTTCTTGGCTAAGGTTGCTTGCAGAACTCTGTCATTGTCCTGCTAATGTAATTTCTGTGCCTCATTCCAGCACTATGACTGTAGCCAACTGTAGCCCACTCTGTTGTTCTTTTCCATATAACCTTAGTTAGTTTAATTTTTCTAATGCATATATTGAGTAAAAGGAGCTTAATGTCCTCTGGGTGGATTGGAGACCTCACAGCATCCTTGGTGTTCCAGCTACCCCTCTCTTGTTTGTCCCTTGACCTGTGTTAAATGTCTCTGCATGCCACAAAACCTCAAGGTGGCCCATTGTTAGACATGCTGAGCAGCTTATGTAGCTGTTCTTTCCACATCCCCCCGACCCCCTTTTTTTCTGAAGTATGAGACGTCATGCACGCTTAGTCAGCAGCAGGGCTAAACACTGTGGGATT